>NC_089589.1:138406256-138742953 GCF_019320115.1 Miscanthus floridulus | reverse complement strand
AAAGGTGGGACAGAAACTCCGAGGGGTAATAAAGCTGGTTAGTGGACCATCAAACCCAGAAATCAATTTATTCATGAACAAATTCTTATGCTCGGAATTGATTCTTTCAGGAACAAAGGGAGTATTATTGCTGGTTATAGCTACTCCCTCCGGTTCAAATTAGAAGACGTTTTGGCTTTAGCTTTTGCTGTGTACTTAGATATACATTGTGTCTAGATATATAGTAAAAGCAAACGTCTTATAATTTAGAACGGAGGGAATAACAACTAAGAGTGATAATTGTCGGTTGTTGTCGACAACCGGCAGTGTCACTGTTGGTTATATTTATACCCAGTTGTGAAAATAGTGTGGGATCCGTAACTTTTCATTCAATGTAAATTTTTGACTCCTCACACCTCTCCACACGATCAAACAAAGGCACATGCTCTAACAACGCAAGGCCACATAGATGTGATACGTCTATGACCATGAGCCTGCTTTGGCGTCGTAGCCCAACCCGTCTAAGACGAAGACAACACTGAGGGGAATAGGTTACACATTGTCCTGGCCTTGCTTTTACGGGAAATCTTTTTACAGTAGTGATAGAATCATGCACATATTTCAAGATTTTGTAAGAATGTCACGTGAGGCTATTCATATTATAAGCTATGTGCTATTTTGTAAGAATGTAATATTGTTAGAAAGAATGTCTTTGAGTTAGTAACTAGCTTATTTAGGGTGCCCTAACTATCTCAAACCCATGACGGTGATCTAAGCTTGTCGTCATTCACTTAGAGCTTCTTTGGTAAGGCTCCTGCAGGTGCTTTAGCTCTGGCTCCTGCAGGAGTTATGTCAAATGTCTGTTTTAGAAAGGACTCCGCATAAGGAGCCGGTCAAAAGCCGGAGCCATTTTTTGCCTGCGCAGGAGAAGCCTCAAAATCAAGTTTCGCGTGGCTTCTTGCTGTGGGTTCACGTCGTCTAGTGCGAAGGAGCCGTTTTGCTAAATGTTTTCCAGAACGGCTTCAGCTCCTCCAGAAGAGCTGCTCCTTCAAAGGAGCCAGAGCCGGAGCCATTTTCAGAGGAGCCAGAGCCCTGCCAAACATGCCCTTATTATATTTTGTGTCTATGAATTAGGTGGTGTTTGGATGGATCTTCTAAATTTTAGTCGCTGTTCCATCGAATATTTAGACACATGCATGAAGTATTAAATATAAACTAATTACGAAACTAATTACATAGTTTGCGACTAATTTGGGAGACGAATCTTTTAAGCCTAATTAGTCCATGATTTGATAATGTTTTGCTACATTAACATGTGCTAATGACGGATTAATTAGGCTTACAAAATTCGTCTCGTGGAGTACTGACGAATTATGTAATTTATTTTTTTATTAGTATCCGAACACCCCATGTAACATCCTTCCGACACACCTCCTAAATTTTAATCACGAAATCCAAACACCCCCTTAGAAAAGTTGATCACCAGTTCACCACGGCACCACTAGGTATTGGCACACTTTTGATGTAAACATCACATGGCGTGTGGCTTTACCTTTAATATATGCGGTGGTACACGTACCAGCCAACATATATCTGAAAGCTACGAACGGAGAGTAGCACTATTGGTGCATCCATCCTCCTTCCCTCATCTCAGCCCCTTCTCCCCCTCCCGGAAAACTAAGCATCCATGGCAGACTTGATGAGGAAACTTGGATGGGTAGCCTGGGTGTTAACTGTAATAGGTTGGATTCTGTCACCCATTATCAGCTTGCTCTTGAACAAGATCTTTGCCTACCTTGTGTTCGACAGATCAAAAAAGCTCAAGGAGCTAGAGAATGATATTATCAGAAAGCTGAAGCAGATGATTAGTGCCGTGGAGGAGCAGACGGTGCTTAGAGCAGCTGAAGACAATCCGTCTCGAAGCGATCTGAAGATACTGGACAACATGAAGATGGATCTCAAGTCTGCCTTGTATGAAGCCGAAGACATCCTAGATGTTATCGATTATCGCCGGATCGAGAAGGGTCTCCATCTTGGGGATGATGACAGCCGCTGGGTGGAGAACCAACTCGGTGCTGCCTGCGCCTGGATTGCCCGCTGCAAGGGGAGTTTCTTTGGGTGATGGATACATGTCACCCTCGCAGCTGTAATGAAGAGCGCACAAAGCATGATCCAGCGGGGGCAGTTGGTGATTCAAGGGTGGTGGCACTCTGGGAAGAACTTGGACCTGTTTTCCATCTGTAGAGCCATAAACATCGCCGGTGCTGCTGTACTGTAGTGCGCACATAGCTGGTACCAACAGCTGGGGCAACTATTCAGATCCGGTGCACTTCTTCCTGTTTCTCGTCTAGCGCCGCAACCCCCATGTCTTGAGTCCAGAGGCTCTGTGTTTGTTCCAGTGGAACCAACACGTAGGCCACCTCACACAAGCATGTCATGCAAAAATTCCAAATCACCATGCTATCACAAAGCATAAATAAGCAACACATGCATATCAACCTATACCATAATACAAATCACTTTACAGTTTCAATTTCATCTCAAACCAATTTTTTTCATCACATGATCTCACATAAGACAGCTAGCTTATGTAGACAGCTAGTCCATAGGGTTGATAGACAAGTGCTATTAAATTAACTCTTTCCATTTCATATGATCCATACAAATACCTTTTTGTACAAAAATTAGCCGCCGTTATTAACATTTCTTTTTGCACGTTATAGAATTGAAGTACGTTTTTAAAAGGGGCTATACATGGCTGTCATAATAATTATGTGAACCTTGCTTCATGCAGGAGGATGGCAGTGCAGCAGAATTAGTGCCCATTACTGAAAGAATAAGTCTGAGGAATCGAATAAAACACATAGAAGATATTCTCACTGCCTTGAAGAAATCAGATATGTTGAATGATACGAATAGTAGCAGTGGCACCACCACGGATGCAGACAACGAAAGCAGCAGCTTCACTGTCAAGAACAGTGCCAAGGAAAGCAGCAGCAAGCAGAAAGAGATTGACGAATTGTACAGAGTCATTGAACAGAAAGTGTTCGGTCGAGACAAGGACCGTGCGGATATAATTAGGATGCTTCGTGAGGGACCAGATACCTATGCAGCAAGCTCCAGCACCAATAAACCTTACTCTGTGATTGGCATATATGGCATTACAGGTTCTGGGAAGAGTACCCTGGCACAATATGTTTGTGACTATGAGAAGAAGGAAGGATATTTCGACCCTGTCATGTTCGTTCTTGTGGGGAAGACATTCAGCGTGGCTAATATATTTCGTGATATGCTTGAGCAGATCACGCAGAGCCGGCCCTCTAAAGACAATGATCTTGAATGTCTAAAAGCAGAGTTGAAAAAAGAGCTGAAAGACAAATGCTTCTTGTTAGTACTGGATGATGTCTGGGTCAACGGTGACAATATGAGAGGCTTTTACCGGTGTACCCTTAAAAAAGATGTCACGCTCCTGCGTACCCCTCAAAAGTTGGTCGTCACCTACATACCCTCGCTCGAACTTTTCTTTTCCCTCACGCCATTCCGTCGGCATTTGCTCCTAACGGTAGGTAACGGCTCTGGAGAATGACTCAATTGTCCTTGTGTTTGTATGGACGTCTGAACTTTTTCGTTTCCCCTGTGCCCTCCGACGAAGCATCCGAAGGACCAGTTGCCGCTGTACACTGGCTGACAGGTGGGCCCGGACTTCTAGTGGATCACGTATTCGGTTGGGATTATTTCTTGTCATACACTGGTTTGCTACAGTATGAAAATGTCATACACCGGGCCAGTGGATCACGTATTCCAGTATGATTATACCCTGGCTGACGTCTGCGGTTGGGATTATTTCTTGTCATCTTTTTGCATTTGCATTAGCATAACTACAGCAACCTCAAATCAAAATGAAACTCGATCGACACTCGAGTGCTATTTTTCTGCAGATTAATTATTTTTCTAGATATATGTACGGCATGGAGTACATACGTACTAATAATGTAGATTATACGGCCGGGAGTAATATTCTTACCACTGGTTTTGGGTAATCATTTTCCAAGAATCTTGAGGAGTCAGAACATTGACCAAAATTATAGAGATGAATTACAAAGATTGATAACATCAAATAAGTATACTTAGTTGGTATCATACATATTATTATTTCATCGTATAATTTCGGTCAAATTTGAGATTATTTGACTCTCGAAGGTTATCGGAACGACGTATAGTTTGAGACAGAGGAAGTATGTATCATGTTGAGTTGTCTGCCTCCATCAGCGATACAAAGACCGTACTCGATCCGAACAGTTGTCTCGTGGCAGATGCACGCCCACGCTATCGAGAAAACCGGGAAAAGAAGCTAATACAACAGAGACTAATGGAAAAAAATGAAAACACTCAAGCGACGGAGATAAATGAACGGAGGGAGTATATTGCCCTTCACGTATTCTAATCAACATCCAGTATGACATTTTCATTCAAACCTTGGTATAATCAACCAAACTAATTGCAGGTTGTCATTGGAGAATCAAGATGCAAGCAAAATGAACGTATCGTACCAATACAGCCTTGGAGCGCCGTACTCGAGCACCACCCCACCTGACACTAGCCAGTAGAATCCAATGATCCACCACAGAAATGATATCAACGTGTTCATCGTCTCGCAACGACTTAGCCAAATAACGAAGAACAGTTGTACGGCAGGTGCGGCGCAGACAAGCCCGACGTGCACCAGGCACTGGACGGCGTACCCGACGAGCCACATGGCGGAGCGGCTTGACGGGGCTCTCCTCGGCGGAGGACGCGAGCACATGGAGATTTGCATGCATGCACGTACAAGTGCGCGCGACTTCGTGCAATTTATCATGCATGCATGCTGCTACAGTGATACCATTTTTTTGAGAGAGAACACAGTGATACATTTATTTGTGTCACTGCACGTAGAGCTACTAGGCACCAGAGCTACCACATACCTGACGCAACTGATCATCTGGCATCTGCGTTTCACATTTTGCTTTGCTGGACTCGGATCCGAGGACACGTACGTGTGCATCCATACGCCAGTAAAACAGCTAGCATGCATGTCGTGCACTGTTGCACTGTTGCACTGTCGAAATTAATTGAACATGTAAACAGACGAATCGACCTCACAAAAAAAACATACACCGTACCAGTGCACCAACAGTATACAGGTTAATAAACAACAGTAGTACGTTCAATCAAAGGACTGTGCTCAGTAGTACGTGTACGTGCATGCATGGCCCCTGCAGTCCGGGCCCAGAGGACAGAGTGACAAGGCGACCATAGTGGGACATGCGATCTGACAGTCCTTTGATGTCAGTGACCCAGAGGGTAAGGAGGGTATTTTTCTAGTCTGGTCCCACATGTCAGAGCCACCAAACGGCCAAAACGTAACAGAATGCCGACGGAACGGCGTGAGGGAAAAGAAAAGTTCGAGCGAGGGTATGTAGGTGACGACCAACTTTTGAGGGGTACGCAGGAGTATGGCATCTTTTTTAAGGGTATACACGTAAAAGCCTCACAATATGAAGGAACGTCGGATTCTACTTGATGTGCTTCTTGTTGGGCAGAGTGGAAGCCGAATCCTGGTGACAGCTCAAAAAACAGATGCAGCTGCAGCTTTAGGTGCTCAGGAGAAAATGCAAATCCCAATACCTGATTTAGAGGAGGAGCAGTACCTCTCAATGTTCATGCACTATGCCCTAGAAGACAGTCAAGTCACAAGGAATGATTATGAAAGATATAAAGCCATCGGGAGAAAAATTACAAAAAAGCTTAGTAGATCACCCATTGCAGCAATAACAGTGGCAGCACGGCTTAAGAGCGAAAGCAGAATTGATTTCTGGGAAAGAACATCAAACCTTGATGTGTTGGATGAAACAATGGGAGCTCTTTGGTGGAGCTATCAGCAGCTTGGTGTTGACATCAGGCGATGCTTTACATACTGCAGCATTTTCCCCAAAGCATATATATTACGACGGGATGAGATTGTTGACCTGTGGATAGCACAAGGGTTTGTAAACACCAGGAGTAACGGAACAGAGGAACTGGAAGATATAGGACAGAGCTACTTTGATGAATTACAGACATTCTCATTTCTGCAAGTACGACGAAGAACCATTTTGGGCCAGGAGGCAGTGGATTTCACAATTCATGACCTGCTACATGAGTTGGCAGAGAGGGTTTCTGGTAGTGAGTTCTATAGAATTGTTTCGAATGGCTCACCAAAAGAAATCCCGCGAGGGGTTCATCATCTCTTCATTGAGACCAACAATGGATTAGAGATTGTTGAGAAAAATTTGGACATGGGAAATTTGCGCACCCTTATCATTCGGGGGCCTAGGGACACCATGGAAAAATATCATGACTTGGTAAAAGTCACGGATCGTTTATTCATGAGTCTGAGGAAACTGCGGGTGCTGATTGTTATGCTACGGCATTGTAGATGTTGAAACTAGCGGTTTCAAACTACGTGGAACTGACCAAGACCTCCGCCTGTCGGACGGTCGGCCTCGGGCGGAGGCTCAGGATGGAAATGACAAGGGGGAGAGTGTCGAGTAAGGGAATGACTCGGAAAGCTATGGTTTCATTAATTCGTCCACAAAAAAACCCCCCTCCACGGTTACAAGTGTCCCATATTTATAGGGCTCAACTACTACATAACAGAATTTATTACAATGCCCCTCAACTGCTACAGTACATTCCTGGAATATTCCGCCGCCAGCCTCTTGTTCGCGGGGCAATCCTGCCATACCGTCTTCAAGTGATGGGCTTCCATGAGCAGCCGGCCCACTGTAGCTCGGTCTTCGGCCCAAAGGCCTGGGTCTCCCGCGCCTGCCTTCGTCTCCAGGGGCGCGCCGCTGCCCCGGCGGGTCTCCGCCCGGGCGCGCGGGGGCCATGGTTATCGCCGCTGGCCTCCGCCTTCGGGGGCGCGCCGTCGCCTTGGAAAACCTCCGCCGGTCCGGGCGGAGGCGTCATCCGTAGGTCTCCGCCCGGCCGCGCAGGGGTCATGCTGGCGCGTTTGCGCGGACCGCGAGCGCCTGCGCTTGAGTACCTGCGCACACTTAGGCAAGATCGTTTGTTTGATTAGTTTAGAGATAAGGCGGCCTCCGCTCGTGATACCGGAGACGCCCGCCTGAGCGGAGTCCGCGATGAGAAGGAGATTCAGCACCCTTCGAGCATAGCCGGGAAAGTTCCTTTGGTCAGTGCCGGGTCTCCGCCCTAAGACGGTCGAAGACGCCTCGGCGACACCCCGCTGTCGGGGGCCTTCGCCACCCGCCAAAGCCATGTTACAACAGTTCCCCCCTTTTGAGGCCATGGTTCGCCGGAGCGTGCCGTGAGCTCAAAACGCCTTGGCCGAAGGCGTCCGCGGGGGCGGAGGTCGCCTTCGGTGTCTTCGAGCGAGGCCCCGCTACTTCCCCCTGGCCCGCTCTGGCGTAGCCGTTGGTCTCGTTGAGAGTAGCCGTTGGGCGGCAGATCTAGCCGTTGCCCTATGTTGCGGCCGTTTCTGCCGTGTCAGTGTCCGTTGCATTCCCCGCGATTTTTTCGGAGGTGACCGTTGTGCAGCGGGCGGATCTTCCGGAGGTGACCGTTGTGCAGCGGGAGTCGGACCGCCTGCCCGCTGCCTATATAAGGGTGCTTTTGGCGGCGGGGTCCCCCCCACACGCCGCTCATTCGCTTTCATTGCATTCGAGAAATTGCTCCCTGCCCTCTTCGCTTTCGCCTCTTGTTGCCCTCGCGCGTTCCGTCTTTCTGTTTGCGCTTCGCTTTTAGGTTGCTGTCGCGGTGGCTTTTCTTTCCACCTCCGCCCAAACTCGCCGGCCCGCCTTCTCCGGACCCTACCGCCACCTTCTCGGCGTTAGGGCCGTCGGCTGGGGCGCGCGCTTTGAGGAGTGCATGCTTGCCTCTGCCTCCGCGTTGGAGTTGGAAAAGCTGGTGGAGGAGGATTTGGGGAGTGTCTCTGCTTCTATCAAAGACCTGATCGCCGCGGACTCCGGAGACATGGCGATAAAGTCTTGGGACTTCGGCCCGTCCTCTATTACTGAGGATGCAATCGCGGAGATGTTGAAGGAGTCATGTTTTCCTTCTTCCAGGGTAAAAATCCCTCCGCCGGGTCAGACTGTTCCGGAGCCAGAGGAAGGATATGCGGTGGTCTTTCGGGACTTCTTCACCTGCGGCCTCCGCTTTCCTTACATTCCCTTCCTTCGCCGGGTGTTGGAGACCTTCAATGTCCAGCTCCATCATCTGACCCCCACTGCTTTCCTGACACTTAGCAAATTCTGCTGGGCGTGCGTCTCTTACGGTGCCGAGCCGGATGTGGACACCTTTTGCACGTACTATGAGCTGCAGAAGCAGCCGAAGAAGAAGAAGGAGGTGCAGGATGGCAAGGAGGTGGAGGTGACCTACCAGTATGGTAGTTGCACCTTCATGTCTAAGAGGAACCAAGGCGTGGACCGCCTGGAGATCTCTTTTTGCTAGAAGGGCAAGTGGGACCGCGGCTGGCTGGAGCAGTGGTTCTACGTGAAGACCTATGGGGTCCGCAGCACAACTGAGGATGGCGAGGAGCTCTTAGAGTATCCATTGACTTCTCGGATGGATGACATGGCGCCACACACGCGCGTGGATCCGCCGAAGGAGGTGTCTCCGACGCGGGAGGCCTGTGATCAGGCCTTTGCGGTAGCGTGCCGCTACTCTGGTGGCCGCGATCTGGTGGAGGAGATCATGGCTTCCAACTACTGGCCCTTGGGTAAAAACAACCCAGCTTTTCAGCTGGAACAGGTCAAGGTTCCTGTTTTCGGGCCGGAGGCCGGGATTCCGTTCCCCCGCTTCGGTCGGTCTTTGGGGGAGGGGGTGACGGAGGACGGTTTCATCTCCGAAGTTGAGGAGGCAGCCATAGGGTTGGTTGGCAAGATTTCCAAGCGTGAGTACACGTCTCGGATGGCCGTGGCAGGCACCATGCCGTGGCTCAATCGAGTTTTTGAGGAGGTCAGGATTATCTACCGGGAGCGCGAGGTTCCTGCTGAGGTCCTGGCCTCGATTGAGAAGAAGAAGAAGGCCTACGCAAAGAATGTTACGGCGGAGGCCGAGTCTAAAAATAAGAAGGGCGCCGTCGGCTCTCGGGCGCCTGTGAAAAAGAGGAAGAAAAGCGGAGCCCCGTTGATCGCGCCGGCCTTGTCTTCTGCTGGCAGTGCGGGCGCTGCCTCCGCCGGCAGCGAAGACGTCGAGAGCTCCTCCGCCCTATCAGCGGACGCTCGAGTTGCGAGCGGAGGGGATCGTGGCACTCCCGTAGCTCTGGTGTGCCCGACGGGCGGAGCCATGAGTGGTGTCGGGCGGTCGAAGACCAGCGTTGCCCCGGCGTGCTCCTCGCATGGTGCTACGAGCGTCGGCGGACAGCCGAAAGGTAGCGCCGTCGAGCCTATGCCCGACGTTCTTGGCGGGCTATGCTCAAGCTCTGAAGAGGACACGGAGGCCATCCCACGGCATGCTCCTTCGTCCCCTACCACTGTCGCGCCTTCGCCCGTGCCTGCGGCCGACGTCGGGCGGCTGGAGGCCGCTCTTGCCGAGGAGGCCCCGGTGGCTCGGCCTTCGTTGAGTCCTCCGCCCGCCGGCCCGCTGGCTGAGGAAGTCCGGCTCCTTGGGCCTTCGCCACACGATACGGTAGAGACTTCTGCTCAGAGGGCGCAGCAAGCTGCCCTGCCTAGGCTTTTTATGAGTAAGTCTGTTTGGTGCACATCTTTGTGTTTATTGTCTTCGCCCATCTGATTCCTTTGCGTATTGAGCTAAGTGCCAATATTGTGCGTCTGCTGCTTTGCAGGTGATGTCATGGCTGGACTTCTCACCCCGGAGGAGCGAGCGGCCGCTGTGGGCGCTAGGTTCTGTCCGGGGCAACCGGGGCTGACGGCGCCGGGTCCGAGTAAGTTGAAAATGTTTTTATTTTGGTCATCATCTGGCCTGTTTTTGATCTGCCCTCTGACCTAAACTGTTGTTGTTTTTTTTGCGTAGGCTCCTCCGACACTTCTATCTCAGGTTGGGAGGAGTGTTATCTTGCCATTCTTGGAGACGTCGGAGGTGGTCTTTGGTTGTTGGTGCGTTTATCGTGAGATTTGCTTCTCACCTTATCGTTTTGTGTTTGTTTGTTCTTGTTTGAACAGATCGCTTTAAACAGCGTCTGAGGGATATGGATTTCTTCCAGCTTCTCCGCGTTCACCTGGAACACCAGAGCCTGGTGCGTCTCCGGCAGTTTTGCCTCTTTCCTTCTTTTACTATTTTTTGTGTATGTTCGCTTGTAGACTTGTTCTTGATTCCGCCGCTGATCGCTTTGGTTTTTTTTTCTGGCCGCAGGGGTATCACACGGGTGTTGTTATGGAAGAGCGATGTACCCGCAAGGTCTGCGACCATGACGTCGCGATCGAAACTCTCAAGGCAGAAGTCGAGCGCCCGGAAGGTGAAAAAGGGGGTCTATCGGACTCTGTTGCGGCTCTCTGCCTGTCTCTTATGGAGAAGGAGCGAGAAAAGGATGGCTTAAGGGCCGATGCCGCCAAGGCCCAGGAGGCGGAGATTTTGTTCGCCGAGCAGGCCCGTAGGGCGAATGAGCTGACCGAGAGCCTCCGGCGAGAGCTTGCCTCCGAGAAGGAATCCGCAGCAGCGGTGAGGGAGCAGCTTTCTCTGACGACGAGGCGTTTGGACTCAGTCAAGGGGGTCCTCGCTGCAACCGTTGGTCATTACCGGGCCACCGTCGGCGAGGTTGGAGGCGAAACCTCCGCTCCTCCGGAGGAAGACAGCGTGTACGCCCTCGCCTCCTAGCTAAAACGTCATCTTGCGAAGCTCCCCGGTTTGATCAACGGTTGCACGGACTACGGGGCGCTAGCGGGAGTGACGAACTATGCCAAACTTTTGGCACGCGGCGGGTGTACGCACACCGAAAGTATTCCGGAGGGGGCGCTGCCTAGTCCGGAGGAGCTCGGTGAGACCTCTCTTGGTTTGCGAAAAACCTTGAGAAATTTCATCGGGCACTTTTGGGCTCCATTTGGGAGATTAGCAGCCTAGAAACTGGCAGAGGACAAGAGGGCGAAGGTATTTATAGTTTTTATAGTCGGGCCTTTTTTTTTACGCTGCGGAGGCTTCCGTTGCTTTTGCCCCTGACATTCTAGCCTATGTTGCAGGATGCACAGAAGGGTCTTGCGGGCAGGCCTCCGTCGGTTCCGCGCTCAGCGACTGCGGTTGGGGCCTTTGCCGTTGGTGGCGTTCTGGGAGGATCTACGATCGGCGGAGGCGGTGGTCGGGGGCCGTGCCCGCCCATAGTTGATGCGAGCTCCGCTCTAGAGACTTCTGCTGCGGCCAATGCGCCGGAGGTCTAGGCCCTTTGTAGCATTTAGTTGTTCTAGCGTGTATCTTGCAGTCCAACTGGGCTTTTTATGAATAAAGTTTATTTTGTTCTGAATGTTTTTGTGGAAAATTTTAACCTTGCGCAGGTTCCGAACCGGGAGCCTGCGCAAGATGTTGCTCCTTTGACTCTCTACAACGACGGTCTTTACGTGAGCGGAGAGCTCTGGGAGTATTGGCGTTCGGCCTTTCCCCGCAGCGTTGCGCACGACGTATTTGAGTTAGTTAGGTTTGACATAGACGACGAGCGTGCTGGGTTTACTCGCGTGCTTGCTTGGCGTGGACCTCCACCACAATAGTTAGGATTTTATTTTAAGTTGGTGTCCTGTAAGAATGTTTCTTGACGCTTTATGGAATACAAGACAGGTTGACTTTCTTGATTGTTTGTGTGGTGGCTTGATCCCGTCGTGGTAGTTTACATATCTCGTCTAGTCCCGAGCTCGCGCACCATTGTCCTTTGCTTGGGCGATCGAGCGCGATACAGAGGTGGTGGCTAGGACCTTCGCCCCATTTTTTCTCGTTCTCTGTGCTTGCTTGATGGCCGGGGTAGAAGTCTCCGCCGTTTTTCGACCGGCGGAGGCGTACTTGAAGTCCGCCTGGCGAGGCTTGCCGAATCAGTGCTTGATCCGACTGGAGGTTTGGCGCAGCTTGTGCAGATGGCGGAGACTTTTGATATTTCTTTAGCTGGGTGTTTTAGCTGTCTGGAGGCATGGGTCTCCGACACCGCACACCCATGGGACATGGTTGATCTTTGGAGATGGCAGGTTAGGTCTTCGGAGTCAGGGGGATGTTACGAGTTTTCGTGCGATATCCCCCTGCTTCCGTAGGCCTTCGTCAGTCATCACCGTGCCGTAGGCCCTCTCTCTTTTCCCACTATCTCCGACTGTCTACCGTTGCTTCCGTCTTTACGAGTTTTCGTATAATATCTACGGTCGACTTGGATATCTAAGGAGACCCCTGCCTCCATGGCTATCGCTACGGCTTTTGCCTGTGCTACGCCTTGCTCCCCCCTTGCGCCTTATGCCGACTGAGTTTCTTGGGGGTATGGGGGGAATCCGTTTTTATAGTGGGGTGGTGGCTTTCGAGTGTTAACATTTTTGTACGTTGTTAGTTGGAACATATCTTGGCTTTAATGGCCTGTATCTTGCCTAAATTATTTGTTCCCCTTGAGATCTTTTCGAAGTAAAGAGGTCTGGCGCCGCATTGGTGGCAGTGTTTTGTCGGGCACTTATTGTTTTTCCTATTTTGGATGGCGGAGACATTTTTCCTGGCTCGGCGCCACAAATTTGTTGCCCCTGATGCTAGGGTTTTTTTTCTTGGCGCCTGAACTTGTTCATGTCTTATTCGAGGGTCGGATGCCTATTTTGCCAAAAGAGAATTTTGCCTTGATGCCTGACTTTGGTCAGGTCTTTGTCAAGGGTCGGAGGCCTCTTTGACCAAAAGAAAATTTTGCCCTGATGCCTGACTTTGGCCAGGTCTTTGTCAAGGGTCGGAGGCCTCTTTGGCCAAAAGAAAATTTTGCCTTGATGCCTGACTTTGGTCAGGTCTTTGTCAAGGACGAAGGCCTGTTTGGCTATAGAGGTCGTTTCAAATTGCCCTTGCCTATGGCTAGCACTTTGAAAGGACCTGTAGTTTTTGTTTACCGAATATTACGACGCCAGAGCTGGCCGCTTTCGGTTTTGGGTTCTTTGTGGCGTTATTTTGGGGAATTACCTCTTTATACTTGTAGAGGATTTTTACATTGAGCCTGCCTCGTTAAAAACCTCACCTCCGCTTGGAGTTCCCCTTTGAGGAAAAGAGTGCAAGCTCTTTTACATTTTGTTTTGAATGAAGTAAAAAAAACTAAGGTAAATGCATGTAGGGGCCTCCGCTTATATTTTGCGGAGGTTGCCCTTTGGTACATTGCCTAGATGTAGTATCTGCGAAGGCTGTCAATATTCCATGTGTGGGTTGTTGTGACACCTTCGCTGTCGGTCAAGTGGAAAGAACCAGGTCGGCCTGCTGCCGTTGCTGTGTATGGGCCTTCCCATTTCGGTTGCAACTTACCGACAAGTTGTGCGTTGGGTTTTCTCCTGAGTACGAGGTCTCCGTGTTTTATGTCTTTCCTTACCACCTGAGAGTCTCTCCACTTCTTGGTTTGGGACTGATATTTTGCAATGTTGTCGACTGCTTCCAGTCTGGTGGCTTCTATTGTTTCTTTTGCATATTCTTCATCTTGCAACATCAGCTGGCTTGTTGTGCGGAGGCTCTCGTGCTTTATTTCTTCTGGCATCATGGCCTCTTCTCCATAAAGCAGTTTAAATGGTGTGAATCCTGTTGTTCGTGAAACGGATGTATTGTGTGACCAAATAACTCTGGGTAATTCATCTATCCATTTTCCTTTGCGTAGGCCCAGCAGTGTTTTTGATATTGCTGAAAAGACTATTATGTTTGCTCTTTCCACTGCTCCATTGGACTCTGGGTGGTATACCGAGGCGAAGGCTAATTTTGTCCCTATGCTTTTGCAGAATTCTTTGAAGTTCTCTGAATCGAATTGTTTTCCATTGTCTACTGTCAAGATCCTTGGTACACCGAATCTGCAAACGATGTTCTGCCAGAAGAATTTTCTGATAGTTTTTGAGGTTATCTTCGCCAGCGGCTTTGCCTCTATCCATCTTGTGAAATATTCCACTGCCACTACTGCGAATCTGTTTCCTCCTTGGGATGGAGGTAAAGGGCCGACCAGGTCCATCCCCCATCTTTGCAGTGGCCATATCGGAGGTATAAGCTGGGTCTCCGACGATGGTTTCGACTATCCTAGAGAGAATGTTTGGCATGCTTTGCATGTTCTGACTGTCTGCTCTACGTCTTGTATGTGTGTTGGCCAATAGAAGCCTTGCCTTATTGCCTTTGCTGATAAAGCTCTGGAGCCAATGTGCGACCCGCAAATTCCTGAGTGTATTTCTTGAAGCAACTCTATGCCTTCGCTCTGCGATATGCATTTGAGGAGAGGCTGGACTACTCCCTTCTTGTACAGTACGCCATTTATGAGTGTAATTTCTTGCCCTGGCCTGCATTCTTGCTGATTTTGCTTCATCTTCTTCGGTGGTTTTGCCTTCTAGGAATTCTGTTATCACCTTTCTCTAATCTTCATTGTGCAGTTGTAGTATGGGTTTTAGTGCCTTGGATGTCTCCGCAGTTGCCGGAGACTTCAATGTCTGGTAAAAAGTGTTGGGAGGCAGTGGCAGGTTGTTTGCCTCAGCCTTTGCCAATTCATCTGCCTCTGCATTTTCTGATCTTGGGATGTGCTTCAGGGTGAAACCCTCGAATCTCTGCTCCAAATTTCTGACAACGGATAGGTATTTGATGAGTTCTGGCTCTCTTGCTGTGTATTCTTTCTCTACTTGGCCAGTGACCACTTGAGAATCTGTTTTGAC
Source organism: Miscanthus floridulus (assembly GCF_019320115.1). Classification (NCBI taxonomy): domain Eukaryota; kingdom Viridiplantae; phylum Streptophyta; class Magnoliopsida; order Poales; family Poaceae; genus Miscanthus; species Miscanthus floridulus. Next base: position 138,728,164 of record NC_089589.1, on the reverse strand, counting down.
TGTCAATGTTTTTGCCCCTAGGGCCTTTGCTTTGCTCAGCGCTAAGATCAGGGCTTCATATTCTGCTGTGTTGTTTGTTAATTTGAACTCTAGCCTTGCTGCGTATTTCAATTTGATGCCGGAGGGTGCCGTTAGGACAGCGAAGGCTCCTGCTCCGGCTTGGCCCCAGGCTCCATCCGTGAATGATGTCCAGCCTTGAGTTGTTGGTTGTACCTTGGGCTCTGTCGGAGGTGTCCAATCTGCTACAAAATCATCTAATGCTTGTGATTTTATTGTTGTTCTGGGGACGTATGAGATTCCAAACTATGATAGCTCTGTAGCCCATTTGCCTATTCTGCCGGAGGCTTCTTTGTTTCTGAGCAAGTCTTGTAGTGGCAGCGATGTTGGAACTGAGATTTCATGGGCTTGAAAGTAATGCTTTAGTTTTCTTGATGCCATCAGCACTGCGTAGGCAACTTTCTCTACCTCTGTATAGTTTAGTTTGGCTTCGGACAGTGCTTCTGAGATGAAATAAACTGGTTTTTGAGTTTTGCCTGATTCTTTTTCCAGCTCGTGGACTAAGACTGCGCTGACTGCATGGTCGGAGGCCGCCACATACAACATTAGGTGACTGTCCGCTTCTGGGACGGAGACCATCAATGAGTTTGCCAGATACTCTTTCAAGTTGTGAAATGCCTCCGACTGCTTGGACCCCCATTCGAAGTTGTCTCCGCCCCTCAGGGCTTGGAAGAAGGGTAGGCTGCGTTCTGCTGATTTTGAGATGAATCTGTTGAGCGCAACTATTCTTCCCGTTAGCTTTTGTACTTCCTTCTTATTTTTGGGCTCTGCCATTGCCATTATTGCTCTGGTTTTGTCCGGGTTCGCTTTGATGCCTTCGCTGCTTATGATATAACCGAGCATCTTCCCTTTTGTGACTCCGAATATACATTTCTCTGGGTTGAGGCGGAGGCCAGCTGTCCTGAGGTTGGCGAAGGTCTCCTGTAAGTCGGAGACATGGTCATCCTTGTTCTTGCTCATGACCACTATGTCGTCGACATAGGCTATGATGTTTCTATCTAGCTGTGATCCCAAAACCTCCTTTGTCATTCTGGCAAAGGTCGCTCCGGCATTCTTGAGTCCCTTCGGCATTCTGGTGTAGCAGTATGTCCTGAATAGGGTGGTGAAACTTGTTTTGTCTTCGTCTTCTTTTTCATCCAGATTTGGTGATACCCAGAGAAATAGTCGAGGAGAGAGAACCTCTGGCATCTAGCTGCCTTGTCGATGGAGGCATCTATTCTTGGCAATGGGAAAGGGTCTTTCTTGCAAGCTTTATTCAGATCTGTGAAATCTATGCACATTCTCATTTTGCCATTTTTCTTTGGTACCAAGACTACGTTTGCAAGCCATTCTGAATACTTGACTTCCCTGATCACTTTTGCATCTAGCAGTCTTTGCACCTCCGCCTTTGCTGCCAGGATTCTGTCCTCCGATATTTTTCTCTGTTTCTGCTTTCTTGGTCTCATGTTTTCGTTGATGTCCAGTTCGTGCTGTATGATGTCCCTGCTGACTCCCTGGAGGTCGGAGGCTAACCAGGTGAAGATGTCCTTGTTTTTGACTAGGGTTGCCATGAGCTCTTCCTCTTCTGCCTTGCACAATTTTGAGCTGATTGTCACTTTTCTGTCTGGTAACTTTTTTTCTAGAGGGATCAGCTTTGTCTCTTCTTGACTTGCCATATCCGTTTCTCCTTTGGGCATGTCTGGAGGCTCTAGTTCTTTGTTCGCCGACTCGACTGCATTGATGTTTCTTTGGGCTCTATATATAGCTTTCTCTATGTTTCTTGCTTCTTTCTGGCTGCCTCGGACTGTGATAATACCATGGAGTGCTAGTATTTTCATGCACAGGTAGGCCATATGCAGGGCTGCGTTGAATTTGGTTGTGAATCCTCTGCCCAAGATGGCATTGTATGGGTAATACAGATCGACGACGTCGAACATTATGTACTCAGTTCTGGCATTCGCTTGGGTTCCGAACGACACTTGGAGTGAGATTTTTCCTAATGCTTGTATCTGCTTGCCTCCGAATCCTATTAAGGGGGATTCGGAGGGCTGTAGTTGATTTCTGCTGAGCTTCATTTGGTCGAAGGTATTTGCAAAGATTATATCTGCTGAACTGCCAGTGTCGATCAGTATTCTGCTTATCTCCCATGCTGCTATGTTTGTCCTGATCACCATTGCGTCTGTGTGAGGGTAGCTCTCTAGCTGGAGATCTTCTTCTGTGAAGGTGATTGGGACTCTGGACCAATCTGTGTGTTTCGCCGGGCCTTGGACTGCTACATTGTTTACCAGGCGGAGGTGATCCTTTTTCTGCTTTTTCGTTTGAAACTCCATTGATGATCCTCCGGCGATTGGCAATATCATGCCTATTGTTGGCAGTGCTCCATGAGGGTTGACTTGGTTTTGTGGGTTTGGCTCGTTTTTTGGTGTTTGGGGTTGGTTGTGCGATGGTGGCGGAGGCAGTTGCTGCATGTGGTGCTGTGGCTGCGAAGGCTCGAACCTTATTCGGTTTTGCTCCGGTGGGTTTGTTTTGAGGTAGGTTATATAGGGAGATTTTGGGTTTATGTAGGTCAGGCTTGCCTCTGACCTGTAGTTGCCCGCCGGAGGTTGCTGCGAAGGTGATGACCGCCATGCTGGTAGGAAGTTTGGGTAATAGGCGGAGGCCAGTGTGGAGGGATGTATTTGGGTTGCGTTTAGCGCTGGGTACATTGGGCAATACTACTGGTGGCTAGTTGTGTATGTGGTGTTGACCTCTCTTGCGCTCTACTGTGTCGGAGGTTGGGCAGTCTGCTTGTTCTTTATCCTTTCTTGTGTTTCTTTTGTCTCCGGATAATCTTTGGTGCTGTGCCCTGCGTTTTCGCCGTGAAAAACGCAATATGGCCTGCGTTGTTTCTGGCTTTGGTTTTTGTTCTAGTTTTTGCCTTGGTAACCTTACCGACCTTGGTTCCTTGCCTGGGTCTCCTACCGTGTTGGCGCTGCTTGTTGCCCTTGCTCGGGGTGAGGTTGACCCTCGATGCTGAGCACTTGCCCCTGGCCCGGCTTCTGATTTGATACATTCTGGTTCGTATAGGTTTTCTGGGAATTTTTGCTGCTGTTTTGTTGTCTGTTTTGACCTTGCTCCTCCAGCCTCTTGCGTAGGTCATTGTCTGATCTGCAGTACTTCTCAAATTGGTCATACAACTGCTGAATGGAGGTTGGTTTCTCTCTTGCTAAGTGTGCAGCGAACTGCCTAATTCGGAGACCTTTGATTGCTGCTTCGATGGCGATCTCGTCTGGAACATCTGGTGCCTTTGCCTTTAGTTGCACGAATTTCCGGAAGTAATCATGTAGTGTCTCTCCCTGCATTTGCTTGCACTGAAACAGATCTGTGGAAGTCAGCGACTGTGCTGTTAGGCCTTTGAAGTTTGCTAATATCTTGTCCCGGAGGTTCTCCCAAGAATAGACTGTACTTGGTTTGAGCATAGAATACCAAGCCAGCGCGTCACCTTCGGCTGCAATGACAAATGACTTTGCCAAGACGACGTCGTCTCCACCGGCGGAGGCTACTGCTGCCTCGTAACTCATAATGAACTGATGGGGGTCAGTCTTTCCATTGAACTTGGGTAGTGTGATTGGCTTGTACGCTGTTGGCCATGGCGACTGTTGTATGCCTTCAGATAGTGGGGACTTGGGATCGATAGGCCTCCGCATTACCTGAGATGGCATTGTCGGCTGGCTGATCACTGGCGTAGAACCTTGAAGCATGGTTGCAGTTGGTGTTGCTGCGGAGGCTGGGATTGCGGAGGTTGTCGCTGGTATTGCATGCTGCATACTTAGCATCTCAGCATGTAGGACTGCCAACTGTTGCCTTATTTCTGCTGCTTGTGCTGACGCTTGAATAGCTTGCTGATTAGCTGCGAATGCTGCTGCCATTCTGTCTCTCTCTTGTTGCGCTCTTTGCAACTGTGCTTGCAGCTGTTGCAGTTCTTGCTCGGGTGCTGTGGCTGAATTTGGTTGGGCCTCCGGATCTTGAATCTCTTGGTCTTGGGGTTCTGGAGGTTGACCCTAGGCATCTGCTCTGGTGTCATCCTCCGCTAGCGAGGTTGCGTAGGCGCTACGAGTGTTGCGCCTAGGCCTTCCTCGCTGACCCGTGGTCACTGCTGCTCTGGTGGTGGTCTTTCTTTTCTCTGCCATCGTTGGTTTGCCTTGGCCTAACCACGGTGGGCGCCAATGTTGAAACTAGCGGTTTCAAACTACGTGGAAGTGATCAAGACCTCCGCCAGTCGGACGGTCGGCCTCGGGCGGAGGCTCGGGATGGAAATGACAAGGGGGAAAGTGTCGAGTAAGGGAATGACTCGGAAAGCTATGGTTTCATTAATTCGTCCACAAAACCCCCCCCCCCCTCCACGGTTACAAGTGTCCCATATTTATAGGGCTCAACTACTACATAACAGAATTTATTACAATGCCCCTCAACTGCTACAGTACATTCCTGGAATATTCCGCCGCCAGCCTCTTGTTCGCGGGGCAATCCTGTCATACCATCTTCAAGTGATGGGCTTCCATGAGCAGCCGGCCCACTGTAGCTCGGTCTTCGGCCCAAAGGCCTGGGTCTCCCACGCCGGCCTTCGTCTCCAGGGGCGCGCCGCTACCCCGGCGGGTCTCCGCCCGGGCGCGCGGGGGCCATGGTTCTCGCCGCTGGCCTCCGCCTTCGGGGGCGCACCGTCGCCTTGGAAAACCTTCGCCGGTCCGGGCGGAGGCGTCATCCGTAGGTCTCCGCCCGGCCGCGCAGGGGTCATGCTGGCGCGTTTGCGCGGACCGCGAGCGCCTGCGCACACTTAGGCAAGATCGTTTGTTTGATTAGTTTAGAGATAAGGCGGCCTCCGCTCGTGATACCGGAGACGCCCGCCTGAGCGGAGTCCGCGATGAGAAGGAGATTCAGCACCCTTCGAGCATAGCCGGGAAAGTTCCTTTGGTCAGCGCTGGGTCTTCGCCCTAAGACGGTCGAAGACGCCTCGGCGTCACCCCGCTGTCGGGGGCCTTTGCCGCCCGCCAAAGCCATGTTACAACAGTAGAAACGAGTTGTCAGTCCCAGTATCTATTTATCAGATGAAGCATCTACGTTATCTCCGTCTTGCTTCCTTTGTTGGCCATCAGATGAAGCATCTACGTTATCTCCGTCTTGCTTCCTTTGTTGACCATCTGATTTTACCAAGCGCATTTAGCAAGCTTCACCATATCCAGACCATAGATATCCCTTGCTCCAGAGTATCCTATCCCTTGCTCCAGGTTTGTCAATCGATCCATCTGTGGAACAGGCAGCGGGGGACAAGTCTGTACTTGCAGCCAGGAAAGGCGTTCACATCGTAACGCAAACTGCAGGTCGCATCGCATGGTGTGGTGGGTGTTCTCATCCCTGATTGGTTGTGGGTTTGTGCTTTTTTCCCCCTTTCCTTCACTCTACAGTCTATCCTTTATCTGCAAGAGGACAATAAATGGCGTGCAAATATAGTTTGTTTACTGTGGTCCATGAGCGCGAGAGATAATGCTGTACTCATGTGTTCCCAATTGTTGAGTGAGTAAAGCTCATTGTAGACTGTAGAGCTTGTGAACTACATTGTGATTCAAAAGAACATATACATTCTGGTCAATTCTTGCAAGAGACAGTTTGGTTTGTATATAAGATTTGTTCTTATGACCATAAATCTGGTATATTCTTGTTGATTTGGTTCGATACGCCCTGCTCTTTTCTGCCCTGTTTTTGAGCTTCGTCCAACTCTGCATTCGTTTTTTTTCTGAACCTGTCGGTGCCTGCCTGCTTGTACGGTTTTATTCAGTGTGGGTTAGTTATAGGTCTGTCTAGCCAACCTAGGCCCATAAAATGTTGGAGTGTCGTATGGTGTCGTCACGTGGGAGCGTTGATGGGAATTGACAAATAAAGCATGGGCGGAGGACGCGATGGGCCGGCCTCTTCCTGCGGCTGACCATGAATAATGATTCCGTCCACGCCTCCACGCTCATACCAGACACTGAATTCTGGGCAGTGGCTGCCAACCAGTAGTGCGATGGTGGGGACTGGACAGGATGGGCATCACATGCATGCTGTACGTTTGGTGCAGCCCCTGCAGACGACCACAGCAAGTCAACAACTTTGCCTCCTCGTACGTCCAAGGTGATGTATAATGGCAGTCTTCAATTTCTGTCCTTCACAACAAATGCAACACATGTAGCTAATTATTAATCCTACTCTCCGATCCGCAGAAAATAAATTTTGACCGCAGGTATATACATCATGCAGAGATAACTCAAGAAACGCGCTACGATGAGATTGGGAGAGAGATCAGCATTTTGGAAAATTGCAATGGCAAGAAGAAAACAGCAGCCCCATGATAAAGAAAGTGGGTGAGGGTTTATTCAATCCAAGAATATAGCTAGCCGTACGTGTGGGTCCTGCTCACTGCTTTTCGCTCCCTCTGCCCATATCTATGTCCTTTTTCACCGGAGGGATAGATGGACACGGCAGCAGCTAGGACTGCTGTAGCTACACAGGTGCAGTATGAATTATTGAGCCTGCCGAGTACGCGTTCGCACCTTCACTGGTTGAAATACTACACAGGTGCAGTATGATGTGATCAATTTCAAGTAAGGCCTTGTTTAGATTACCCCAAAATTCCAAGTTTTTTCACTCTCTCTCCATCACATCAATTTTTAGCCACTTGCATGGAGCATTAAATGTAGGTAAAAAAAAAACTAATTGCACAGTTTAGTTGGAAATCACGAGATGAATCTTTTGAACTTAGTTGGTCTACGATTGGACAATATTTACCAAATAAGACGAAAGTGCTACTATTCATCGGGTTGAAATTTTTCTCAATCTAAACGAGGCCTAAAGGCCAGTATATGATGTGATCCATCGGGCAGGCATTCTACATGGCCTTACCGACCTTAGGACACAATCTACGTGCTCCTCCCTGGCATGTCTTCACGAGACGTGTTCAGGAGTCTACCACGCGAAGAACGAGCTCACATTTCAAATACTGCAACTACTCCTTGTCATTAATGCAATTATACTGAACATGTATATAATTACAAAAACTAGCTCACACATTGTGATAGAATCATGCACATATTTCAAGATTTTGTAAGAATGTCACGTGAAGCTATTCATGTTATGAGCTATGTGCTACTTTGTAAGAATACAATATTGTTAGAAAAAAAGTATTTGAGCAAGTAACTAGCTTATTTAGGGTGCCCTAACTATCTCAAATCCACGACGGTGATCTAAGCTTGTCGTCGTTCAGTTATTATATTTTGTGTCTACGAATCTGAAAAGCTGATCCCCAGTTCACCACGGCACCACTGGGTAATGGCACAGCTTTTGATGTAAACCATCACATGGCGTGTGGCTTTACCTTTAACATATGCGGTGGTACACGTACCAGCCAACATATATGTGAAAGCTACGAACGGAGAGTAGCACTATTGGTACATCCATCCTCCTTCCCTCATCTCAGCCCCTTCTCCCCCACCCGGAAAACTAAGCATCCATGGCAGACTTGATGAGGAAACTTGGATGGGTAGCCTGGGTGTTAACTGTAATAGGTTGGATTCTGTCACCCATTATCAGCTTGCTCTTGAACAAGATCTTTGCCTACCTTGTGTTCGACACATCAAAAAAGCTCAAGGAGCTAGAGAATGATATTATCAGAAAGCTGAAGCAGATGATTAGTGCCGTGGAGGAGCAGACGGTGCTTAGAGCAGCTGAAGACAATCCGTCTCGAGGCGATCTGAAGACACTGGACGACATGAAGATGGAACTCAAGTCTGCCTTGTATGAAGCCGAAGACATCCTAGATCTTCTCGATTATCGCCGGATCGAGAAGGATCTCCATCTTGGGGATGATGACAGCCGCTGGGTGGAGAACCAACTCGGTGCTGCTTGTGCCTGGATTGCCCGCTGCAAGGGGAGTTCCTTTGGGCGATGGATACATGTCACCCTCGCAGCTGTAATGAAGAGCGCACAAAGCATGATCCAGCGGGGGCAGTTGGTGATTCAAGGGTGGTGGCACTCTGGGAAGAACTTGGACCTGTTTTCCATCTGTAGAGCCATAAACATCGCCGGTGCTGCTGTACTGTAGTGCGCACATAGCTGGTACCAACAGCTGGGGCAACTATTCAGATCCGGTGCACTTCTTCCAGTTTCTCGTCTAGCGCCGCAACCCCCATGTCTTGAGTCCAGAGGCTCTGTGTTTGTTCCAGTGGAACCAACACGTAGGCCACCTCACACAAGCATGTCATGCAAAAATTCCAAATCACCATGCTATCACAAAGCATAAATAAGCAACACATGCATATCAACCTATACCATAATACAAATCACTTTACAGTTTCAATTTCATCTCAAACCAATTTTTTTCATCACATGATCTCACATAAGACAGCTAGCTTATGTAGACAGCTAGTCCATAGGGTTGATAGACAAGTGCTATTAAATGAACTCTTTCAATTTCATATGATCCATACAAATACCTTTTTGTACAAAAATTAGCCGCCGTTATTAACATTTCATTTTGCACGTTATAGAATTGAAGTATGTTTTTAAAAGGGGCTATACATGGCTGTCATAATAATTATGTGAACCTTGCTTCTTGCAGGAGGATGGCAGTGCAGCAGAATTAGTGCCCATTACTGAAAGAATAAGTCTGAGGAATCGAATAAAACACATAGAAGATATTCTCACTGCCTTGAAGATCCCACCCGCGAGGCTCGGGCCGCGCCCGCACGAGGGCCGAGCTTCCCTCGTCCAAGATCGACGCCGGCTATTCCATGGCACCGGACTCCTCGGCATCGACCACCTCCCGCGCCCGGGAAGTATCGTCGGAGGAGATCGGATAGACCTCCGCCTCCCGGGCGCTCTCTCGCAACAACGGCGGCCCCTGAACCAAGGGCGCCACCGAGGCCTCCGCCGCCTTCATCTCCGCCTCCTGGACAGATGGCCTCGCCGCCATCACGACGGCCTTGGTGATCTCGGGGGATCCGGCCTCCGCAATTATGGCCTCGACGGTCTCGGGGGCTCCGGCCTCCGCCATCGTGGCCTCGGTGGACAAAGAAACACCGACCGCGCCCACTGCGGTCTCGGCGGTCTTGGGCGTCTTGGCCTCCGTCGCCTCAGCCTCGGAAACCTCGGGGGCCTCGGCAACCAAGGGCACGCCGGCCCCATCCGACTCGTGAGCCTCGCCCTCGTGGGGCGGAAGCACTCCCTCCCTCGTCTGTGTAGGGGTCGCCTCGGCAACCCCTCCTTGGGCGGCCGGCTCCTTCGGGTCGGCCCTCGACGACGCCGCGCCGCGTTGGATAGCGGCTTGTGCCTCCGCCACCCAGTGGGCGGAGGAGCCGGGGCTCGCCTTGAGCGCCTTAAGGGGCGCCAAGGGAAGCTCGTCCGCAGGCCGCTTCCGACTAAGGAAAAATAACCTACAGGGTCAGCGCGAGACCAAAAGGTGAACGGAAAGCACTATGACCCTGCCAAAAATACACCTACCTTGAACGGGGCGGCAACCGCTTCGCCACGGCAAACCTCGTCCGCAACGGCGGAGGCGGCGGCAGAGGCATCACCTCCGTGTCCATCGGCGCCGACCGGTCCTCAAAGGACCCCGGCGCCCCGTCGGTCCTCTGCGGGGGTAGTAGCGTCGCCTCCGTCGCCTCTTGTTCCACCATCGCCGTCGAGCCCACCGGGCTAACGGCGCGTTTGCCCAACGCCCGCATCCCGGGCGTGTCGGCCTCGGCCCCGGAGCGGGCAACCGCCGACCCTGGGTCCGCTTCTCCTCCTCCTCCCGGGAGTGCCAGGCTGCTTGCCAACGCCCCGAGCACCACCTCCACTACGTCAGGGAGATGGTCCAGATGACCTCGCCCCACCTCCCCCTCGTTATCTCCATCCGAGGCCTCCGTCGACAGCGACGGCGACGAGGATTCCTCCAATGGGAGACCATCCTTCCTTTGTTGATGGCGGCGCTTATCCAGCTCCTCACGCGCGAGGATTTGCTTTGTTCGCTTCGCCGCCTTGGCGTCTTTCCATTTCTTCTGCGCGTCGATGTGCGCCCGGTTGATCGCCCGCCGCCTCGCGTCCTCGGGAACGGGCGGCGGAGAGGAACGCACATCCCTCATCCCCTACAAGAACGACAAACGCGCATGAGGGAACAAGGGGTAAGGGGAGACTGAGGAGGCTCGGAGGCTACAGCGGCACACGACTTACCAGCGAGAGCAACCCCCGCGACGGTCGCATCGCGATAGGGGTCAAGTTGCCGCCCCTCAGCTTCGCCTCTATTGTCTCCCCCACCCGACGAAGAATTTCCTCGTCGGAAAGGGCAGAGGAGGACATCCGGATGCCCTCAATAGGCTCACCCGGCTTCATCTCGAACAGTAGCCGCCGCTGAGCCATCAGCGGCAGCACCCTCCGGCGGTGGAAGGTGGCCACGACCACAGCCACGGTAAGACCATGGCCCCGCAGCCTCGCCAACCTCTCCAGAAGCGGCTGCAGCTTGGGCTGGTCGTCCTTTGGGACGCCGTACTTCCACCTCTCCGGGCAGCTCCCCACAATCCGCCCAGTGTAAGGGGGAAGTCCTCCGTCATCGTTACGAAGGTAGAACCAGCTTGTGTACCACCGGCGGTTGGAGGACGTGAGCTGGGCCGGGATGTAGAGGTGCTGGCGGTCCTGGCACACTTGGAGAGTGTAGCCGCCAGCCCTCGTCGCCTTCCTCATACCCAACGTGCCCGTCAGCTTGGTGGTGTGCCCCGCCCGGAATAGGTGGAGCCACAACTCCCAATGGGGAGCAATCCCCAAATACCTCTCGCAGACGGCAACAAAGATAGCCGCCTTAGCGATGAAGTTGGGATTGAAGTTGTGGAGCTCCACGCCGTAGTAGTGCGGGAGCGCCCGCATAAACCGATCCGCCGGGACACCGAGGCCGCACTCGTGAAAGGAGACGAAGCTCACGACGTAGCCGTCGCGAGGCCTCGGTTCTGGCTCGCCGTATGGAGCAATCCACTCCGGCCTGGTGGGGTCCGTCACCGGGCGGAGGAGTCCACCGTCGACAAGCGACTGAAGCATCTCCTCGGTAACGTCCGACGGATCCCAGGGGTCTGCCTCGACAACGACGATGTCGCCGGCCATGAGTGCGATGGAGGGATCGAATGCGGTGGTGAGTTTTTCTCTCCCTCCCACGCTCTCGCTTTTTTCTCGCGTTCTTCCTAGGCTCGCTCTTCTCCCTTCTTCTTCCCGGCACCCGCTGCTCTAGCGACGGCTCGACAGAGGCAGAGCTAATGCAGGCAAGGTAAGGTGAAGAGGGGCGAGACTCTTCGAGTATTTATGCAGGGGGGAGGCGAAACGAATGGGCGACGAAATCGGGGAAGTTTCCCCCCCCCCCCCGATCCGGCGCAGTTAACCACGAGCCGATTTCGCCGGCCCACGCGCCCACGTCTTCCTCATTAAATGCGAGAACAGTTACGTCCCATCCACCATGTCACTCTCGGCCACTACGACAGCAGGCGTCGTTTCGCCTCCCCAGAAAACCGCCTCAAAAGGCGCGCCACCCGTTGCCGAGCCAACGGGGAAGATATTCCCCCCGACCTATTCCTTTCATATGAAGGAACCAGGCTCTGAGCCTATTACGGTCTAGGGGTTCGAAGGCTGGGCCCCAAGGGGTTTCGACAGCCGCCCCAGGATAACAGAGTCAGGGACAATCGCGGGCGAGCCTATACAGGGCCGAGACTCAAGCAAGCGAAATGCTTGGGACGCCCAAAGTCGTGTCCGAGACCAGCAGGAAGGTCTCTGAATGGGATCCCACCGTAGGGAGGCACCGAGCCACCGAGGCCCAGCGAACGGCCTCGGCACCCAATAGAGAAATCCTCTGGTACTCTTGGAGTGTGTCTCTGGACCGCTAGCCATCCCCTAGCGAACGGGGCATGTGCCTCCACTCGGACTTACCCGATAATAGCTCACCGGAAGTGCCACCGCTCGTGCCCACCGAGGGTGGCGAGGCACATTCCACCCCTCCTTCTGAGTGAAAAGGAAGCATGAGGGTCGTACAAAAAGTCAGGGGAACCCCCGACGGCCTTCTCGCTCCGTGCAGAGGCTAAGGGGCTCTTCCTGCGACCTTGCCGAGACCCAGCGACCCCGGCTCGCACTCGAAGGGGCTCGGCAAAACAAACTCTCCTTCCGAGCGAAAAGGAAGCGTGAGGGTCGTACAAAAAGACAGGGGAGCTGCCGACGGCCCTCTCGCCCTGTGTAGAGGCTAGGGGGCTCTTCCTGCAGAAACGCCGAGACCCCGCGACCCGGGCTCGCGCCCAAGGGGGCCTCGGCAAACAAACCCTCACGCGCGAGGGGCATATAAAAAGCCAGGGAAGCTCCCGACGGCCCTCTCGCTCCGTGCAGAGGCTAGGGGCTCTTCCTGCAACCATGCCGAGACCCAGCGGCTCTGGCTCGCACCCGAATGGGCTCGGCAAACAAACCCTCCGTCCGAATGAAAAGGGCATGAGAGAGTCGAATAAACAAGCCAGGGGACCCCTGATCGTCCTCACGCTCCGGGCGGAGGCTCGGGGGCTCTTCCTACGCCCAAGACAAAGACAAACGATCTAAGTTCGCGCTAGAAGTTTCGTTACAAACACGATAAAGGGCACCGAGCCCGTTACGGTCCAGAGGTTCGAAGGCTGGGCCCTCAGAGGTTTCGACAGCCGCCCCAGGGCAACAGAGTCAGGGATGACTTCGGGGCGAGCCTACGAATGGCCGAGGCCTGAGCAAACAATCGCTCGGGGCGTCCTAAGTTGTGTCCGAGACCGGCAGGGAAGTCTCTGAATGGGATCCCACCGTAGGGAGGCACCGAGCCACCGAGGCCCAGCGAACGGCCTCGGCATCCACTAGAGAAACCCTTTGGTACTTTTGGAGTGTGTCTCTGGACCGCTAGCCGTCCCCAAGCGAACAGGGCACGGGCCTCCACTCGGACTCACTCGATAACAGCTCACCGGAAGTGTCCACGCTCGTACCCATCGAGGGTAGCCTGGCACATTCCACCCCTCCTTCCGAGCAAAAAGGAAGCGTGAGGGTCGTACCAAAAGCTAGGGGGACCCCTGACAAACCTCTCGCTCCGTGCGGAGGCTAGAGGGCTTTCCCTACAACCTCGCCGAATCCCCCGCAACTCGAATTTGCACTTGTGAGCTCGGCAAATACGATAAGAACTCCTCACTCAAAACACGAAAAGGAAAAAGCCTCTGGAGGAGTAACTCTACTCCTCCAGGGCCTCAGGGGCTACACCCGGCGGGTGCGCTCGCGCGCACCCACCGAAACCTCAAGAAGCAAAACCCAATTCCTACAGGAGCGGCTATAAACCAAGCCTTGGCAAACCCCTAGGAGAGTGCACGCACTCCTCTAGGGACTCGGGGGCTACTGTCGGGTACCGTAGAACCGGGTACCCCGAGCAAATATCAAAAGGGTCACTTGAATCCCATCAAAAAGCAGAGCTAGAAGCTAAACCGTAGGCTTCTCACCGGCTACGCCCGAGCCTAACAGGCTCTCCGCCTCGCCTCAAGGCTCAGACAGGAGGTCTCGACGTCCTGATGCTATCTCCGCCTCGCGCGAGGCCTTATTCAGAAGGTCTCGGCAGGGAGTGCAATCTCCGCCTCACGCGAGGCCTCTCGCGGAAGGCCTCGGCAAGGAGTCCGATCTCCGTCTCGCGCGAGGCCTTATTCTCCGTATCGCTCGAGGCCGGTTCGTCCATAGCCCGTCGCCCCCCCGCCTCGACCGACCCTCCTGACAGCACGTCATGTCCCATTAATACGTCAACCACTCCCGCGATCTTAGCCGGACGATGGCTCAATACCGCGGAATGGCCAACGGGACCTGAGGTCGCATCAACGACATACCGGCTGGGACAGGGCACGGCGGGGATTACCGGCTACTGTGTTCTGACGCTGTGCCCACGATCAGCGCCCACTCTACACCGTGCCCCGCGATCCCCGCCTCGAAAACAACATCGCACGGACAACTTGGCCCGGGTCATTACCGCCTCCAAGCCAGCGCACCAGATCAACCGCCCTCTCGGGGCCTTGGCACTGTGCACCAAAGCCTCGGCTATCTCGGGGTTCGTGTCCACCGAGACCCCTAGCTGCGGTGCAGCCTCGGCACCGACCGAGCTTCGGTCTCGCGCACAGTCAGTCTACAACGGCTTGCACGTTCACCGCCTCACCCACTCCAAGGTAGTCCCGAGGCCCCCACGACGCACAGGATCGGATGGGACCAGCACGCCGCCCCAGTGCTCCAAGGACGGACCACTCCGACGACCACGCCGCCGCAGGAACAGGCCACAGGGCTCGGACACACCGCCCATGTTGGCACGACGCCGTATAGTTAGCACATGTACTGTCCTTGTCCTCCCCTCAACTATAAAAGGAGAAGACTTGGGCCACTTAGAAAAAGGACTCACGAGAAAGAACACCTTGTAACACACACATACACATCCTAGTCGTCTGAGAGCAACGTCTCAAGCAGCCCACACGACACCTCGCCGAGACCTGGGATTAGCTCCCTCTCTCACTGTGCTTGTAACCCCCTACTAATAGCACTTCGGTGCAAGGAATACGTGATCGATCTCTCAGACTGGACGTAGGACATCGATAGTCTGAACCAGTATAAACCTTGTGTCTCTTTGCATCACTATCCGGGATTAGGAACACGCAGTTCAAATTCACTAGTCGGTTGAGGACACCCGGTCTAAAACACCGACAAGTATTTTGTGAGAGCAACCAGCCGGCTGGTCTGGTTTTGTGAGACCAGTGAACAATGTCAATACGTCTTGACGTCATAGATTTTAACGTCGAGGTACGCTGACGTCGAATCTGCGTCACAGATTTTGACACCGACCTCAAACACACTAGTGAACCTGACGCGGTCAGGCGCGTGCGATGACAGTCCTTGGCACGGTTAGGCGTATGCGATGGCGAGGTGTGGGCGACGCGCAGAGGCGTGGGCGACGAAGTGGACAGTGATGGGACGAGGCCGGACGACGTGCGGGGCTCAGGCGCTTTAAAGTTTTTAATTGGGGCCTTGTTTAGATTACCCCAAAATTTCAAGTTTTTTCACTCTCTCTCCATCACATCAATTTTTAGCCACTTGCATGGAGCATTAAATGTAGGTAAAAAAAAAAACTAATTGCACAGTTTAGTTGGAAATCACGAGATGAATCTTTTGAACTTAGTTGGTCCACGATTGGACAATATTTACCAAATAAGACGAAAGTGCTACTATTCATCGGGTTGAAATTTTTCTCAATCTAAACAAGGCCCAAGTTGTCAAAGCAGGGGTAGGCGAGGGGATGCAGGTGTGTGGCAGAGGGTATGTGAACACAGAGACAGTGGTCCTCCCTGACGTGTGGTATGTCCCAGGGCTCACAATGAACCAGGTATCCGTGGGGCAGCTAACCCAAGATCCTGATCTAATTGTTGAGATTGGTGGTGGTGCATGTCGCATCAGCAAGAAGAGTGATGGGTCTGTTCTCGGTCGAGCACGTTTGAGGTCTGATCATAAGTATGTGGTAGACTTCCTGAAAATTAAGCTGAATTAGGTGTGGAGCTTGACGGGTGTCTTCAGATGCATAGAGGGGTGATAGTGATGTTGGCTACTGCTTTCCTTTATATGGTAACGCTGGATTGAAAAAGCCGTGTGCCATGTGCATTGGCAGCAGGACCATCCCAGGGCCATGTGCACATGCTTTTGACCGCACGACGCGTCAGGCACCCTCGTGACTGATCTGCAGCCGGTTCGCTTGCGATCGTAAATTTACAGTCGAGAACCGTATTTTTTTCTCACATTAAATCAGCCAACAATAAATAATCCATAATATGATATGGTCTTCCGAACAGGAAACCGTGTTTTGCTCTTTCTCTGTATGCATTCGTACGTTTTATTTTCGTTTTTCAAGAAGGGGTACCCATTCATACTCCCTCGTGTCTTACAATATCCGTCGTTTTCGTTTCTTAAAAAATAATTTTAATAAAACATATATTAAAAAACATTAATATTTATGATACATAATAATATCATTAAAAGGATCTTTAAATCTAGTTTTTTAATAAATTTATTTAAAAATATAAATATTATATATATTTTTTACCAATCGAATGCTGCAGGGAAATCAAAAAAGCGACAGATAATTTTCTTGCTGTCAGTCTGTGACCGGACGGACGGACGTGGGGGCCGCCTGAGCCACTCACGCATCGGCTGCCTATTGGACGGGATGCCTCACGTCAGTCACCAGTGACCACTCACCACTGTCCGCTGCTCTTTTGTTTCCCTTCATTCCATGATAAAACTTCAGCCTTGTTTAGTTTTAAAAACTTTTCTAAAAAAATGCTACAGTTGTTACCGTATTAAATTTTACGATATATATATATATATGTAGTATTAAATATAGACGAAAAAAAACTAATTATATAGTTTGGTGGGCAATCACGAGACGAATGTTTTAAGCCTAATTAATCCATGATTGAACACTAATTATTAAATAAAAATGAAAGTGCTACGTTATCAAATTCCTAAATTTCGCGGAACTAAACAAGGGCCTTGTTTAGTTAGACAAATATTGGAAAATTTGGCTACTGTAGCACTTTCGTTTTTATTTAGTAATTAGTGTTCAATCATAGACTAATTAGACTCAAAACGTTCGTCTCGCAATTTCCAACTAAACTGTATAATTAATTTTTTTTCATCTACATTTAATACTACATACACGTATCGTAAGATTCGATGTAATGAATACTGTGGCATTTTTTGAGAATTTTTTTTTAACTAAACGAGGGCAAGGCCTCTCTGTGGCATCATCGAATGGTAGCAGCAGACTACAGTACGTGCATGTTCACGGTACAGCAGCCAGCCAGTCACAGACTTACCGTGCGCACAGCACTGACCACGCCTCGTCCCATCGCTACCCACTTCGTCGACCCCACGCCTCTGCGCGTACTGTAGCACTGACCCATCAATGTCGTGGTGCATGCATCTTCTCTTTTTATTTAAAAACTGGTCACGAGAAAGTTATTGGCACCATCACTGATCAAGCGAGGAAGTTTGGACGACAGGGAATTTCAGATTTTCTCTATTTAGAGCGTGTTTAATTTCAGGAACATGAAATTTTAGGTTACTGTAACATTTTTGTTTTTATTTGTTAATTAGTGTTCAAACATGGACTAATTAGGCTCAAAACGTTCGTCTCGTAATTTCCCACCAAACTGTGCAATTAGTTTTTTTTTCGTCTACATTTAATGTTTTATGCATGGGCTGCAAACATTCGATGTGATAGGTACTGTAAATTTTTTTGAGATTTTGGGGTGGAACTGAACACGCGCTTAGCTTGCGTTGCATTGGAACCTTAGGCCCCGTTCGGCTTATCCCATATTCGGCTTGTTTTTTCAGTCGGAACAGTGTTTTTCTCTCACAACAATTCAGCTGGAACAGTATTTTTCAGCCAGTTTCAGCCAAGATTCATACCAGCGAACTGGGCCTTAGTGTTTGTTTAGTTCCCAAAATTTTTCCCAAAAAGTACTATAGTACTCATCACATCGAATCTTGCGATACGTGCATGGAGCATTAAATGTAGACGAAAAAAACTAATTACACAGTTTGGTTGGAAATCACGAGACGAACGTTTTGAGCCTAATTAGTCCATGATTGAACACTAATTGCCAAATAAACGAAAAGTGCTACCGTAACCAAATTCTCAAAATTTACGAACTAAACACAGCCTTAATTAATATAAGCTACAGTGCCTTTTTTTTTTTGGAAACTACTGTACTAGATTGACAAAGACACAGCACTTGTCTTTCTTTGGAACTTGGAACCTCGTTGGAATCTCTCTTGTGAAACAGAAATCAATTAGGTGTCTAAATCTACTTGAACCTCTACTAAAAAGTACGTATAATATATGAAACAAGAGTGTCATCTACATCTTCTAAAAGCGAGAAGGACCCCATTTCCATTGTATCATAACGGAAATACAGATATTTGAATCTTATTCTAAAACCAACCTATTAGCTAGCTACTTCGAAAGCCAAATCCAATCACCAATGGGCCTTAATAACTATTGTGATAGTCTTCTTCATCCTTAGTATCTTGAATCATCAAAGGCATCAAGTTGCTGGAGGCTTGCACGGAAAGTGTCACCGGTGATTTTCACTGTACCTGACATCACAACCGTGTCGTCGTATTTTACTTATCTAGGGTAGAAAAATCGATCGCTCTCGACTACAGGATCGAGAACCAGGGCTGGTTCGGCTGGCTTTAAGCCAGCCGGCTGGCTTGCTCCAGCACTCACGAAATCACTGTTCACGTCTTGTCAGAATAGTATTTTTCTCTCACAATAATCAGTCGGAACAGTATTTTTCAGTTCTGCGGAACAGTGCGCTGTGGGCGCCGTTTGCAGTGAGAAGCAGCAACATCGCCAAGTCGCGCGCGCCGTCAACGCGCCAGTGGCTCGAGCTCGACGCCAAGATTTGTGACGCCGAGTTCGACGCCATGTGCTTTGACGCCGAGATACCGACCACGTAGGATTTTCTTCTATGCACGGCCAGACATCTCGGCGTCACGATCTGTGACGCCGAGACGTGTTACCTCGACGCTAGGACTCATGACGCTGATCCCTAGAGTCAAAGATGAATTTAAATCACTTAGGGATCAAATGTAAATTTTATTAAAAAAAAGTTAAATAGCAAAAAATTAGGCTAAAGGGTTGTGGCGGCTACCTCTGTGCTTTTTCTTCACCACTTTACCGTCCAGCTAGCTAGGGTTATCATTGCACGGCCACGCACCATCATGACGATCATGCCACGTGTACGGCTCATATGCTAATCAAATGAACCTGCACATTTGTTACAGTGTACCCCATCCAAGAACTTAACAAAAACCCAGCATGGGACGCTAGCCATTGCTCAATTATTGCGTGCCCTTCCCATCCTTTTCAAGTGGATCGGAGTAGCCAACTTTTTTTTCCCAACCGGCAAACCCCTCCGTGTTCTGGGCTTGCCAGTTGCCTTTCCTCAATCGAGTTGGTTTGCTATTCGGTTTTGGATCCATTTTTTTGCGTAGAAAACTTAGTGAATACGCTTTGGATTAGTTTTCTACTAGAATAAGACCATCCCCTATATATATATATGAGTCCCCTCTATATATACGAGAGTATCACACCCAATTTAGGATTAAAACTTGGTCAAAAACACAACACGTACCCTCTTTTTTCCTACTTTTCTCTTTGCCTTACTGTTCGTCACGTCTTCTAACGAGATTTGGCGGCATTCTACATAGCCTTGCCGACCCTAGGATACCCTCTACGTGCTCCTCCCTAACATGTCATCACGAGACGTGTTCAGAAGTCTACCACGCGAAAAACGAGCTCAACATCGACATAACCGGTCTCTAGACCGATTTGGTCGATCCGCTACGTTCTCGCTACAATCACGGTCGTTTGTGGACCACGGGCATGCTAGCCCTCGCTAACGTGTGATGCGGATCCTATTCGGCATCAACAATCACGTTAAAATATATCCGTTGATAATAAAATATTTGATGGAGCCTACCGATCACGATGACTTGGCTACTATTATCAATATAAAATATATGGGCAGGACTTGCGGAGGTTCACTTTTTTTCTAAA
Organism: Miscanthus floridulus; assembly: GCF_019320115.1. Classification (NCBI taxonomy): domain Eukaryota; kingdom Viridiplantae; phylum Streptophyta; class Magnoliopsida; order Poales; family Poaceae; genus Miscanthus; species Miscanthus floridulus. Next base: position 138,708,471 of record NC_089589.1, on the reverse strand, counting down.
GTAATTATCCACCTCTCTCGTTATAATAGATTAATAAAAAATAAGAGACGCTATATTTCAGGTGGCTAAAAAATATAATAAGCCTGTTCGTCGGTTGGTTTCTGGACTGATAAGCCTGGCTGATGCTGGTTTATTGTCAAAGAAAAATACTATTGACTGGCTGAAACCAACAAATGAACTCGGCTATTGATATAGTCTATAGCAAAGTTGTAGTTCTCTTTAAGATCCACAACTTTGTAGTTGACAACTTATTTATCTGAAATGGTTTAGCCCCAAATATTTGTTCATATAAAGTCGTATGAATACAAACTTTCTATCAAAGTTGTAGAGCTCGACATGATCTACAACTTTTTAGTTGATAACTTTTCTATTTAATAAGTTTTAGTGGCTTAAATATTCATTTGAAGTCACTAGATTTTGAAATTCAGATTTTCGAATTTTTCAAATGAACTCGGCTATTGATATAGTCTATAGCAAAGTTGTAGTTCTCATTAAGATCTACAACTTTGTAGTTGATAACTTGTTTATCTGAAATCGTTTAGCCCCAAATATTTGTTTTAAGCTCTCTAATTTGAAATTCAAAACTTTTTGGAATTTTCAAACGACCTCTGTTCTTGACGAAGTCTACACCAAAGTTTGTATCTTTCAACCTGTTCTACGACTTTGTAATAGATAATATTTTTTGGGGTTGTTTAGAGGCCCAAATGTTGGTTTAAAATTCTTATATTTTAAATTCAATTTCTTTGATTTTTTTAAATAAAAAATTTGGGCCTCTAAACAACATCAAATAAATAAGTTGTCAACTACAAAGTTGTAAAACATGTTGAGATCTATAACTTTGGTGTAGACTATATCAACATCAGAGGTCATTGGAAAATCTAAAAAAAAATGAATTTCAAAATTATAGAACTTAAAACGAATATTTGGGGGCTCTAAATGATTTTAGAAAAAAATTGTTAACTATAAAGTTATAGATCTTAGTAAGAACTACAACTTTTCTATAGACTATATCAACATCCGAGGTCATTTGAAAATTTTAAAATTTGAATTTCAAAATCTGGTAACTTAAAATGAATATTTGAGATTCTAAAATTTATTGAATAGAAAAGTTATCAACTACAACGATGTAGATTTTGTTGATCTTTACAAGTTTGACATAAAGTTTATATTCATATAACTTCATATGGAAAAGTTATGCTTTTTATATATATAAGAGAAAGAAAGACCAAATGGCAGGTGGGTCCCACAGCCACATAAGCAAAACCACCCAAGAAACCACTTTGAAATGGTCGAGGGGGTATTTTGCCTGGTTTTAAAAGTTAAGGAGGGTATTTTGCCCGGTATTGCATTTCGAGAGGGTCATTCAAAATCAGTGACTACTTAGGGTGGTGAATCAGACTACTCATTTTTACACGTGTCATTGATTTTTTTTCTAGACAAACATAGTTTCCTTACTATGAGCCCGGATATCCTCATCACAAGGCTAAATATCCAACCATAACAGAGTAGACGACCACAGCAGGTAAACTGTAACTTTGCTTGGTCCTACGTCCAAGGTGATATATAATGGCAGTGGCAGTCTTCAACTTTTCTCCTTCACAACAAAAGCAAACATTTAAATAATTATTAATCCTACTCTCCGATCTGGAGAAAATACCATCATGTAGAGATATCTCAATAATCGCTACGATCGAGGGATAGGACTGCTGACAATATATCCGTGTTTCATGTCCTGGTTGTTGGGTCGCTCTGCTGAAATGAAATAAAGCTAGGGACGGCGCGTGCTCTTTAGCAGTCATGGGTTCTAAATTAAAATCTCATCACGTCTGGTTCATCCTACGATCCTTCACTATTAGTAAACAGACGCGATCGATGAGATTGGGAGAAAGCTCCGTGTTTGTGGGGGCATCGCTCTGCCTCCTATCCTTATGAGGCTAGGCCCACTAGAAAAAAGATTATTTCTAGAAACTCTCACAAAAATTAGAATCATCCAGCTATCAATTATGTAGACTATAATGAACATTGATAATAACAACAATAGGATGTATGCTATTTTCTAAATAATTACCACTCTATGAATGTGTAAATCAATATAAGGTAACACATGAGTCATTATTTAAATTACTCACTTATGCTATTTAGATACATAATATATGTGATTCCTTAATTTTACATCTAAATTACGCCTTCTTACATTATTAAAAAAACTAAACATCCTATAAATTCTTCATGAAATTATCAATATATTTATTATAAATAAATATTTAAATAACCATAAAGCATATATATATATATATATATATGTTTCTACATGATCCACTTCTATTAATGGCAATATATTAAAATTTCATTATAAATTAATGGCAATATATTAAAATTTGAATAAAATAAAGATACATATTGTGTCATCATGCAAGTCAAATCATGTGCATAAATGAGAGATAAGTTTGCTAAAAATATACATGAGAGTAAATATATATTATGATCCAACAATCATGAAAAATATTTCCTACATTAATGATACTAACAAATTATTTAAAATTATTAATAACCATGACATATAACTTATATAAGCTATTACTTTAGATAATTTGTAAATTTTAACTAGAACATTTGGCATATCCTTATTAATAGTATAACCGTTACTGCATAAATAACTCTTTGACAACAAAATTCAAACATCTCGACACACAGGTGGCTATATCTTCCTGTTCTATGACACTCCTTTGGTGCAAATTGTCATTATAAGGCTTAAATTTTAATATCCTCTTGAGGCTAGCTCTGCTACACCCATCCTAGATCTCCCATCAAGGTCTAGGTATAGGTTTGAAGTGATTGCTCAAGCCATCATAGTACTTAAGAGTGCAGGCTACGACCAAAAGTCCTTATGGAGCAATCAATAAGGAAGAATTGAAAATCAAAATTTAGATTCATGATATCATAAAATATAGATGAAAAGCAAATAGATCAACAAATGATATCACAAATAAATAGACAGTACAAAGTATTTGTTATGCCTATTGAGTTAGAAAATGAACAAAGAGGAAAAAAGTATAATTTAATACAAGTAATTTTATTATCCAGAGACATTAAACAATAACTAATGTTTATATATCCTATAAGATTCTAGCCTGTGTGAGAGCATGTGTTGATAGACTAGTCTATCTAATTATACTAATTTTGTATCATAAATATTGATATTTTTTTTTGTATATATTTAGTTAAAGTTGAGTACGTTTAACTTTTTTGGAAGTCAAAACCATAGTTAAAAAGGGGCAGAGAGCGTATATCATTGTACTAGGTCATCTGCTGAAACCAACGTAGAATGTGCCCATGTGAACGACCCGGACGGACCTGTCCTAGAACCATATCTGCCGGCCAGCATTATTATTGCGTCTCTCTCAGGCCATCGACAAAGCAAAGCATGCAAGCGGGGCCGGGGACGGAGAGGAGATGGTGGGCCTGCCGATCCTGTAGCTGATGAGTGATGATTGCCCGGCAGGCAGGTCCTGTAGACGAAAGCAACAGAAACTTTTTTTACTTGGTCCTTGCACTTACATGTGGGTCAAGGTACGTAGTCTAATAATGGTAGCGGTAAATTTTCTCCTTCACAACAAATTAAAATTAGAAACAACGTTAGTAATTATTGTTGATTTAATAATAATTAATAATAATACCACTAACCACAGAAAAATTTGAGAGCAAGTATGTAGAGCGAGATACCTCATCATCGAATGCTACGATGGCCGGGACAGAGATGATCTCCGTTTGCATTACTAGTAGACCCCACTAGTGTTTTTTCTCTCCTTCCTATCCTTTTCAAGTGGAGGAGTAGGGAGCTTTTTCTCTGAACCCCAGTTCTTGCTCCGATCAGATCCCACTAGTGTTTCCACCCCACCACCTCTCCGCCCACCGGCCCTCACCCGGCCCCTCCCCTCCTCCTTTCGCTCCGGTGGTCTCGTCTATGGCCATGGGGGATTGCGAATCTGCCATCGTTGTAGATAGATATACCGACGTGTATTGATTGTAGTTTTTAGCTAGGTTTTGCCCATTCACGATCGACTCACCATCCATCTTCTCCCTTGCGCCTTTGCTTTCCCCCTGTACGTCCTAGCTAGATCCAAGAGAGAAAGAGAGCACAGCATCCTGATCCATGGCAATTCCCTGGAGCATCGCTGCGACGGGCTGGACAGTCACCGTAGTGGGTTGGCTGCTCTCACCCATCATCAGCATGATCTTGAACAAACTCTCTGCCTACCTCATTTTTGACGCATCCAAAGAGCTCGACAAGTTGGAGGAAGTCACTGTCCCAGCTCTCAGGGAGACTCTGAGAGACGTCGAGGAGCAGAGGATGGTGATGAGGGACGTGATGTCTGGATCTGATCTGCAGAGACTCGACAAGCTGGACACACGTCTCAAGTCTGCCTTGTGCCAAGCGGAAGACATCCTGGACCTTGTCGATTACCACCGTATCGAGAAGGAACTGACTGGTGGGGACGACGGGAGATGGGTGCAGCGACTCATCCAGGCTGCTGGCGCATCCATTGTCGCCCTCGGCAGAGGGAGCTGGGCCTCGGTGCAGCGAGTTCTCCACGCTTCTGGTGCTTGCATCGCCTTCTACTGCATACACATCACCCCAGCTCCTCTACTGCAATTGGTGCATAGCATGAAACAGAAGCTGGGGCAATTTTTCGGAGGTTGGAGTTCAGGTGTGGACGTTCTACCAGTTTCCCAAGCAACATCCACCGTCGGGGTACAGAGGCTCTGCGGTTGGTGCAGCCACCTTGTCGCCAATATCACGAGCTGCTGTCGGTCCGTACTCAGCTGGTCCGCTCAGCGGATTGCAGAAGCCCGGGATTGCCGGGACTGGTCATATGAACAAGTTGGCATCAAAAGTGATCTGCAGGTAACATGATGAATTCAACTCAGCTCTCCTAGCATTGTAGCTATTTTCCTATAGCAGCAGTGCAAACACTATATGATCTTGCTGGTATTTATCCTCTCTCTTCTTCACATATGTTCTGCAAAATACGTCACTCTTATGTTCCTCGGAAGTGCTCCTTTTCCATGTTACTATAGTATATAGGAATATTATTCAGAGCGTAGTTATTACCCATTATATTGACCGAGTCCCAACACACGCTTAGAAAAGGTTATACACATGTTGGTGGTGTTTCCGTCTTCAATTGTCTCGGAATATCACTCACTTTATCCCAAAATAAAACAACTTTCTAGAGTTGTCCTAAGTCAAATTATTTTAAGTTAAACTGAATTTACAGAAAAAAAATAACATAAATATTTATGACATTAAATTAATGTCACTAGATACATCAAGAAATATATTTTCATAGTCTACTTATTTGGTGTCATAAATTTTGCTATTCTTCGCTATATAGTGGATAAAACTCAACATACTTATTTGTTGGATGAAGGGAGTACTTTTAATTTTTTTTCCTTTTTTGTTTCGATCTTATACAAGTGATTATGCATCAAGTGATGCATATATACACCAGATTTTTCCATGATACATACAAGTTGATGGAGAAGCATCTGTAAAGAATTGAACAAAAGATAATAAGGATACCACAAAGACAGGCATGATAAAATACTCTGGATTAAAACTGCATTAATTAGAACAACCAATCTGCACCGGAAGGAACTAATTAGGTGATTGAGCTGATGCACATCTTTGGGTAGAATCTTAATACTACTAAATGGAGGCCCCAGTGGAGGTTACACATTAATATGCATGGTACAATCTAGGAAAAAATATAAATCCTAGAAATTCTCACTAAGAAAGGTGCCGCCATCAATTCAGTGGACACTACTCGTTGTTGATAATAAGAGTCATCGCATCTATTATGTTTTCTAAAATAAATAATGTATATCTCTTCTTGTTTGAAAAACAACATAAATTACACATAAATCCGTATCCAAATTACCTAGCTTTGCCATAACAAACTATACTATAAAATAACCATACCACCTAAAACCTAAACCCTATGTTATGTATCAAAATGTGGCATTGTAGGTATACCCACCATGCCACATTATGATACATAATATAAGTAATCTCTTCAATTGCTTCTAAATTTACACTTCGCCACATTATAATAAAGTAAAACAAATACCCCATCGAATATACATCTAAATTACCAATGCCTACTGTGTGTGTGTTAGAGCTTCCAATACATGGTGTAGTAATACACAAGAGTTTCCACTTGACGTAGCAATTAATAAGAACAAAATTTAAAAGCCAAAATCATTATGTCGCAACTAGACGAACCATATAATTTAAAGTAAGGTTTTAACTCAATGGATATTCAAGAAACCTGAAGGTGCCAAGTAGAGGGAGAGAAAAAAATATGGATATATAAATGGAGAAACATACAATACATAGTTGGTAGCTAATTATATTTATACCTCCATATAGATAATTGTATGAAGCTTCTAATGTTTATGTTTTATGACCGGTTAGAGATTGAAAAGTATATACATGCATATTGTGTTAGTAACAAACTTCTAATATTTGTATCTTTGATTGATGATCCTAGTGTGTAGTACAAGCGCACAGCTTAATGCACTAGTAATTAGTTAGGAGTAACACCTAATGTAGCTACATGAGTCATTTCAAGATTATTGGATAACTAGAATGATGCGTATCTTTTGTTCAAAATATACATACACATGGGACAGGAACAACTAATGTATCGTGATATATAGTTCCAGTCAAAAGCAGTCAATACACTCGAAGAGTTACTTGCAATTGCAGATGCATGGTTGTTGGCCTAGCGCTATTAAATAAAAATTTCCATTATAATAAGATGAATCTGAATACTTGTTTTATTTATATATTAATTTGCATCCACTTTTACACTTTTATTTCGCACGTATAGAATGACGTGTTGAAAGTATTTATAAGTCGCAAGAGTATGTGGCTAAGATAATTGTTTGAAACTTCCTTCTTGCAGAAGGATGGCAATGTGCCTATTACTGTAAGAATCAGACTAAGGAAACAAATACAGGGCATAGAAGATATTCTCACTTCCTCGAAGAAATCAGATCTCTTGAATCAGAATAGCAGCAGCACCTCCAAAAACAGTGCCAAGGAAAGCAGCAGCAAGCAGAAAGAGATTGACGAATTGTACAGAGTCATTAAACAGAAAGTGTTCGGTCGAGACAAGGACCGTGAAGATATAATTAGGATGCTTCGTGAGGGACCAGATACCAACGCACCAAGCTCCAGCACCGTTAGTCCTTATTCTGTGATTGGCATTTATGGCATTACTGGTTCTGGGAAGACTACCCTGGCACAATATGTTTGTGACTATGAAAAGGACGAAGGACATTTCAACCCTATCATGTTCATTCTTGTGGGGAAGACATTCAGCACAGGTGATATATTTCGTGATATGTTGGACCAGATCACACAGAGCCGGCCATCTAATGACGGTGATAGTCCTAAAAGTCTAAAAACACAGTTGCAGAAAGAATTGAAAGACAAACGCTTCTTATTGGTACTGGATGATCTCTGGGTCAATGATGAGAATCAGACTGAACTGGATATTCTATTTGATACGCTCAGTGCTGCACTGCGTGGAAGCAGAGTCCTTGTGACATCTCAAAAAACAGATGCTGCTGAAGCTCTTCGTCCCCAGGCGCAAATTTCAATACCTGATTTGGAAGAAGGGGTCTACTTATCGTTGTTTATGCATCATGCCCTACCAGATGCATCTGATGGTGATCGAGAATATGAGAGGATTGGGAGGAAGATTGCGAAAAGGCTAGGCAGGTCACCTATTGCAGCTGTAACAGTAGGAAAGCAGCTTCGGAGGAACAAAAGTATCAGTTTCTGGGAGACAACAGCGAACCTTGACGTACTGAACAAGATCATGGGAGCTCTGTGGTGGAGCTATCAGCAGCTTGGTGTTGACATCAGGCGATGCTTTGCATACTGCAGCACTTTCCCCAAAGGATATGGATTAAAACGGGATCAGTTGGTTCACATCTGGATAGCTCACGGGTTTGTAAAAACCACGTGTAAGTCAACAGAGGAACTGGAAGATATAGGGCAGAGCTACTTTGATCAATTACTGACATTCTCATTTATACAAGAACATAGAACATTATTTGGCAAGGATCAGGCATTCACAATTCATGACCTGCTACACGAGTTGGCAGAGAAGGTTTCTAGAAGTGAGTTCTTTAGAATTGGTTTGAATGGCTCACCGGTAGATATCCCACGAGGGGTCCACCATCTTTTCATTGAGACAAAAAATGTAGCAGAGATCAATGAGAAAATTCTGGATCTGGGAAATTTGCGCACCTTGATCATTAATGAGGATCCTTATGAGAAGTATTCAGAAAAAACCATGAAAACAAATCACGACTTAGAAAAATTCTTGGGGCGATTGTTCATGAGGCTGACGAAACTGCGGGTGCTGATCATTGAACTAAATTTTTTTCCAGAAAAGTTGTCAGTCCCAGCATCTATTGATCATATGAAGCATCTACGTTATCTTGGTTTCAATTTTCGTCATGGCTTGAACGGTCTGATTTTACCAAGCACATTTAGCAAGCTTTACCATATCCAGACCATAGATATTCCTTGCCCCAGAGCATCCTGTCCTGAAGATATGGCTAATCTAATCTATTTGCGGCACATCTCAGCTTGGCTTTCTTTCCCCAACATTGGAAGGCTGACGTCACTCACAATGGGAAGCTTCTTAGTGAAGGAGGAACAAGGGTACGAGTTGAAGCAGCTGATGCATCTGAACAAACTTCGAGGCAATCTGAGAATAGGGGGGCTTGACGTTGTCGGAAGCAAAGAGGAAGCTCTTGAAGCCCACCTATGCAACAAGAAGCGACTCAGAGAACTGCAACTGTGGTTCGGCTTGGATAAGAGTTTTGGTCCAGACGTGAAAGCAGAGGTACTTGAGGGCCTTTGTCCCCCAAAGGATCTTCAAGAGCTCGTAATCTCGTACTACAACGGTTCAAGGTATCCTAGCTGGGTGTTGAGTGGCCACCATCCAGATGCCCCAAAGCACCTGCACCAACTTCTACTCTACAAATGCAGCCAGCTGGCAGCTATTCCTGAAGATAGTGAACTCTTCATTGGTCTGCGTGAGCTTGTAATTAAACATTGTGACTGGGACCGGTTGCCGGAAAATATGGAGTGCCTCGTGTCGCTCCAGTCACTGTGGATTTGGAATTGCGATAAGATAGAGCTTCTTCCGACGATGCCCCACCAGGCTCTTGAGACGATTAATATCCTATGGTGCCCCGTGCTCAGTAGAACCTGCAAAGAAGAGGGACACCCAAATTGGGATATGATCCGGCACATTCCTTAGCAAGTCATTTGGTAAGGAAAGATGAAGCCACTGTTCAACATACCAGCGACAGCTCAGCTGAGAAGCATGGTAAGTCTCTTGGCCGCCTTCCTTTTTCTAATCCATAGAGGTTGCTGCATTCCTAACCAAACTTTAATAATGATCCTTGGGTCTTACAGTATGTTTGTCAATCGATCCATCTGTGGAACAGGCAGCGGGGGACAAGTCTGTACTTGCAGCCAGGAAAGGCGTTCACACGGTAACGCAAACTGCAGGTCGCATACTCGCATCGCATGGTGTGGTGGGTGTTCTCATCCCTGATTGGCTGTGGGTTTGTGCTTTTTCCCCCTTTCCTTCACTCTATAGTCTATCCTTCATTTGCAATAGGACAATTAATGGCGTGCAAATATAGTTTGTTTACTGTGATCCATGAACGCGAGAGATAATGCTGTACTCATGTGTTCCCAATTATTGTTGAGTGAGTAAAACTCATTGTAGACTGTAGAGCTTGTGAACTACATTGTGATTCAAAAGAACATATACATTCTGGTCAATTCTTGCAAGAGACAGTTTGGTTTGTGTATGAGATTTGTTCTTATGACCATAAATCTGGTATATTCGTGTTGATTTGGTTCGATACGCCCTGCTCTTTCCTGCCGTGTTTTTGAGCTTCGTCCAACTCTGCATACGTTTTTTTTCTGAACCTCGGTGCCTGCCTGCACGCTTGTACGGCTTTATTCAGCGTGGGTTACTTATAGGGCCATGTTTAGATTGCAAAAAATTTCAACCTGATGAATAGTAACACTTTCATCTTATTTGGTAAATATTGTCCAATCGTGGACCAACTAAGCTTAAAAGATTCATCTCGTGATTTCAAACTAAACTGTGCAATTAGTTATTTTTTTTACCTACATTTAATACTCCATGCAAGCGGCTAAAAATTGATGTGATGGAGAGAGAGTGAAAAAACTTGGAATTTGGAGGTGATCTAAACAAGGCCTAGGTCTGCCTAGTCAATCCTAGGCCCATGAAATGTTGGAGTGTTATATGGGGTGTCACGTGGGAGTGTTCAGATAGTAATAATAAAATAAATTATACGAGTTCGTAGTAATCCGTGAGACGGATTTAGTAATTATAATTAATATGTTATTAGCGCATGTGTTACTGTAGCACCATATTATCAAATTATTGACTAGTTAGGTTTAAAAAATTCGTAGTAAAGTAGTCGTAATATATATAATTAGTTATTTTTACTAAACTTTAGAGGAGGAAATACCACCACGCCACCTACGGCGCGCTCATATGCTGTGGAGTGCAGTCGTGCACATGTGACCCCATAAAAGAACCATAGATATATCCCAGCATTGGGTACCGTTTAGTTTCCTCTCAAAATGCTAAATTTTTTAAGATTTCTAGTCACATTGAATCTTTGACGCATGTACGAAGTATTAAATATAAATAAAAAATAAAACTAATTACACAGTTTAGACGAAATCTACGAGACGAATCTTTTAAGCCTAATTAGATTATGATTAGACACTAATTACCAAATAACAATAAAAACTGCTATAGTATCATTTTGCCAAAATTTTCGACATCTAAACACAGCCTTGGACAAGGTCATGAGTCTCTCTCTGTGACCCAGCATGCACTTCATGTAAGTGCAGCAGGACGAGACGAGCGTTGATGGGAATTGACAAATAAGCATGGGCGGAGGACGCGATGGGCCGGCCTCTTCCTGCGGCTGACCATGAATAATGATTGCGTCCACGCCTCCACGCTCATACTACTACTGACACTGAATTCTGGGCAGTGGCTGCCAACCAGTAGTGCGATGGTGGGGACTGGACAGGATGGGCGTCACATGCATGCTGTACGTTTGGTGCAGCCCCTGCAGGCAACCACAGCAGGTCAACAACTTCGTACGTCCAAGGTGATATATAATGGCAGTCTTCAATTTCTGTCCTTCACAACAAATGCAACACATGTAGCTAAGGCCTTGTTTAGATCCCCTTCAAATTCCAAGTTTTTTCACTCTCTCTTCATCACATCAATTTTTAGCCGTTTGCATGAAGCATTAAATATAGGTAAAAAAAAACTAATTGCACAGTTTAGTTCGAAATCACGAGATGAATCTTTTGAGCTTAGTTGGTCCACGATTGGACAATATTTACCAAATAAGACGAAAGTGCTACTATTCATCAGGTTGAAAAAATCTTCAATCTAAACAAGGCCCCACTATCTTTATCATGGGGCTGCGGTTTTCTTCTTGCCATTGCAATTTTCCAAAATGCTGATCTGCCCGCCCGCCCGCCCTCTCTCCCAATCTCATCGTAGCGCGTTTCTTGAGTTATCTCTGCATGATGTATATACCTGCTGTCAAAATTTATTTTCTGCGGATCGGAGAGTAGGATTAATATTTAGGCCATGTTTAGATTGCAAAAAATTTCAAACCGATGAATAGTAGCACTTTCGTTTTATTTGGTAAATATTGTCCAATCGTGGACCAACTAAGCTCAAAAGATTCATCTCGTGATTTCGAACTAAACTGTATAATTAGTTATTTTTTTTATCTATATTTAATGCTCCATGCAAGTGGCTAAAAATTGATGTGATGGAGAGAGAGTGAAAAAACTTGGAATTTGGAGGGTAACTAAACAAGGCCTGGGTGAGGGTTTATTCAATCCAAGAATATAACTAGCCGTACGTGTGGGTCCTGCTCACTGCTTTTCGCTCCCTCTGCCCATCTCTGTCCTTTTTCACCGGAGGGATAGATGGACACGGCAGCAGCTAGGACTGCTGTAGCTACACAGGTGCAGTATGAATTATTGAGCCTGTGCCGCGTTCGCACCTTCACTGGTTGAAATGCTGCAGAGAGCCCAAGAGCGAAGCAGGGGAACATTTGAAGATTGGAGCGATGGCTTGGTGCTTAACAGTCATCCATCATCAGCTTGCTCGTGAACAAGCTCTTGTGTTCGACGCATCAACAAAAGCTCAAGGAGCTGGAGATCATCTACATGGATGGGGATAAACAAGGGACCGATCGGTTACTTTGAAAATGCGGAACCGAGGAATTTCGGTTTCGGTTAATTCGGTTCGGTTTCGGTTCTAACCGATGGAACCGAATTTTTTAGGAACCAAGAAACAACCCATTCAATTGCAAATTTCGGCAGCATTTTGCCTGATTTTCATGCAGTCAAAAGGGACAATTTAAACAACAATGCAGCATAAAACAACAGTACAACACATATTTGTTATTGTTCTCTCAAATATTCAAGCATAGAGCAATATTCAATCCTGCAGTAAAAAAACAAGAGGTCCAACATCTTAGTTCGGTTATTTCAGGTCAATTCGGTTAACCGAGTGCTGGAACCGAATTAACCGTAATAATTTCGATTCCTGGGAACCTGGAATCGAACCTGGGACCGAATATTTCGGTTTCGGTTACTTCGGTTTCGGTTCCGGTTCCAGTTAGTTCGGTTCTCGGTTTTTCATGCCCAGGCTTAGCGGCGGGCACGCCAGAATATTCATCGATCGTCATTGGTGGGCCGGTGAGGGCGCTCCGTCCAACTATTGAACCTGCATTTGTACAGTTTGCAATTCTAATACAAATTAGGTAGGGGCCTCCCTCCCGACTTCTTAAAAAAAAGGAATGGCGGAGAGGAACAACTCTCGATCCGGTCTGGTGGCAGATCCGGTGGTGGTGGCGGCAGCAGCAGGTGCACGCTCCCACCCCATTTGTATCCATGGTACCCATACCCATCGTTGATGTCAAAATTTGCACTTCTCGTGCTTTCCTTCTCTGTTATGTGGAATCCATTTATTTATCACAAATGCCATCATACATCCTGTGTCTATGCCTATCTCTTGCAAAGAAGTTCTTAACCTTGGTAATAAATTTGTTCATGTTTGTGGTCACAGAGTCACAATATACCTGGTGCCACCACCACTAGTGATGGAAACACCCGTTAAAATTAAAATTGCTTCAAATGCAAATAAATCGAGTTATGGTGACCGAAGTCACAATCTAGATTCTTGTTGCCTTTGCCATACAGGTGCGTGTGCTAGCTCACCTACCGCCGTTGCTGCCCCAGCCACCAAGAGGCCCACCACCAAGTACCGAATTTTTTACAATTTGGCATTTTTTCAATAAAATTTATGTTTACCCCCTGGAAGACATAAAGTCATCTTTGGACCCTGGGGGTCGGCGCTAAAACTCATGGCGCCGAGGTAACCCGTCTCGGCGCCACAGATCTTGGCTCCGAAGTGCCTGGCCGAGCACAGTAGAGCATCCTAGGTGGCGTTGACGTGGCTGGTACCTCGGCGCCAGAATACATGACGTCGAGCTCGGCGCTACTGTTGATGCAAAAGTGGACCTGCAAACACAAAGGGCTAATACCCGAATCGATATCCAAAGCGTGCCAGTCGATTTGACCTGTTAATCGACAAGGATGAAGATACGAGCACTTTGATCCTGACAACAGCGATACGCCCGGAAGTCACGGCCAAGAGGTACTCACGCGGAACTCGAGAATCGCCGAAGGTCGCACTGAAGCTATGCAACTCGCCGAATCAATGAGAACTCGTAAAAAGGGAAAATATGCAAATTGACGAAGTCGCCGAAAAGTAAGTAGATGCAAATATGAGTAAAAATTGGTTTTGATATTGATCGATTGATATCCTGATTACATTGCCCCTCAATCTATATTTATACCCTGATCTAAAGAGACATAACCAAATACAACTAGGACACCAAGTCCATATCTAAGGAAACACGTGACTCTTACATGAATCATACTCTAACAAATATAGAAAAGGAAATCAACTCCTATCTATTTCCCTGTCCGCCTCAATTACGATGGAAATCTCACCGACCTCCTTTCCATCGGCATACTTCCTGTTTCATCGGCAGTAGTCTTCAAGCCTTCCTTCATCGGCATCGACAATAACATCTTCAACCTTATCGGCAACGCCCGAGTCTAAATCAACCTTTCCATCGATCACCACCATTCATCGGCAACCATCTTTACAAGCTGATTTTCATCGGCTGTCAGCGTATACAGTAACTTTCCTCCTGCCGATTAGCCCACTCCGATCATCTTGACACGTGCAAAAAACGGTGTCAACACATGCCCCCCAATTTCGGAGTATAAAACCATTAATGCTCCGAAATTTACTCCAGATAACGTTGGCCTTCGCCCAATTACCGTAACTCATCCTTCAAGCCAAAACTTGATCTGTTATCAAATCTAATCAAATCTAATCCTGATTCACGCACCTCAGTAAATATCGCACAATTGCCAACCACTCTGGCCTTGATTATGGTTAAGATACCGAAACAATAATCCATCGGTAAGATCCTAACATAATAATGCCGCCACTTTCAGAATTAAAATATCCTATACCGATATCTCTTCCAAGTCATGATTACTTGCCATCAAATCATCTGTACAATCCCTTGATTATCGTGCGAACAGTTACCATATCCATCTGAACCAGCTCGACCTACATGCGCGGGGCATAGAGATAAGTCCAAAATACCCCTACTCCAATCGGCTTATAAATAGATTTCTCCGGAACGCTCGTCTTCTACCCTCAGACTCCAATCTTTGACATTCTCTTTCCGGCGGCGACTCCGACGAACAACTGCGCGACCTCAACCAACAAGAACTTTTCTCCAGCGTCAACCTCGAGTCTCCGGCTCGTGCCCCCATCTACCTCAAGATAATGGCAATCAACTTCGACGTCCCTGCGGTTCGTACCACTTCCGTTACCTTTTACCTCGATTCCTCTGGTCTTTGCGAGTTCATACAGTTGGTAATTTTTTTTCTTTTCTTTTGTTCTTCGGATCCTCTAAACTTAGGAACTGCGCAACAAATTAGTTATTCCAACCGATCAGCCGCATGTCCAATGCCTAGGACCAATGGGCAACCCAGATCCAACTGATCTGATTAATGCAGAGGTTAACAGAATCCCTTTTAGAGCCCAAAATTTCTCTCTGAATTTATGGAAAGATACATTCCGATCTTGGCCCAAAACCACCAAAGGGTGGAAAGATTGGTACTTGAGGGTCAATAGGTCGATGCAAGTACACTAGGCAGAACGGAAGCTAGACCAATGCATTAGGCTATCTATTGCCGATATGCAAAAGAACAAGTCAATGATGATTGCAACTGCTTACTTCTGGTCAGACACAACAAACACTTTTATGTTTGGACATGGCCCAGCTACTCCCACACTTGCCAATGTCTACATGCTCACTGGCTTGGATATTTCAACTGCCGATGAAGGCTCCATCTATGGCAGAAAATCTGAATATAGGGTGAATACTCGCAACATCGGCGGTTGGACGGGATACATTCAAGAATGCCAGAAGACCGGGACAGTTAACCAGAGGGAACATGCCACATTCTTGAATATGTGGTTAGAAAAATTTATCTTCTGTGGTCGATCAGTAGGACCAACCAACGCCTTCCTCCCCGCGGCTGAACTCTTGGCCAATGGTGTAAGGTTCCCTCTTGGCCGATACCTTCTGAGCTCCACTTATCATCTTCTTCATCAAGTGTCTCAGAAACTTTTGCTTGGCGAACCCATCGGCAACTTAGGAGGCCCGTGGTGGTTTATCAACATGTGGCTGAATGCCCATATGCACAAACGTTTGCAATGGGACTTCTTTGCCCAACAATTCCCATGAGAAATTACTGAAGACCATGTGCTTGGGGACGAGGAATCGGCAACACGCTCACCCCTCAATTTTGGTGAAGCCATAATTGTCCTCCCTGGAACAGAGGCCAATGAAGACCAGATCGGCAGATTCTTCCAAAGCTTCTACAACGGTCTTTCTCGTGATCATAGGGCATGGGTACCTTATATTGACGAAGAAAACAGATTCCCCCTTCTTTTCAACTTTGCCGATGACACTCTGAATCAGGATAATGAACTCATGATGGCCATCATTACTCCCAGGGCAATCCCAGTAAACACATTCAGTAGCGGGAAAAACACCAATATCACGTATGAATTTTACAATCCATCGATAGTATCTCGTCAATTGGCTTTTGGGCAACTGCCAATCAAACTTTGTTTTACCGATGTGATCAAACCCAGAGAAACAATCACCTACGGAACAGATTGGAGCAAGGTAGTGCGACTTTCCCCCGATGCCAATACTATAGATGTCGATATATCCAACTGGACGCCAGTATCTTTCATAACCGAATCATATAAGCAATGGTGGCGAGAGTGGAAGGAACAATGGTTTGCAACATCTGCTCACACATATCGGCACATGATCGATCCTGAATACGCCATCCCTGATGACGCAGTAAGTTTCTTTTAACTCCCTTCTGCTTTTTCCTTTCATATATCGGTAACTAACTTTCTCGTGACAGGTTAACAACCCAGCACCATCTATGAGCAAAAGTGGAAAACCCTTCGATCTTCAGCCTGTTTCCCCGATATCACCGACCGGCTACAACGCCCCCACCCTAGCTGCTTTGACTCACCAGAAGACCCGTGCCAAGACCATCACCTCCAAGTCCAAATTGGCTACAGCTAGGGCCACTCCATTGGCTGCTGCTACAACCCTGATAAGGCATTCAAGGTAACAACCCTGTTTATTTCTACTCATGCCGATCATAAACTGTATTAATATTAATCATCAGGGTGTAAGAGCCGCTGCTGGATTGTCATCGGCAATTCCTTCGACATCAAGCACCACTACCTCCGACAATCCTTCAGAGGTATTCCTTTGATTTTACATTTTATCTGTTAAATATTATACCTTACACTTGTTTTGCAGCAACAAATGGGTACATCGGCAAGCGTACCAGATGTTCAAGCTCCACAACCAACAAGTGCCGATGCCCCCCAGCCAACCGTTGTTGAGGCCCAAGCAAAGCGCAAAGCCTTAACAGATGCCGAGGCACAACCAAAACGACAGAAGTCCATGCCGATCCCCACATCTGCCCCAATGTCTACAAGCCGGCCAGAATTAGTCGATGCAACTGAGCAAGCAGTTAATCCTCTTGTACAGGACATACCATCGGTCATCATACCCCAAGGGCCAACCACCAATGAGGCCACAGAAGATATCCCATCGGCAAGCTCAGCCGATCCTCCACACGGCATACTCTAGGCTGCTTCCTCCAGCCAAGTATAGGAAATTGCCTTGAAACAGGTAAGCCGATTGACCTAGTCGATTTATGATATTCATACTTATCCTTAACTGACCTCTTTTTCTTTTTCTCAGGAACAAGACTCCTCAAACAGCCTATTTTCCTTTGCCATTGACGTCTCTGACGATGATGGAGAGGAAATAAGTTCTTCCCTTGCACTGGGAACAATATCGGCAGAAATTAAGTCCAAGTTGGAAGCTCTCCTGGGCTTGTTACAACAGGATACCGCCCAACTGGTAGACGACTCGGACCTTGCAAAGGCAATTTTCAAAACAATCCGTGGCCAGGTCCCTGCCGATGTTGAAGAAGCACTCTTCCCAGCAGCCCATTTAGAAAGCCGCCAACTGCAATATCAACGGGCTGCTCAACGCATTGCCGATAGAGCAGCTCAGGCTCAACTCAAAGAAGAGATGCTACAACTGAAACAGATTGCCGATGAGAAACACAAGGGCATCGGCAACTTGCAGACTTCGGGCACTGAACTTAAGTAGAAAATCTTAGATTTATCAGCAAAGAAGATGGCTCTATTGGCTGAATTGAAAGAAGTCGAGGCAGCCTTAACTCATGCCCAACAAGAAGAAAGCTAGCTACCCGATGCCATCAAGGCCCTTCAGCAAGAAAGAGACATCCAGGCTCGCAAAGCCTTGGCTATGAAGAAAAAACTCAAGCCTGTGGAGGGTGCTGCCGATGAAGACATCAAAGAAATGAAGGAAGCCGACCAGATTCGCCTGCGTGCGATATTGGCTATCCAATCCTTGTTAAACTTGTAAATCTTGTCTATTGCATCGGCACTTTATGAGATATTGATATCCTTGTATAATTCTAGCCGATAGGACTGTTATCGGCACTTATATTTTTATGTATCCATCCAGATACTAGGGTAATATTTCTTTAAATATTTTCCATTTAATGCTCTGGGAAACACAACCCCCTTGAAGGTTTCTAGAATATATGCGTTACCAGGAACAGACTGATTTATCCAATATGGACCTTCCCAATTAGGAGACCACTTTCCAAACTTTGAACTTTTAGTCTCAATCGGTAAAATCAATTTCCAGACCAGATCTCCATCGGCAAACTCCTTTACCTTCACCTTCTTGTCATACCATCTGGCTACTCTTTTCTTATTTTCTTCGATGCTAACTAAAGCCCTTAACCGATGACCCGCCACATCTTCCAACTCATCCTTCATAAGAGTATCATAATCATCGGCTGTCAGCTGATTTTGAGAACGTATTCGCCTAGAGCCAGTTTTAATTTTCCAAGGCAATACTGCGTCGTGTCCATACACTAACTGATAAGGCGTTACTTTGGTTGCACCATGATATGACATCCAATATGACCACAAGGCTTCATTTAATACTGTATGCCACCTCTTAGGATTTTCTTCAATTTTGCGCTTAATGAGTTTGATGATCCCTTTGTTAGAAGCCTCAGCCTGACCATTAGCTTGAGCATAATATGGAGAAGAATTTAAAACTTTAATTCCCATACCTACAGCAAACTCATCAAATTCTCCCGATGTAAACATAGTACCCTGATCGGTAGTGATAGTCTGAGGAATACCAAATCGGTAAACAATATGCTCTTTCACAAAATCGATCATATTAGCCGATGTCACCTTTTTTAAAGGAATTGCCTCAACCCATTTTGTGAAATAATCGGTAGCAACCAGAATAAATTTATGTCCTTTGCTTGATGGCGGATAAATCTGACCGATGAGATCGATAGCCCATCCTCGGAACGGCCAAGGTTTAATTATAGGGTTCATAGCCGATGCAGGCGCTCTTTGAATATTACCAAACTTTTGACACCCCTGACATCCTTTAAAATATTTAAAACAATCTTCAAGAATAGTCGGCCAATAGTATCCATTCCTTCTGATCATCCACTTCATCTTGAAAGCCGATTGATGCGCTCCACACACTCCTTCATGAATTTCACCCATCAAACTTTTCGATTCATCACTGCTAACACATCTGAGTAAAACTCCATCTATAGTTTGATAATATAATTCATCATCGAGGAGCACATACTTGGTAGCTTGGAACCTTGTACGTCTTTCAACCTTTTTATATGGATCCTTTAAATAATCGACAATCTCCTTTCTCCAGTCATCGGTATCGACTGCCGATGTTAGCACTTCCTGAATAGGCTGATACCCCGAAGCATACTGAGCTAGTCGATTAGCCTCTTCATTATGCAGTCGAGAAATATGTTGAAGACGAAAATCTCTAAACTCTTTCAACAATTGCAAACATCTTTCATAATACGAAATTAAAACTTCACTTCGGCATTCATAAATCCCAGCCAATTGATTTATAACTAGCATAGAATCACCAAAGATTTCAACAGCATCGGCACGTATCTCATTCAACAATTCTAAACCTTTTATCAAGGCTTGGTATTCAGCCTGATTGTTTGTCGATGTAGCAACATTCGGCAATGAAAACTCATACTTCCTTCCTTGAGGTGAAATCAACACAATGCCGATACCTGCTCCTTCACCACATGTGGACCCATCGAAGAAAAGTGTCCAAGTAGCAACCTCCAGAGAGTCCACTGTATTACAATGCTGAGTGACAAAATCTACCATAACCTGCCCCTTAACTGCCTTAGTCGGTTCGTAACATAGTTCAAATTCTGATAATGCTAACATCCACTTGCCGATTCTACCACTTAATATCGGCATCGACAACATATACTTGACTACGTCGTCTTTGCATATGACCGTACATTCGGCAGATAACAAATAATGTCTTAATTTGACACAAGAAAAGTATAAACATAGACATAATTTTTCGATGGCCGAATACCTTGTCTCAGCATCCACTAATCTTCTGCTCAAATAATAAATAACACGTTCTTTCCCTTTAAATTCTTGAATAAGAGCTGAACCGATAATGGTATCATCAGTTGACAAATACAACGTGAAAGGTTTCCCGTGTTGAGGTGGAACTAGCACTGGAGGATTTGTTAAATATTTCTTAATTTCATCTAGGGCTAATTGCTGCTCAGCTCCCCATACAAATTCCTGATTGGCTTTCAATTTAAGTAATGGACTAAAAGCCTTGATCTTACCCGACAGATTAGATATGAATCTTCTAATGAAATTAATCTTACCGATCAAAGATTGCAATTCAGTTTTATTGGCAGGAGCAACCACCTTGTTAATTGCATCAATAGACTTCCTGCTGATTTCGATGCCCCGCTGATGCACCATAAAACCCAAGAATTGACCTGCCGATACACCAAATGCACATTTATTAGGATTCATCTTCAATCCATGCTTCTTTGTGCACTCCAGTATCTTTCGTAGATCAGCTAGATGTTTTATGATATCTCCAGACTTAATCACTACATCATCAATGTAGATCTCCACTAATGTGCCGATGTATTCATGAAAAATAAAGTTCATAGCTCTTTGATAAGTAGCGCCGACATTTTTCAAACCAAACGTCATGACTATCCACTCAAACAACCCTACATGACCTGGACATCTGAAAGCAGTCTTGGGAATATCTTCTTCAGCCATGAATATTTGATTGTAACCTGCATTACCATCCATGAAGCTGATAATTTGATGTCCGGCTGCAGCATCAACCAACAAATCAGCAATCGGCATTGGATAGCCATCCATCGGTGTGGCTTTGTTGAGATTCCTGAAATCAATACAAACACGAAGTTTTCCATTTTTCTTATAAATAGGAACCACATTAGAGATCCACTCTGCATATCGACACTGCCGAATAAACTTTGCCTCAATTATTTTAGTTATTTCGGCCTTAATGTTAGGAAGTATATTAGGGTTGCATCGGCGCGCTGGCTGCTGATGTGGCCGAAATCCAGATTTGATAGGTAACCGATGTTCAACTATCGATCGGTCTAATCCAGGCATCTCAGTATAATCCCAAGCAAAACAATCTTTATACTCTTTTAACAAATCAGTTATTTGCTGCTTACACTTGGAATCTAACTTAGCACTAATAAAAGTAGGTCTTGGCCTATCGCCATCACCAATATCTACTTCTACTAAATCATCCGCCGATGTGAACCCTTGACCTAATTTTCCATCATCGGCAAACCTATCCATTAAAACTCTTCTTCAGAACCGACTGCTTGGATCGGTGGAATTTCATAATCAGCAACTCTAAGGAACTCTTTTTCCCAAACTTCTCCTGATATGCATTTAGTTCGCTCATAAGTATCTGATTCTGCCGATGCGATGATATAAGAAGAATCACCAGGAACAACCTCAATCTTATCTCCAATCCACTGTACGAGGAACTGATGCATTGTAGAAGGAACACAACAATTAGCATGAATCCAATCCCTCCCTAGAAGCAGATTATATGCACCCTTGCCATTAATAACAAAGAACATCGTCGGTAAGGTTTTGCTGCCGATGGTTAATTCAACGCATACTGCCCCTTTAGCCGGTGACACATTGCCTTCAAAATCCTTCAGCATCATATCGGTTTTGGTCAAGTCTTGATCTCCCTTACCAAGTTTCCGATACATCACATAAGGCATAATATTAATCGCAGCCCCTCCGTCGATAAGTATTTTAGATACAGGCTGCCCATCAACTCTACCTTTCACAAACAAAGCCTTAAGATGCTGTCTCTCGTCATCGGTAGGTTTCTCAAAAACAGCCATCATTGGATCTAGTGTCAACTGAGCTACTTGATCAGAGAGAACAACTTCTTCCTCATTATCAGATAGTGCCAGAAACTCCATCGGCAACATGAATACCATATTAACACCTGCCGATGGACCCTTATTTTTGTGTTTTACCAGCCACTGCTGATGACCGGACCTCTCATTGGAGGAATTTTTCTCTCGGTATAAATCCTCCTGATGCTCACGTTGCATCCTCCTTCTCTGTGTCTTTGTCAGACCCTTCGGGCACCATCGAGGAAACTTGGTCTTCCAAACCGGCTGATAACAGGTCCTAGTTGATTCTACACGGCGTATATTAGGGTCCCTGTAGAATATTTCTTCATCGGGAACTCTTGCGTTTGCCATCTCCTTAAGCTCCTCTTGATTCCTTGGACAATATCCAGCGCGTTTACCAAGCCTCTCATGTACACTAAGTCTGCCCCCCAGCTGATCATGCACTGATGCTCTGCCTCTGATCGGCTCATTGATAAATAAACCCTGATTGCCAGGTTGAAACCTCCTTTCTGACCGATTGACCTCATAATAACCATTGCACTCAGGGCAATTTTCAACAGTTGGCAACTTAATACCTTCTTCCCAGCAATGGATGAAAAACGGGCACCTCTAATGATCTTTATGCCGATACCATTCTTCCCGACGTCTCTCTTCTTGCTGTTGTCGATATCGGTCCTTACGCTGACGCCAACCCTCCTGCTGCCTTCGATGGGTAATCACAATGCCAGGTCGAGGAGGGTTTTTGGAACTACTGCTTTCTCCCAGCAAACCCTTACTTTTTGCATCATCGGTAGTTATCCGATGTTGGGGATCTACTGATGCGTTTTTCTCAGCAGCCTCTGATGTCAATACCTTGGTCTTCCCTTTGGCCTCCAACATATTTGCTGGAAAAGGGTGTTGATCAATTTTCATCGGCTTCTGGGCCTTGGAAGTACCAAACTTAATTCTCCCAGATTCAATAGCCGATTGTAACTGTTGCCTGAACACCTTGCACTCATTTGTACTGTGTGAAGTTGCATTGTGCCATTTGCAGTACAAGATCTTCTTCAACTCTTCTGCCGATGGGATCACATGATTAGGTGACAGCTTAATTTGGCCCTCTTGAAGCAGAAGATTAAATATCTTGTCGGCCTTGGTGATATCGAAGGTAAACTTTTCTGGTTCTTTCTGACCAAAGGGACAAGATATCGGATTTTTATTCTTAACCCAGTCAGCTAAGCCGATAACTGGTTCTTCATCAGAATCAGAATCTCCTACTTCTTCAACAAATAATACTTTTTTACTCCAATTCTTTTTAGGTTCAAAAACCCTAGTATTTTGATCAGAGATCCTTTGCACAAGATGACTGAGGCTTTCAAACTCCTGAGAAGCATATCTGTCTTTAAGATGTGGCAATAACCCTTAGAAAGCCAGATCGGCAAGCTGCCGATCATCCAGCACCAGACTGTAGCACTTATTTTTTACATCTCGTAGCCTTTGCACAAAACTTTCTACCGATTCATCATTACGCTGTCTCAATTTTACTAAATCGGTAAGCTTCTTTTCATGTATTCCAGCAAAGAAATACTTATGAAATTGTTTTTCTAGATCAACCCAAGTAATAATAGAATTTGGTGGTAATGAAATGAACCATGTAAATGCCGATCCAGACAAAGATGATGAAAATAATCGAACTCTTAACTCATCTCTGCTAGCTGCCTCTCCACATTGAATAATGAAACGATTGACGTGTTCCATTGTTGATGTATCATCTTGCCCAGAGAACTTAGTGAAATCTGGTACCTTGTACCGATTTGGGAGAGGAATTAAATCATATGCAGGGGGGTATGGAGTCCGATAAGAATAAGTATTGACCTTGGGCTTTATCCCAAACTGATCCTTCATAATTTCTGCTATCTTATCGGCCCAAAAAGTATCAGCCTCCTGCTGACGAACTGGCTGAATTTCTACGGGAGGTGCCTGCTGATATCCCTCCACATATCTTTGTGGCCCACGATCTCCAGCAATCGGCATATTTGCCGTTACTTGTGGTCCATTAACCTGTTGGAAAGGATTCATCGGCTGAGCTGCCGATGCTTGATTCTGGAAACCAGCTTGCATATGACTTTGTTGAATCCCTGCAACCTGCTGATTTTGCTGAACTGTATGTTGAACAGGTAACTGTCCTGACCAACCATTATTAGAACTCATCGGTACAAAACTTACCGATGGCTGGTAATTTGCTGACATTGTTGGATAATTATAACCAGCTTGAGGCATGAACTGAACCCCAGTTTGACTCATAGCAGGGGCTTTCTGCTGCATCGGTAATAAGCTTGCCGATGGACTTGAATTGGGTGTTTGAACCAAAGGCATCTGGAAACCTCCTGGAGTTGGTTGCACAGTAGTTGCTGTGGCATATTGAGGCACTTGAGCCATCGACGAAACAGCCAATGGTATAGGAGCTTTTCCTACTGCATCAAACATTTGAGGTAACCCAGGATTGAAAGCAGATGACTCCAGAGGCATACCATATCCCCACCAATTAGTAGGAATCTGGCTATTCTGAGACACAGGGCCTGACATAGCTGATGCCGATAGATCTGTATTAAGCTGAACTCGTCCTCCTAGTAGTACTGGATCTGATCGTATCGGTGTAGATTGAATATTAGGTAAGCCTGCTGATACTGGAGGAGAAGTAACTTCTGTACCCACAACGGCCGAGGGAGCCGATGGAGTATTGACAGATGCCGGCTCTGGTTGGTGATAGGCAGGCCCAACTTAATGCGGTGACACTTGTCCTTCTTTGAGAGTTCGAACCACAGCATTATGAACAGTATTGGACAACACATTGGAATGATTAATCAAAGCATGATTTACTGCAGAATTAACCATCTCTTGAAGTTTACCAGGATTGGAGTTAAAGGTAACCTGCCGAGGCAACGACAAATCTTGCTTCTGGATGACTTGTCCACTCTTGTTCAGGCTAAACGATTTCAGACAAAGCTGCTTGTATTCTTCTACAGCCTTTTCCATAGCCTGCCTCTGCTCTTCCTTAAGATCTTCTTCTGATACCGCGATAATGTTCCCTGAATCGATCTTGGGATTGAACATATTGATTGGATTAATTGGTCCCACCGAGCGTGCCAAAAGATGTGTTGATGCAAAAGTGGACCTGCAAACACAAAGGGCTAATACCCGAATTGATATCCAAAGCGTGCCAGTCGATTTGACCTGTTAATCGACAAGGATGAAGATACGAGCACTTTGGTCCTGACAACAGCGATACGCTCGGAAGTCACGGCCAAGAGGTACTCACGCGGAACTCGAGAATCGCCGAAGGTCGCACTGAAGCTATGCAACTCGCCAAATCAATGAGAACTCGTAAAAAGGGAAAATATGCAAATTGACGAAGTCGCCGAAAAGTAAGTAGATGCAAATAGGAGTAAAAATTAGTTTTGATATTGATTGATTGATATCCTGATTACATTGCCCCTCAATCTATATTTATACCCTGATCTAAAGAGACATAACCAAATACAACTAGGACACCAAGTCCATATCTAAGGAAACACGTGACTCTTACATGAATCATACTCTAACAAATATAGAAAAGGAAATCAACTCCTATCTATTTCCCTGTCCGCCTCAATTACGATGGAAATCTCACCGACCTCCTTTCCATCGGCATACTTCCTGTTTCATCGGCAGTAGTCTTCAAGCCTTCCTTCATCGGCATCGACAATAACATCTTCAACCTTATCGGCAACGCCCGAGTCTAAATCAACCTTTCCATCGATCACCACCATTCATCGGCAACCATCTTTACAAGCTGATTTTCATCGGCTATCAGCGTATACAGTAACTTTCCTCCTGCCGATTAGCCCACTCTGATCATCTTGACACGTGCAAAAAACGGTGTCAACAGCTACAGATCTTGGCGGCGAGCATGGATAACCGTGTGTGGCCGCCACAGCTCTCTTTGGCGCTCTATCTCTCCCTCTCTCACGCTCTGTGACGTGAAGGCTGATGGATATTAATACTTCTCTGCTCACTGCAAAGCGATGCCGTCCGCGTCGCGCACGGCTCTGCTGCCCGTGCTGCCGTGACCAGTCAACAAATAATAAAGAGAAAGCCATCTTCCACTGCTCCCCAGGGCCTTTCAATGCAAACCAAACACTGACTGCTACACCGTGCCGCTGCACCACGCACGACTCCTACCTCACTGCATCCGGTCAATCCTGCCTCTACCTGCCGGCTTTAATGGGCGCGGAGCTCAGTTGGTTTCGTGGGTTCTCGCGCTCGGCTTTGAGCACTTGCGCCGTTGGCTCAGTGACAGCGAGTAGCTGTATGGCTAGGCGATAGAGTGGCAGGGCAGGGGCTATGGGCTATGGAGGAGTAGCTTCCTACTAGTAGGACTGGTTTGGAGTTTTGAGAGAGAAAGAGAATGGCTGTTTACGCTAGAGAGTGGTTTCTTGTGATGAGAGTGGTTTCTCTCTCTATCTCGTTGGCCTAGAGCAGTAGAACTCGAGTAACAGATCGAGGAGCATGGAACAGGTGACATGTGGGGCCTGAGGGTTTGGAATGGGTTAATGCTTTCTCCCTCCGTCCAGAAACGCGTTTTTGTTCTTTGTAAACTTAATTTTTGTTCTTATTTGAGAGATGGAACAGCTGACATGCGGTACTATTCTACGCTTGTAAAGGTATGAGCATATTTCTCTTACATTAAAGAAATTAATAAACAAATTAGTGAAGTGCGTGGCAAAGTACATGGGCAAAGACCAAAACAAAACAGATAGCTACACATATGAGTGGCGTTACACAGGGACCACCTAGAGCATGGGTCTTATTACTGGAATCACGAGCGGTGGTTGTGCGCCAATAACCTCCGGCTACATTTTTTTAATTTCATACAGATAGCCCCGATTGCGTGCCTTTAAACCCGGCTTCATCCGCTTCTTTTTTCATCCGGAACATTATTTTTCTCTCATAAATTCCTCCAGAATTCCTCCTAACCATCCAAATTCCTCCAGAACCATACCATCCGAACGGGGCCACGATTGAAGACAAGGTAGCAGGGAGGATTTGGGATTAGAAGTTAGAACTACTGCAGATTTTATTTGGCTTCGTTGCGCCATGGTGCATATAGATAGGTCAACAACTTCTTTTAGTTTGATGTGTCACTGTTTCGTCCTCCCGCCACGATTGCACAAACTGAAATGGATTCACAAAGCTGACGATTCAGTCTGGTTAAAAAAATAAAGGTAGCACTTTCACATCGCCTGTCATAGTGTCATGTAAAAATATCCAAACTCGATTTAACAATTCACCAATGGCCGGCCCTCCACGGGTCATTCAAATTTCTTGTTACTTGCGGCATTATTACTCTAGACTTGTGCAGCTATCTAGCAAGAAAGTGTGATCAAGTACATATCAAAGAAGCTTTGTCAGGGTGTACATCACCAGTGATTCGAGAGATGAGAAAAAGACTACAGCAGCAGTCTTTTCTGTAGCCAATCAGAGCAGCCTTCCAACGGGGCACACAACCTGTTGGGTCATGCGCCTCTGTCTCATCCAGTCATCCATCCACCCACACTAGCTTTTGAATTAAAACCAGACAAAGTGGCAGACGCCGCAGACGATGAGAAGTTCTTGTTGGTTATCCATGCTCGGCGCCAGAGTGAGGGGCGCCGAGGTCGGCGCCAAGATATGTGGCGCCGACCTCGGCGCCCTGTATTCTGACACCGAGGTACCGGCCACGTCAACGCCACCTAGAATCTCGGCCAGGCACCTCGGAGCCAAGATCTGTGACGCCGAGACGTGTTACCTCGGCGTCATGAGTCCTGACGCCGACCCTCAGGGTCCAAAGATAAGTTTATGTCTCTTAGGGGGCCAAACGTAAATTTTGTTCAAAAAAAGGCTAAATTATAAAAAATTCAGCACCAAGTACAGATTTTAATATTGGGAAATTTTGGGCTGGCACACTGGGAAAACGTTGTTTTGGCTGCGGCACACCGCCAACTGCGTTATTGGCTGAGATACATTGCGAATTCAGGTTCCTTTGTTGTAACACACCGCGCGCAGTAAACAATCATTTTCCCTTGTTTTGGACAGAGAACATTAGGTGACTGTACGAGTTTGCCCCTGGCTGAGTCAAGTGGTGCGACCCAACCCGGTCGCTGCCTCATCCCCCACACCGTCTTCTTCTTCCCCAGTCGGTCGTCTTCCTCTCTTCTCTCTCTCGCTCTTGTCCCGTGAAACCCTAGCACTCGATGCACCGACAGGAGGGGAAGATGGCTTCGAGCTCGAAGACAGAGGCTGCCTCGAGCGCGCCATCTTTGGACGTGTTTAGGGATGGCACAAGCAACCTTCCCCTGGTCGATTGCAGCAAGTGTGGAGCTCAGTTGATTGGCCTAGTGTCGAAGCAGGACAAGAGCTTTGGGCAGAGGTTCTACAAGTGTCCTCTAATTAACCATGTAAGTTGGTAGATCTGCAATTTTATCCGCCTATTGATGTAGTTGTATGGCCGATTTCATCTGAGCATTGTTCCTCATCTTCTTTTGTTAGTTCTACATGTGGGAGGACCAATACGTTGAGTACCTCATCGGCAAATCCAAGCTTCCACGATGTTTCTCAAAGATCGGTAGAGGGTCGCCATCTCTGGGCTTGACTCAAGCCATGGATCCAAGGATGTCCTCTCAGGAGCTGATTCAAGCCATGGAGTCTTTGAAGGAATCAATTGGAGGATGCACTACCCTGTTAGAAAGCACAACCGCATCTATGAAGGATGCACATGCCGCTTTGAAGAAAATTGTTGATGGCAATCAGTCAATAGGGAGCAACATCGACAAGATAGGCGATCGTTTGCTTGTTTTAGGTCTAGCAATTATGTTCATTGTAGTGCTACTTCTCTTGGTGGTGTTAGTGAAGTGAGCATTGATTTGTCAGAGTTAATGTAGGCATCCTGTATGAACTTTTAGTTTATAACTGGAGCTTATGTCTCCCTTATGTGTCAATGAATGCTATTGTATGTTCTGATGTTCTAATTTGGTTGTCAATGAAGTGTATGTGTTTTAGTGCATGGCAACTACAAAATAGATCAAGTGCAAGTCAATCTAGTCTAAACATTACAAGCCATCAAGTTTGGGTTCGAGCCAAGTTACATAACAGCGACAAGTCTGAATTTAAGCCTTCAAGTTTGGCTTATAGCCAAGTCACATAACAACGAAAAGTCTGAATTTAGGCCAATTATGGTTGATTACATTACAAAGGCTACAAAAGCATAGTTCTAGACAACATTAGAAGTCATCTTCCAAAAGCATCATCAGCAGGTTGCAAACACTACACTTGCAATTATTTCACTCAACAAGCACATCCATCACCAGCTGCTTCTTGGCCTTGCCCAGATCTTTCTTCGGCTGCACCTTGTCTCCCTTGCATTGTTTTGCCTTTTTTCCATTCACTCCCTTTGTACTCTGTCCATCAGTGGATTCTGCACCATCTCTTTCCATCTTCCTCTTGCGACTGTTAACAAATGAAAGACATTAGTATAGTAGAAGCAAATTGTTACAAGTTCAAGGGTAGTGAGATATGTAACCTCCTAGTGTTGCCTACAGGACTGTTGGTTGGTAGTGGGGCTGTAATGGTGATGGAACATGCTCCAGTTTGGGATTGTTGGGTTGATGCAGTGCTTGCAGCCTTTGTCTTTTTGTTCCTCTCTTTTTTTGGCTTAGGTGCGGCTGGAGGTGGAGCATCACTGTCATACACTGTCTCATTGCAAGTCTTCATCATGTGACCAAATTGTCCACACCTCTTGCACTGTCTCATTCCACTGGTTCTCCCTCCTTCTTCTGCACCCTTCATCCTTCTTGTTCTAGGTCTGCCAGCTGCCCTCTTTAGGATTGGTGGCCACAGTTTGAAACCCATGTCTACCTTGGGCCATTGGTTCCTATCTGTCATAGGCATTACAATTCCGGCATATGCCTTCTTGAACACATCAACAGAGTAGTAGTCATCAATATAGTCCTCTGCACTCTTGTTTCTCAGTGAGTTAATGAAGCAAAGGGCATGAGTGCAGGGGAGCCCAGTGATCTGCCACCTATTACAACTACATGTTCTGTTATCTAGATCAATAGTGTGTCTCCAGGTCTTCAGCTCTTTAGTTGTGCCTTGAATCTCAGCTGTGTTGTTGTGTCCTCTATGAATGACATAGTTCAGGTTTCTGCTTTTTGCATTCAGATCTTTAGTTACATGAGGAAGGATCTTGTCTATCATCTTGTTGGATAACCTTCTTCTAAGGTCATGCTTCTCCATGATCATCTGCCTTATCCTGTCCATCAGTGGGATGACTGGTTGTGCTTTCTCCTTTCTGATCCAACTATTAAATGTCTCTGCAATATTGTTTGTGACATAGTCACACTTACTATCCGGTGAGAATCTCCACCTGTTCCACAAATGTTTGTGGTTCTCCTCTATCCATTTTATTGCATTTGGAGAAGCTTTCTGCATGGTCTTGTAGTGATGCTCATAGTGCTTCTTGTTAAAAGCTCTACATGCAGGCCAAAGGTGTTTCTTGAAAACAGCCCCTCTATACCTCTTCTGAAAGTTCTTCACTAGATGCCTCATACACTCTCTATGTTCCACTCCATTTGAAAACACAGCTGTAACTGCACTATCTATACCCTTGCCTGCATCTGTGGATATCACAAGTCCAGGAGGTGAGCCTATTGTAGTCTGAAGCTTTTCAAAAAACCACTTCCAGCTATCTGCGGACTCTGACTCAAACACCCCATATGCAACTGGAAATAGCCAGCCGTGACCATCAACTGCTGAAGCTGATGCCAATTGACCCCTCCACCTTCCTGTCAAAACAGTGGAGTCAACACCTAAAAATGGCCTGCAGCCATTGAGAAACCCATCTACACAAGCCTTCAATGCAATAAACATCCTAGTAAACCTCATCTTTTTACCAACAGGAGCATACTCTATCTCCACTATGCTTCCAGGGTTGGTCCTCTCTACCTCTGCTTTGAAACTAAAAGCATCAGCAAAATTGTCATTCCACTTTCCCATTATTTGCTCTAGAGCCAACCTTCTCCCATCCCAAACCACGTAGTAAGATAGCATGATCTTGAACTTCTTCTCCAGATCTTTCTTTAGTTCTGCAGCTCTAGTATTTGGTTGATCCCTAAGAATGTCAATGACTCTGTCTCTGACCCATTTGTTGGTAGCCATGCAGTTTTGGTCAAGCTTGGAAGTGCTAGCACAGTTATGCTTAGCATGGAGCTTTTTTATCTGCAACAAAAAAGAAGGGCTAAATCAGCTTACAAGGGCATGAAACAAACAATACACCACATATAACTGTAAATTACATAGTTAAAAGCAGGTATGGTGACCTGCCATGTCTTGCCATCCTGCAGCTCAGAAGCATGAATCCTCCACCTACACTTCTTCTTTTTGCTACTTCTGCCCTTGCAGAACCCTCTGTACCTTTTAGCCTCACTATAATGTGCATCAATTTCAAACTCATTAAGAACAGCAAACTACCTAATTGCCCTCTTAAAAGTATCTCCATCTTCAAATGTGACACCAAGAGCAATGGTTGGGTTCTCTAGGTCAGTCACATGTTCAACAATCTCACATCCAGCTTCATCATCAACAAAAAGGTCATCCAACTCACTACAGTCACCATCAGTTGATTGCCCCTCATGTTCTAGCTGTTCTTCAACATCAGATAAATACGGATGCTCATCATTTAGACCCACATATTCTACCTCATCCTCATCCCATGGTTCCTCGTCATCTGAGAGATCCCTTTTCCTTCCCTTACCTCTCTTAGACTTAGCCTTGGTTTTGGTAGTCCCTGTCTCTGCATTGTTAGCTATGACATCTTCTGTCTCATCCTCAGCAACATACTCAATCAAAGCCAGAGGGAGGGGCTCTGTGGCAACACTAGCACTGCCGACATGATGTGTAGATGGTTCAACAGATACACTTTGGCTGTGCTCAACTGTCACTGTGTCATAAACTGCCACAAACAGAGGCAACCTCCTCATCTCCCAATACAGGTCCATTGCATCCATCAAGCTGGCATCAGAAGTTACATTGGTGAAAGCGGACACAGTCCTGTTCCAATAGCAAACTGATATTCCTTGATTCGAACCATGCTTCACTCTCTTTGCTATTTCATCTTTTATGTCCATCAAGTTGGTTGAATCACGATCAACAATAAGCTCAAGATTTGAATCTGGGTGC
Organism: Miscanthus floridulus; assembly: GCF_019320115.1. Lineage (NCBI taxonomy): Eukaryota > Viridiplantae > Streptophyta > Magnoliopsida > Poales > Poaceae > Miscanthus > Miscanthus floridulus. The sequence continues at coordinate 138,676,055 of NC_089589.1, read as the reverse complement.
ACTACATGACTACCATCATCGCAAACCTCGACATAATTTGGAACGCGCGCAGCAATTCTGCACGCCGAACTACTATCCATCCTAAAACAAATGAAAAAATGGTAGAGAACAATGAAAAGTGATTCATAATTGCAACCCTAAATCGACCCTAAATCGACCGCGGCTTTAACGCTTATTGATAACGCCAAATAGAACCAAATCACTTGATGGAGATACACTGAAATAGTTAATTGAACAACTTGCACATCAAATGGCCAAAAATGCTTACCCTTCTGGAACCCAATCAAGATTTAGGCCCTTCGATTGCCATTCATTCCTCGGTCCCAAGCGATTCCTACGTTTCTCTGGTGCCATCTCGTCCAACTCCTCTGCTTGGATCTATGGACACATAGCTGCGGAGAGGAAGGTGGCGCCGATTGTGGACAAGGAGGGAGCGTGGGTGCGGAGAGGAGGGCGACGGCTAAACTGGTGGCGGCGGTGAGACTGATGGCGGCCAGGGATGGGGAATTGCAAGAGCAGCTAGGTCAACCAGGCAAGTCAAGTCGACCCAGGGGCACCCATTGTCATTTCCAAAAAGTTCTCTGTCCAAAACCAGGGAAAATGATTGGTTACTGCGCGCGGTGTGTTACAACAAAGAAACCCGAATTCGCAATGTGTCTCAGCCAATAACATAGTTGGCGATGTGCCGCAGCCAAAACAACGTTTCCCCAGTGTGCCAGCCCAAAATTTCCCTTTAATATTCTAGCATGAGATGGTTGGGTTCTTGGGTGTTCCAAGTCTACTGATGCTTACCCTCCTCTCAAAATTTACAAATGCCACCTTTGGATAAAAAAAGTGGGCGAGGGTTTATTCAATCCAAAAATATAGCTAGCCGTACGTGTGGGTCCTGCTCACTGCTTTTCGCTCCCTCTGCCCATCTCTGTCCTTTTTCACCGGAGGGATAGATGGACACGGCAGCAGCTAGGACTGCTGTAGCTACACAGTTGCAGTATGAAGCCTGTGCCGCGTTCGCACCTTCACTGGTTGAAATGCTGCAGAGAGCCCAAGAGCGAAGCAGGGGAACATTTGAAGATTGGAGCGATGGCTTGGTGCTTAACAGTCATCCATCATCAGCTTGCTCGTGAACAAGCTCTTGTGTTCGACGCATCAACAAAAGCTCAAGGAGCTGGAGATCATCTACATGGATGGGGATAAACAGGAACAGACGGTGCTTGGAGCAGCCAAAGACAACAAAGGGTCTCATTCTCAATGCGATGAAGATCCGATGCTAGCTATATATGGTTGCGTTCACCACTCCCATCTCCAAATTAAATGGCCAAAATAATCAAGTGTATGCCGTCCTGGACGCGCAAGCCACGCCGAGAAGTAGGACGCCTGAGGATCGCAGTGTCGTCATGTGAACCCCAGTACTGGAGACGGACAAGGACGTTGCTTTAATTTCCTTTGCTTGCGTCTCTCTCTCCGATCCATTTCAAGTAAAGGGCAGCTGTGAACGACATGGACGACGTGGATGGCAATTAATTAGGTGTTTAGTTACCCAAACTTCTGAATTTGACACTATGCAAAAAGAAGATTCACCGTCACATCAAACTTGCGGTACATGGAGTACTAAATGTTGACGAAATCAAAAACTAATTACACAGTTTGATTGTACTTTGCGAGACGAACGTTTTGAGCCTAATTAGTCAATGTTTGAACAATTATTACCAAATACAAACGAAATGCTACAGTGCGCAACAAGAAATTCGGCGTCGCCGAATCGGGCAAACTAAACAAGACGGATGTTGATTTGTTGTGATAGAAAAATACTATTGATGGGTTCTGGCTGAATCCAATGGCCAGGCTGTCTGCAGCTGCTTCAGTCACCCCCACACCAATAACGGGTCCGCGAATGTACCTGTGAACCCACCCAGCCACTTACCGGACCCGCCTAAACCTTAACGGGCGCATGAGCCAAAACCCGTTAAATGAAGTTGCTACTCATTTGGGCCAAAATGCAACAATCGGCCCAAAAAAACATGCGTACAAGCAAAATGAAAAAAATAACAAATCTGCCACTGCAGCCTACAAACACCGATCAATTCCGGATCCAGATAACGTGCGTGAAGAAAGAGAAGAAAATCAGTAAAAAATGTACAGAAAAACCACAACAAGAGAGGAAAAGAAGATCAGCAAAAAAATGAACCTGGAAAATTTCAGAACATAAATATGAAAATTGCACATTTAAAATACTGCAACTACTACTTGTCATTAATGCAATTATACTGAATATGTATATAATTACAAAAACTAGCTCATGCATGTGAACCCTGCTGCAGTTTACTACTTATAATCATCTTAGGTGCATCTTCTCAGTTCAGCGGTTAGTTCTTCTGGTACCCTTCTACTGTAGCCCCATGTTGTCAAAACTTCCACGAACTTCATCATAGAAAATGAAGAAGTATTTCAGATCTGTACATTGCAAGAATGGTACAGAAGTTAAGTAAATCAAAAGCTATAGCACAAGTGAAGAACTAAACCTAGCATCAAAGTGCCCAAGTAACAAATTGATGCAAGGGCTTACACTAAGTCCTGCATTTTCTAGTCATATACGGGTAAAAACACAAATCACAATTAACAGAAAAAACACAACTAACTTGCAGCAAACTAGGCAAGTTACAAGTACCAAAGGCCAGTCAGCTGGCACATATCAGGAGAGAGGCTTCCATCTAAATGATTGCCCTGAAAGCCCCTAGTAATTATAGTTACTAATTTAGCCATAAAACTCAGAAGAAATTACTTGATGTTTCAGTATTACTAAATTACAGTAACACAGAGCAGCAGATGGAAATAACTAAGATATATTCTAGAAATCCTATCTGTGTACGCCATCAGATCGAGTGGCTTTCATCCGGACAAAGATTCAAGAGGAGGGAGTAGAGTTCTAATGGCTTATATGATCTGTCCTTTTGACTACAACCATAATTCATGGCTGTTCTCAGTTCTCTCTGACAGATATCACAAAAGATTATATAATTGCTTGTGAAAAAAGTTATCACTTTACAGTATTGACTTACTATAGGTATTGTCAACCACAAGCCATGCACCAGCATTTTTGCACAGATCTGAAATTCTTTGGAATGACAATGCAATATTATAAAATATTGGATAGTGATTCCAAACACAAGTATTTGTGGAGAGATTACCTCAAGCATAGGCCTGGGAATAAAAGCTCCAGAGGGGTTCCTCGGATTCACAACAGTAACAAGTTTAGGGATAGGGTCATTTTCTTTGAGAACCTTCTCCAACCAATCTGCAATTTTAGACATAATAATTGTAATGTATGCTTCCAAAATGAAATATTATCAACTACGGCCAATGCATACTTTCTTATACTAGACGTGTTGCATTTTACAAAAGCATATTCTTCTCATCAGCTAAAAGATAATGTAGACTTATAGGGGAAATTGAACATGTGCCAATGAAGCAGATGCTCCTGAACCAGCGTTAAGTACAACAAATTTCTTACAACAGACTGTTGTGATATAAGACATGTCACCAATTTTTCCAATGAAACATGATGAAGAAGAAGAGAATCATCGTACCAACATCAGGATGAAGTGTCATGGGATCGCAACCACCAACTAGTATGTCAGTAACACCTGTCATCTAGAATGACATGTAGGCATTGAAATAATATGGTGCAAACATGACAACAGAACCACCAGCATCACAAAGAGTGAGGACCAAGTTCACAAAAGCCTGAAAAAATAAATGTAACAAAAGTCCAGATTGTAAGACAAGTTCAAGGTCTAGCAGTGAAACAGGAAAGGAAGAGTGTGCCCCCAAAGAAGTAATGAACATAAGTAAATTGGGAAACATAAGGCTCAGTTTGAAAACTTTACAAGGCAAAATAGGAAAGTAAGTTTTTACCTGATTTGCACCAGCAGTGACCATGACTGATGACTGGGTAAGCTTATTCTCTCTGCGTAGCTGCCAAAAATACAGTAGACATCAGGAAAGATATACAAGATGCTTGCAATGCAGTACTAATTTTAACACATTGGTGGTCCAAACAGCAATAAAAACATCTTAGCCCAATAGGTGACAAAATGGTAGAACAAATTCTAAAGATAACTGTGCGATCTGGAGCACTTAGGCTAATGGTTAGAGCACCTAAATCATCTCAGGATTTCATCTCAACTGTTACACAAACAACATGGCAGAGATACTTTGCAACTCTTAGCACCACCATGATTTTCTCTTCTGAATTTCCAGAGGAGTCACAATAATGAATATTGTTCCCATTTCTCAGTTGATGAATAGAGAGTTTTATGACACACTGTGCCTATATTTAGAAAATTAGATGCTTCCTAGGAATGTAACTCTGAGAACAAAAATATTTTTTGGAACCTTTGTTTTGACAATTAATTTCTGAAACATTGCATCGATCACTTGAGATTGCTGATGCGACTGTGAGTTAAGATCAAATATCTCTATTAAAATTTGGTTACGGTGTAGTGGGTTAGAAGCAGGATCCCTAGTCCCCAATGGCAAAGGCATGGCAATGTGGTAATACTCAAGAGCATGGCCTGCTTAGTAAGTGTATGGGCAAAATATATTATATATTCTATGAGAAAAAGAAGTTACCTTTTCGAGAAGTGCTTGTCGAAGCTCAGGAAGTCCATCATCAGAACCATACCTACTAACTGTTGGTTCCCTGATGATTTTTTCGATCTTATCCATAGCCGACTCAGGAGGTTGCCAGTAAACAACTCCCTGCATTCAGGATTTACAAAAAGTCAAGAACAGAAACTAAATTCTCAGAAATAAATATCATATGGTCGGGTCATGCTAATAGGACACTAACAGACACGCATGTCACTAGGGGTTGTTTGTTTCCTTTGGGATAAAGTTTAGCCCTGTCACATCGAATATTTGATACCAATTAGGAGTATTAAACATAGGTTAATTACAAAACTAATTATATAGATAAACAAAGAAAAAGATGTGTGTTGACACAAATCACAATAAACAAAGTTCAAAGATGTGTTAGCACAAATCACAAGAAACAATTTTTTCTACGAAAGTAGAAGGACAAAAATGAGGTGTCTCGGCACAAATCACAAGTAACAAAGATGTTGTGTGTGCTATCACAAATCACAACAAATAATTTTTTTCTATGAAAGGACAAGGACAAAAATTTATTTTGGCTGTCACAAATCACAATAAACAAAGAAAAAGCTGTGTTAACACAAATCACAAGAAACAATTTTTTTCTATGAAAAGACAAGGACAAAAATGTGCTTTCTGCTGGCACAAATCACAATAAACAAAGGCTACTGGATTGGGGTTACAAGACTAACAGGTTCCCAGTCTTCCTGAGGCATGCAGGCACCAAAGGCTGCAACAAGCCACCCAACATAGTTGCAACGTGTCGGCATTACAGCCACCCAAGCATAACTGCAGCAGTAGTGCTTAAAAAACTATCATTTAATATCCTACTACCAGGTTAAGTCTTCCTGAGGCGAGGCAGGAAGGCCACAACAAGTTCATGGAGTGTTTACTGCCACTCGACACAACTACGAGGGTTCAGACCCAACCATCCACCAAAAAGTAAAACGACGACACAATCCCCTGCTCAGCAGAAGAACATCAAGCTACTCACTTTCTCATGTAAATGGGACAGCTCCTGGACGGGGACGCTGTCGTCCGAAGTGTGGCCGCCGTGGCTGGAGGATATCTCCGACATCTCATCGAATTTTATGAACTGGCCAACCTGAGCAGCAGCGAGATGTGCATAGCAGATGCGAGCAACTGCAAGCAGGCAAAACAAGGAAATCAAAAATAGCAGATCTGATACACAAAAGCTACTGGAGATGTTGACAACACCAAAGGCAATGTAAGTGCAAAAAAAAAAAAACTAAGGGAAAAGTTAACAATTGAGAAAACCAGGAACAATAGATGGAAGCAAAATTTATCAATTAGAAAGGAGCATGTGGTTAATTTGAGTGGCCAATTAATTTATGTAATTTATGCAATGAACAGGATGTTACAAGCTTAAATTATGTTCATTACTACAATTGCATACACTAAGAACTATAATTGCCGTGCCCAATAGCTGCAATTTACATTTTTGGTGATTGCAAATGTGTAACTGAATGTTTTATTTGTTTGGTTTTCATCAACAATAGATATTAATAGTAACAAAGCACTTCAAAATTCAGTAGTATGTTACTCCTGCAGCCACCAACATGCATCAAGGATAGTTCTATCCTTGGTACACTTACACATATGAGAGCGAATGCACTAGCTCCTGTAGGTCATCAAGGTTGAACACACTCATCATGCACAGTGACGGAGCCAGAAAAAAATTATAGGTGGGGCGAAGTTCAACAAGGAAATGAACCAAAAAGACACCGTATTCATAATGCACCGCATTTGCATACTACAATCACACAAATCATGGCAAAAACACTGCAATCACACGTTATGGTGAAAAGTAGACAAGAAACACAAGATGTTATCTCAAATTTGAAGATTAAACTAGTAGTTCTTGATCAGTTGATCCATACATTGCAAAATACAAATAACTAAGACTGATTGAACCTGTAGATTGAATGAATATCAATTAGCGTTTTAGTGAATAACAATAAAACGATGGTAGCCCTCAAACAATAGTGGACATTATGATAATACACTTACTAGTGGTGAAGGACTAAGAACGTTGATGACATCAAGAGCTCTTTGGCAAGCTCACTCTTCGTTTTTTCATAGATTCATCAAACCTCTTCTTAACTTTATCAATACCAAGTTCCTTGAAGATCCCTTTCTTGACGTTAACGGAGCTACTGCCCTTGCTCTGCCCCTAACTTGTCTGCGGCCACGGCCAGCCCAAGCGTCAGGTTCCTGTACCTCACCCCCTCCTCCTCTCCTCCTCCCTCCATCAGCAGCTCCAGTGGGGCAGTGGGCAGCTCCTGCTCCTCGGACCTCGGCAGACGGCGGGCGCACCTGGGCTAGGTTAGGCACCTGGCGGCGGTCGGCGGGCGAATGGGCGCTGGGTGGGCCGCCGCCAGGTGGGGCGGTGGCAGGTCGGCGGCCACTAGCGCCTGGAGGCAGCCGGCAAATAGGGTAGCGGCAGTGCCGTGGCGGCGGGTGGCGGCGTGTGCTCGATGCGGCCGGATGACGATGCGCTCGACCAATTGGGATTCGGGAACTGGGGACCAAATTTGGGCCTTTACTGGGCTAGACTAAACTGACAAAAAAGGCCCAGCAAGGAGCAACAAGCCAGCAACCATGGACCTGACCGCTCAACGCTCGCCATGGCGCTCTGCCTCGCGTCATCGGCAGCCGGTCGCCGGAGATAGGGTAGAACCGCAGAAAAGGGGGTTCGATGGTCTGTGGCTACGGCGCCGGTAGCTGGGGCGGCCGCCCCACCACGCCCCTAGGGCAGCTCCGTCGCTGATCATGCAGGATGTGATAGTGAGTTGGCCTCGTAGTCCCCTGGCAAAAAAAACATGCACTTAGTTCTATCAATTCACAGAAAAAAATAATGTGTACCTAGGCAAACTTACAACAGCATAACCAAGTTCAGTGAAATCTAGGATACACACTAGAACTGCCACAGTTTAGTGGAACTTAACCTTCAGCCCTATATTATTTGTTGTATTTAGCAGGAAGCATTACCTTAGCCCAATCAATCATGCTTGGATTACCAACTTTCTGATTGGCAAGCAGAAAATCAATGACAGGACCAGGTTTCACTATCATTGTGGTGGACACATTTGCACAACATATTAACACATGCAGACATTACCAACTGCATACAGAGAAATGATCATTGTATTGTATATAGATTAAAACAGGGCATATGGATGATAAGAACAGACAAAGACAAGGACAAATAAGAGGTGTGTGTTGGCACAAATCTCAACTAACAAAGTTCAAGATGTGTTAACACAAATTACAAGAGACAATTTTTTCTATGAAAGGACAAGGACAAATAAGAGGTGTGTGTTGGCACAAATCAAAATTAACAAAGTTCAAGATGTGTTAGCACAAATCATAAAAGAATTTTTTTTTCTATGAAAGGACAAGGACAAAAACTTAGTGTGGGCAGGCACAAATCACAATAAACAGAGTACTGACTGTCATGAAACAGAGAAAGAACAGGTGAAGGAATTATTGTTGTATTATGGCAACATAGTATTGACCTTTGACATACAAGAACTACAAGAGCCAGATCAACTATTGCTGGTAGGGTACTCATGATCCCGGTACTCGATGCTTGTTTTGGTGATTGTATTATTATGTACTATATCTATCCATGCATGAAACTACGGAGGGCCAGAGGTTCGAAAAAACAGACATGTCAGGCGGTGAAGGCATATATATGCTGGAAACTGTATGCTATTGCAGAGCCACTAAGAAAAAGAAAATATAGCTGAACAAATATTTCCAAGCCTTACTTTGCAAGTGTAGTATATTTTATGCATTCTCGCAACATGTTCCCACAATTCAACGCAACTTCCAAGTTCTTGTAGCTGGTAGAAGTAGAACATAGTTAAATAACTCAGGCACAAGAGTATTACAATGGCACATACTACGGAGCAGTTCATAAACAAACACACTAAATAATGCAAGTAGAAGTGGTAAAACTATCGCATATACTACAGGTGCATTTCTTAAACAAACACACAAAATAATACAACTATGCAAATATAAGTGGTAAAAAATAAATAGCTACAGGAAGAAATCAGTCATCTACATATTTCTGCAATTGCATTCCCAATTTCCCACCAAGAAACGAATCAGCATGCTCCTATTGGCTGTGTTCCAATTCATAACTTGAGAAATAGGCCTTACCAAACAACAAGGAAATCCAAAAGATCAAAATGATTTTCTATATACTGGACGCAACAATAGCCTTCATCGACCTTCTGTCTAAACAAAATACACCAGCAGTGAACAAGATCCTCTCTAGCCTGCAACAAAGAACCAATAAGGCTAATAACACAGTGAAAAAAGGTTATCACATTCAGTTTGTGAATATAACATACCTCCCAACCCAAGGAAGGAAGTTCTGAACAAAGAGGGAAAGAACACCCTCCTTGCAAATCTCAAGGGCTATCTGCAAGAACCTGCTCTTGATTTGGTTCTATTTCTCCATCACCAGCAAGTGTATGCCTGAATGCAAGTATGTTTTTCTGAGCATCCTCGAGGGCCTAACGGGAGCATACACAAACTCATGAGCAACATGATTATTGTACCATGGTGTTTACTGTTCAGTGCGCAAGAATTCTATACGAGGGCAACACATCAATCAAAGAACAACTAATAAAACTGTAAATTAAATAAGTAAACAGGTGCTATCTTAAAGCAGGGTCAACATACATCTCCATTTCTATGAGAACAATGTTAAAAAGAACATGAACAGAAGTGCAGATTTATAGTTGATCTGGCTCTTGTAGTTGTTGTATGTCAAAGCTCAATACTATGTTGCAAACAGATCCCAACTGCTAACTTAAACATTTGATGAACAAGTAAGACAAAGTGTCCTCTCACTGTCATGATTACTAACTTGATAACTACATCAAACAAATGAGTGAGATCTACTCAATCAATGTGCACTGTATACTTCTCGCAAAAAGTATACTCATGAGGTAAACATTGCATATGCTCAGAACAACAATTGCGGTACTCAATACTTGCAATTTACATTATTGCTGATTGCAATTAATTAACTACAATTTTTTTTTGTTTTCATGAACAGGAGAAATTAGCAGGAACAGAGCAGCAGAAGTATACTTCCTTTTAACAATGTTATATGCTATATGAGATGGAAATAAAATCAACTCTCATGAAAGTAACTTTTATTTTTTAAATAGATTAGACATCAGCATCTTGCATTTGGGAACTTGTAATTAGCTGACAGAAGTGTTGTTGCCAAACAGCTGATCCCATATAGCACATATAGAAAACTAAAATAGAAAAAATAGAGTGGACAAGGGATACAGATTATGCGACGGAAACTAAATTGAACAGGTCCTGAACAAAACTAGGGAACAAATGCTTATCTTCTGAACCAACTGGACCAGTCATTGACTGACCTTGTGTTGAACTAATTCAGATACATGTCAATCATGTACTAATAATCTAGATATAACTGTTTATTCATCTCTTATTACAAGATTATTTATGACACCAACAAATCGCACTCTATATGTTGGTTCTCTTTGCAAAAGAAAGAAAGAAAATGATATGCACAAGAGGTGCTATGAGACAGGGGGTCACTCGCTGCTTTGAACTTCAATTTCTAAGAAAATAATATGCACATTATGCATAGTTGCAATGAAATTATATGATGTAACGCTACAGGTGTCTCATAAGTCAGAATTTGGAAGCGTTTAATAGGATTTGCTTCCACGAGTTGGGTTGGGTTTAGAGAGACAGATGTCAAATTTTTTTATTAACAGAGAAAATATCAGCATAAATGCAAATTCGGTAGCCACGATTGGCAGAAAAATTCCTGATTCTCCCATAACAGAATCTTGGGGTGGGGCTATATAATCATGAAATGTCTTCCTCTAGTAAAAGAAATTCCTTATAGTAGATGGTAACCTTTAACTGTTTGGGTATATCCAGCCATCCAGGAGACCAGGACATCACTAATTAACTCAAGACCTCATAAACATTATTTTCTCGAACACGCAGGAGAGCCATATAACACACACACACTCACACTATACAATAAACTAGCATACACTCGCCTTTTGAACAAAGCAAACCTGACCTCGACCAGGACACTAATGTTTATGTCATGCAAAAATATTACAGAAGTTAAATAAGATGCACAGCAAGTGAAATTAGTCAGATTCACAGCTTCCACCAAATATTACTTTTCCCTGTGGAAAGCAATGTTATGAGGACGTCCGATTAATCGCGACTAATCGTCCTGGACAGTCTTACCTATTTGACCAGGGCCTCCGACTCGGCCAGACCGTCTAGAAACCTGGTCGTCCGATTAGTTGTCGTCCAGTCGCAATTAATCGTCCTTCCAGGATGTGTGGTCGTCCAGCCAGAGAGTGGGCTGCATCTCAGAGTTGGGCCTAGCTAGCTGTCTTATGTTTTGGCCCAAGCCCATTAGGGTTTCTCTTCTTTCCTACCCCTCCTCAGCCTCTCCCTAACTCAGAAGTCAGAAGAACACACGCACTCTTCTCACCTCTCCCGTCCAGCTGCAGCAGCCGCTCCATTGCTGCAGTTCCGCAGCCCCCTTTCCTCCTCTCCTCCCTTCCAGTTCCCAGCTCCTCCTCCCTCCCTTCCAGCTGCCCTCCCTCTCTCCCTTGCGTCTGCTGCTGCTGCAGGCGCACAGGCCTAGATCCAGTGGGTGCGTAGGTGGAAGTGTACATGCCTGAGGCCAATGTTCAAGGAGAAGTTGGTTCTACTCCAGCCTCCTCAGTTGCATCAGGCTCAGCTGCTCCAGATGTTGCATCTCTTGTTGAGAAGGCCCTAGCAAAACTATATATATATATATAGCCAGCTACAAAATAAGTAATTCCATAGCCACCTCCATTTATGATAATTTTATATACTAATTTACGATAATGTCAATATATATTTACGATAGTTAGGTTACTATAACACATGGAGATATTTACCATAACGTTATAGTAAACCACTTAGTATGAAGTTACTATAATCTCATAAATTAACATAGTAATTATCGTAACTCAAAGTGGCTACAGAATAAGTTATTTTATAGCCAGCTACAGGGTAGTAGTTATATATATATATATATATATATATATATATATATATATATATATATATATATATATATATATATATATATATATATATATATATATATATATATATGGTATATATCAGTCCCCATATGTAGGGAACGACCGGGACGATCAGGGGACTCGTCCAGGGTCGATTAATCGTCCTGGACGACGACTAATCATCCTGTACGTCCTGAACGGTCCCCAGGCGACTAGGCTCGACCATCCGTCCTGATAACATTGGTGGAAAGGGCCTTTAGAAACTTGGCTTGACATAAACATTGAAGCCAGCTTTCAACTAGCCCAAGTCGACAAGTTTGGGACCACTATTTACACACACACAGAGAGAGAGAGTAGAAATACTGAGATGACTAATGTGTGAAGATGTTAATTGATAAAGTAAGAAGATTTCAGCACAAGCATGGACACCAGAATTCAAAACTCAGTCAACTCACTATCATCACAGAGACAATACCACTGAAAAGGTCATTGCCAATACCACTGCGTCTGGAAAAATATCAGAGGGAAGGAGCGGTGCCCCAGACGCAAAGTGAAAAAGGCATGCTGCCTCACCTTCAGGGCAACGAAAAAAATGAAAAAACAAACAAATGCTATCAGACAGAGCAACCAAACTAGCTCTACAGACCCCTATCCCGATCATTGGTTCTCTAGATTCAGTTAGCACAAACTGATGGAATACAGGTTCAGACTAGAAAGAACAAAACACCTGCAAGTCCAGTTTTACGATCTTTGGAATTGTATGCTCCTCACCCAAAGAAACTTGACTCCAGTGACACCACTAGCAAATACATATAGAGAACTTTAAAAACTTCAACGAATGCAGTAGCCTTGGCCGACGGCATTAGTAATTGCTGCCAGCCAGCCCAACCGTAGATTGGGATTCACCTATTGCTTCTGGCTAACGCAATTCGCTTCACTACTTGTAGCTGGTGGACATCCGGCTGGAAGAGGGCTACAACGAGACAACAGTAACAGAAGAAAAACACAACTAATCGAGCAAATCGACACCACATCAAGAAAGGGGATTGAATAAATCAAGCAACAGATGAGGAACACAGATCAAGGGGCTAATCTAACAAGATAACTTTATGGAGTATCTTCATATACATTAGCATTTCTCTATTTGTTCTTTTTCTAGTGTTTAAAATGACAAGCTACAAAAGCCGGTAAAGTACAATCTGAAACATGGCATATCGCCCTAATCTAATCTGCAACTCACCCTGCTGGAAGCTACAAATCTAGGCAGGGTTCCCGCTATCACTTTGAGCCAGTGATGAGCGAGTGACAGATCCAGATTTGCCTCCCAAGACCTTTCGGATGCCATCCTCCATCCTCGTCACTTTCCTAGAATAACCGGGCTTCTCAACACAACAAAATGGAACAGATCGGGAGACATTAGCAAAATGGACGGATCCACCGTTGTTCTGTACACCAGAATGCAAACGGATCACCCCTTCCTAAAAACCGTAACTAACACAAATCACTGAGAATCACACGAACAAGGAGCCGAAACCGAAACCCCGGGGCACAAATCGCATAGGTGAGGACAGGACACCAAACCTGAATCCTGGGGGTGCGTGGCGTGCGAAAGTAGATCTCGAGCTCTGAGACTGGTGGACGCAAGCGAGGCTCCGATTGGGCGAGGGTGAGACGATGCGCCGCGACGAGGCAGGGCGGGGCGGTCGGAAAGCGCCTCCACTCCTTTTCCTCTCCTGTACAACGACGGAGACGGCGAGTCGTCAGAGCGGCGGCACGACGGAGGAGTCTCCGCGACGGAGCTAAAGCGAAGGCTGCACGAGCTCCAGCACCGGCAGGATAGGGAGCGCATCGAGGCGCTGGAGTCGGCGTTGCGGCGCGCGCAGCGGAAGCTGACGGAGAAGGAGATGGAGGCGTCCGAAGAGGAGATATCTTCTGTCCTGGGAGAATTTTTATTTTTTAATCTTTTTTATTTAATATTTTAATAATAATCACACCTGAAATTTTTTTACGGATCTAACCCTTTTGGTCACGCCTGTGCCGCTGGCGCGACCAAATAACGCTGTCGTGCCACATACATTGGCGCGACAACACCTAGCACGTTATACGACGTTTTCAACGTGGAAAACCTTGTCACGCCCCCGGGAGTGGCGTGATAAGGCTCAAACTTTGAAAAATTGTAACTCTTCGGTACGACGTCGGATGAAGATGATTTTTATATGAAAATTATAGATCTCTACCAGATCTACAACTTTCTAGTTTTGATTTTTTTCATTTAAGGACGTTAAGATGCTCAAAAAAGTTATATAAAATTTTAGCTGCATAATAATCCCGTACTATCGCTTGTCGCATTAGAAAAATAGTATCCTCTTTTTATAGGGTCAAATGAAGATATTTTTTATACCAAAGTTGTAGCTCTCAATGAGATCTATAACTTTATAGTTTTAAGATTTTACATTTGAGATCGTTAAGATGCTTAAGAAAATAATATAAAATTTCAGCCCAGCTATACTGCTGAAGAAGCCAGAGTTTGGGAACTTCGGGTGGGTGGAAGGGTCACCCGGCCTATGGATCAGGCGCAAGGGTCACCCAGCGCTGACGAGCGTTTCGGGTGGCTACAGGACTGCGGCTGTGGGCCAGCCCACAAGAATTTGGATCTTTTTGCATCTAGGCCCATCTACTTGGCCCACGAGCTCAGTTTCTTTTTTTTTCCTTGGAAAGATCCGGCTTTCATCGATAAGAGGAGAGCAAATTAACTACAAGTGTTTGGGCTTAAAAGGCGCCCCCTATTTGCATGGCTTCACCAGAACAGTGATGCCACACCACCCCTACCTTTCATATGGTCAGGTTACACGCAGATTAAGATTGCCAATCTAAAAGGAACAATCATCTAAATTATGATCCCGCCGGCACAACATCCTGTAGTTGCAATGTCGAGGATAGCACCATCTCCAGGCCTCTGTTCCCCGCACGAGCGTTTTCTAGCTAACACAATTCGCTTCACTACTTGCAGCTGGAGTGTTTCCGGCTGGAAGAGGGCTACAGCTAGACAACAGTAACAGAACAAAAACACAACCAATCGAGCAAATCGACACCACATCAGGAAAGGGGATCGAATAAATCAAGCAACATATGAGGAACACAGATCAAGGGGCTAATCTAATAAGATAACTTTATGGAGTATCTTCATGTACATTAGCATTTCTCTATTTGTTCTTTTTCTAGTGTTTAAAATGACAAGCTACAAAAGCCGGTAAAGTACAATCTGAAACATGGCATATCCCCCTAATCTAATCTGCAACTCACCCTGCTGGAAGCTGCAAATCCAGGTAGGGTTCCCGCTATCACTTTGAGCCAGTGCTGAGCGAGTGACAGATCCAGATTTGCCTCCCAAGACCTTTTGGATGCCATCCTCCATCCTCGTCACTTTCCTAGAATAACCGAGCTTCTCAACACAACAAAATGGAACAGACCAGGAGACATCAGCAAAATGGATGGATCCATCGTTGTTCTGTACAACAGAATCCAAATGGATCATCCCTTCCTAAAAACCGTAACTAACACAAATCACTAAGAATCGCACGAACAAGGAGCCGAAACCGAAACCCCAGGGCACAAATCGCATAGGCGAGGACAGGGCACCAAACCTGAATCCTGGGGGCGCGCGGCATGCGAAAGCAGATCTCGAGCTCAGAGACTGGTGGACGCAAACGAGGCACCGATTGGGCGAGGGCGAGACGATGCGCCGCGTCGAGGCAGAGCAGGGCGGTCGGGCGGGCAGTGCGCCGGAAGATCGCCGCAACGCCACATAGGAAAGCGCCTCCACTCCGCTTCCTCTCCTGGACAACGACGGA
Organism: Miscanthus floridulus; assembly: GCF_019320115.1. Lineage (NCBI taxonomy): Eukaryota > Viridiplantae > Streptophyta > Magnoliopsida > Poales > Poaceae > Miscanthus > Miscanthus floridulus. The sequence continues at coordinate 138,660,439 of NC_089589.1, read as the reverse complement.
GACGGCAAGTCGTCAGAGCGGCGGCACAAGAGAGGAGTCTCCGCGACGGAGCTGGAGCGGAGGCTGCACGAGCTCCAGCACCGGCGGGATAGGGAGTGGATCGAGGCGCGGGAGTCGGCGTTGTGGCGCGCGCAGCGGAAGCTGACGGAGAAGGAGATGGAGGCGTCCGAAGAGGAGATATCTTCTGTCCTGGGAGAATTTTTATTTTTTAATCTTTTTTATTTAATATTTTAATAATAATCGTACCTCAATTTTTTTTACGGATCTAACCCTTTTGGTCGGGCCGGTGCCGCTGGCGTGACCAAATAACGCTGTCGCGCCACATACATTGGCGCGACAACACCTAGCACGTTAGACAACGTGGAAAACCTCGTCGCGCCACTCCCGTTGGCGCGATAGTATTGTTCTGTCGCGCCACCCGGAGTGGCGTGATAAGGCTCAAACTTTAAAAAATCATAACTCTTCGGTACGACGTTGGATGAAGATGATTTTTATATAAAAATTATAGATCTTGACCAGATCTATAACTTTTTAGTTTTGAGTTTTTTCATTTAAGGACGTTAAGATGCTCAAAAAAATTATATAAAATTTTAGCTGCATAATAATCGCGTACTATCGCTTGTCGCATTAGAAAAATAGTATCCTCTTTTTATTGGGTCAAATGAAGATACTTTTTATACCAAAGTTGTAGCTCTAAATGAGATCTACAACTTTTTAGTTTTAAAATTTTACATTTGAGATCGTTAATATGCTCGAGAAAATAATATAAAATTTCAGGCTATACTGCTGAAGAAGCCAGAGTTTGAGAACTTCGGGTGGGTGGCGACTGTCAAGGAGCTTGGAAGGGTCACTCGGCCTATGGATCAGGCGGAAGGGGCGCGCGACGCTGGGGAGGGTTTCAGGTGTCCAAAGGACTGCGGCTGTGGGCCAGCCCACAAGAATTTGGATCTCTTTGCACCTAGGCCCATCTACTTAGCCCACGAGCTTATTTTTTTTTCGAAAGATCCGCTACCGGCTTCCATTGATAAGAGAAGAGCAAATTAACTACAAGTGTTTGGGCTTAAAAGGCGCCCCCCACTTTTTGCATGGCTTCACCAGAAACAGTGATGCCACACCACCCCTACCTTTCATATGGTCAGGTTACACGCAGATTAAGATTGCCAATCTAAAAGGAACAATCATCTAAATTATGATCCCGCCGGCACAACATCCTGTAGTTGCAATGTCGAGGATAGCACCATCTCCAGGCCTCTGTTCCCCGCACGTACCCATGTCTTTGCCTCATCCTGGATTGCGCTAAAGAGCTGTTCCGCTGTCCTGCAGTTTTTGTTGAACACCCGATTGTTTCTTTCTTTCGAGATCTCCCAGACGGTTAGCATGGTCATGGATCGAACGCCATCCCTCCTGGTGACTTGACCGCCGTTGCCCATGTCAATGAACCACTGATCAAATTCAGCCGTTTGTCCCCAATTTTCAGGCTTCAGAGCTGCAGCTGAGATCCATGAGCCCACCTTGTCCCAAATGAGCCTGGAGAAGCAGCACTCCTGGAACAGATGATAGATAGTCTCAAGGTTTCTTATGCACAGTGGGCAGAAACATTCATTAGGCCATCCCCTAATTTCCAGGCGCGCAGCAGTCCAAACTCGATTCTGGAGCATCAACCAAGTGAAAAAACGGCATTTGGGTGGAGCCTTCGTTCTCCATGTGTTCTCAGCTGTCATAGATGTAGTTCTTCCAATGAATTGCAAGAGGTATGCAGACTTTGCAGTGTACTGACCATCCGGAGTATGAGCCAAGTAATTCTGTCCTCCTGTTGTGGCAGCAGCACTATGCCTTGTAATCTTTCCCACAAGGCAACGAAATCTGTAATTATGTTCAGTCATGCTATGATCCACATCTCCCACCCATTTGTTGTTTGTAAGAGAGCTTCCTTGACCATTCTGTTCTTTCTTTTGCTGTGTCTGAACAAGTCTGGGTACAGTGTTGCCGGGGCTTCTCCTTGCATCCAGCGTTATGTCCAGAAGGAGGCCCTCTCACCATTGCCTATTACCACCTTAGTAGCAGCATGGAAGAGTGCAATGTCATCTTTGTCGACTGGGAGCTCCATACCCTTCCACGGTCTGCCTCTCTCATCCCAAGAGTACCAAAGCCACCGTAGTCTCAATGCTCTACTAAACTTTTCCAATTCAATGATGCCTGCGCCGCCGTGGATTATTGGCGTACAGACCTTAACCCAAGCAACTTTGCATTTACCTCCCGTCAGTTCTTTGTCACCTGCCCAAACGAATCTCCTCCTCAGCTTGTCCAACTCCTTCAGGAAGTTTTTGGGTGCTTTCACCACCATCAGCAAGTACACTAGGAGGGAGCTGAGGACTGACCGGACTATCTCCCTTCGTACGAGCTCAGTTTCGCCCCTGCCAAGTGCCGACGAACCCGTCGATGCCGCAAGCACACTCGCACAGGACGGCGGCGGCGCCGCGCGCAGGTGCCCAGGAGGAGGGGGAGCCACCGTGGTGGGCACTCCGCCGAACGGGTGAACTGCGGCGCCGGCGGGGCACTGAGCAGCGCGTTGCCAAATGGCACCTCGTTGGGGAAGGGGCGGAATCCTCGACGCTCGTCGGCGGGTCCTACCGTCGACAACGTACTGCCGACTCCGGCGGCGTTGGAACGAGTTCCGGTACGCTACCACTCCCAGTCCCGAACAAGGTTTGCTACCAAATCTGATTTTCCGCTCCCATGTTTGGCTTCTCCAAAATTCCTCAGATATCTTGTTCCGTCATTTTCGTTTTTATTTATCTTCTGCAAAACTTTGGCACTTTGACTGAGAATTTCTCTACTTTTTACTCCAAGCTACTTCAGTGATGTTTCAGTGTGTGGGATGGTGATGCTTAATTGCTTAGCAAGGTCTCAACAAGTTGTGATAGGCCAAGACACCAGAAGCAACATGGAGTTGAAGTGTTGAACCCCCATCGTTGTCTAGCTGGGATGGAAACGTTGCACTACAACCACCAGTCTGTGAAGGATGAATGGACCGTCAGCAACAGCTGTGATAGGCCAAGCGGGGAGAGTGTACGGTGCCAAACTTCAGTGGCAAACACGTAGCCCCGCACGAGGTGATCCACCATCTCACAATCTTGATCACAGAGCGTGCACACATCTAAGTCGTGAATATGGTAACATTTACGTTACGCAGCAGTCCAGATAAGCTTGACCCGATGTGGCACGCATGAGCAGCAGAGTTCCCTTGCCCCCGACAGTTCCGCCATGCCAATGAAGAAGGCTCTATATGCCGATGACGCCGAGTATGACCCATCTCCGGTCCACCTCCATACGAATTATATATCCGATGCGTGTGGCGTTAGCTGAACTCCCTCCAGCAAGGGTGTCATGTGACCTATTGTGGCACAACCGTCCAAAATAACACACATTCGGAGGTGCTCGTCTTCCACCAGACACTAAGCACCCCGAAAGCAAGCTATATCGGACGGTTCCGTCGAGCACACCCCAAAGGAGAACTCAAACAATCCATGTTTTTCCTCCAGGATCCAATAATGAGAACGAGTTTACAATTCTTAGTCCATTTCATACAACAAGAGTTCTTAGAAATACATTATTACAATACAAAGTTCAGAGTGCGGAATTTAAACATCGGAATTACAATAAACATCTAACAATAAGATACATGAATCCGTCTGTGCCCACCAGAAGAATCCTCCACACAACTACTCCTCAAGCTGCACCTGCAACAGGGGTAAATAAACCCTGAGTACACAATGTACTCGCGAGACTTACCCGACTAATAGGAATAATTTTCCGACTCCAAAGGATATGAAAAGCATTACTAGTAGGGAATCTTTATGTATGTGTTTTATTAGCAGTCATGATTAGACCATTAGCTAACCATTCTATGTAATCACCTGTTTTACTTTCAAGCAAGAATTGAGCAATTAGATCCATTTCACCATATTTCATCTTCCAGTACTTACTACGGTGCTAGATCGTAGACAAATCGTACCGTATTACATGGCGATTCGCGAATCAATGTAGCCGAGCTAGGTACCCCGAAACACACGCCCCGCTTGTACCCCAGGCACAAGCAGGACCAACCCACCACTCTCCTATCAAGGGATCCAGGTCCCCGTCTAAACTTGGACTCCAAGCCCCCACTCCTGAGTCCCGGACTCAGTGTGGTGCTTAGACCTCTACCATCCCCGCCTCCAATCAGTCGGTCCGAAAAGAGCCAGAACCCATGACAAGAGAGCAATGAGCCTTTCCTGCTCCCATAAACAAGTATGTGCTCAGGATAATGAGTCTATGACCTTACTAGAATCCAATGCAACGGTCGGTCCTTAACTGACATGGACAGGGAAACAGTGTAACCAAGCTATGCCTCGTTGGCCGCGGGACACAACCTCTTACACCCACCAATACCCGTACCATATTCCTGCCCGGTCTCCATTTCCTTTTACCATTTTATCATGAGAGTGATAATAATAATCACCTATTGTGAGTAACGGCAGGTTACTCAAACTACCGATAGCCTAAGCATAGCAGCTACTCGACATATGCTAGTAGGACTCATAGGTAGGTTATCTATGCATGTAGTTTCAATATAAATCCTGTAACATAAATACACATCACATATATATATCTAGTGATCATTCAAAATAAGGGTTATGCATCGGGGCTTGCTTTGGGCAGGCACGGTGTCAGCTCAGTCAGTCAGTGGCGGCTCCAGGACCTCCTCTTGCACAAGGATCTCCTCCTCGTACTCCTCGATCACATCCTTGAACTCGTGGTCTCCGATGGTCACGATCTCCGCCAACTCATTCTCTACATGCATGCGATGATGATGCAACACTTAGTATTTTAGCAACAACAGCTACTAAATTAAGAATACACATGGTAAACTACTAAGATAGCTCTAATGACTAAGATACTAAGCTAACTATCATCTTCATCAAGTAAAGTGTTGGGTTCAACTAACAAACACCTAGCTTTACAAATAAAGGATATATATTTATTTCTACTAATGATTTAATGTATATTTGAAACAAAGAGCATCTAACTACCCTTATGTTAAGTCTATTCTAATGCTACAAAAATTATAGTGAGCACATAATAATACCATGAAGCTACTGTAAAATTTTCAAAGCTAAAGTTATCACCATTTTGCCACAAAAATTCCTACAATATTTAACCTAATAATATTAAGCACTCTCAAATGATTTAATAGTTCCTAGTATCAACAAATATATATATGAACTAAATACACCAATAGATGGAGCATAATTTTAGGAACTTAACAAAATTGGTTTCACAATTTTTGGATACCTACATGATTTTATATGATTTACCAAAGATCAGCTCAAAAATACAATTGAAAAGCTATTTCTATTCTCCACGAAAAAGATAAACTCATTTTGGCCCAACACGGTTGTAGCACTCGGTTTAAAGGACAAAACCAGATACACACCATATATGAACCTAGGAAATCAAATCTCACTACCAAGGAAGGTCGGCAGGGTTCACTATGAAGCCTTTTAAAGGTTCGTCTAACAAGTTAGGGCCATTAGATTCACTCGGCAAACAGATATAGGAACCCCCCTGTTAAACGTTACAATTCCCTCACGGCTATACACATAAGAGTAGAGACTGTCCTATACCCGATTCGTCAAACCATTCTTACGCCAATAAAGGTAACCTCTAACAAGGTGGAAAAGGTCCTCATACTGTGCTAAAGCCAGAGCCATATAGCCCTCATAGTTGTACTGTAAGTCCCGGATGATCACTTACAGATAAGTCCTTAGGGAGAGGAATCTAGAGCACCATAAAACAGTCCAATGCTCTAGCCCACTTGTTCCATGTTGCTAAAAAACATCTTTTAGTGTTTATTGCATATATCATTAGTCAAGTTACAAGATCATGGTCTTTAATTGAGCGCTAGCATCATACTACCCAATGCAATACCCCATAGGTATCAAGGTACAAGATAACAAAGTACTAGAAAATCCTTAGTGGTAGTCAAGGTAGACACATGCAGCATGAATTAAATGATTAAAGGTGTATAGAACAACAAGGAAAATCCCATGCTATACTTGCCTTAAACACCGATCCTTCGGTAAGCTTTAATCTTTAACGTTCTTCTTCTTCTTCTTGATCACCACATATATCTCACTGACTGGACGAAATCATAAAGCACCACATAAGCATCCATACAATCATACACGAAGCAAATAATAGAACTAAATTAGAATAGTACACCAATCATAGAAAATAAGTGAAAGAGTTTGAAATACGATTCTACGCATCGCTACGAACACACAGACGCGAGAGGCACGCTAATCGGAGCTACGGTTAAAAAGATACATCTACCGATAGATTTGCTTTATACGCGGAAAAGAAAACTATAGGCTTCATTTATTTTAACTATATAGAAGCTTATATAAATTAAATTAAGTCAAATTTAGATTTGAATTATAAAACTAAAGTAAAACAAATCATATTTTATTTATAAAATCCAGTTGCATAATTATTATTCAAATTAGAGTTTAAACCATGAAATTCCAGAAATAGTGACATGGTAACCACTGTTACTAACACGTAGATCTCGTTGCTATGAATCTAACGCATCTTGAATGGGTCAAAACGGAGCTAAAACGCAGAAGATATGAAATAAACAAGATTGCCTTTATTAAAATAATAGATTAAATCTAACCTCGAATTTTAAAAGTTGAAAACATATCTAAAAGTAGTATGAACATGTAGATTATGAAATTACGAACCTAACGCAAGTTGAACGGATCAAATTAGAGTTAAAACAGAGAAGTTATGGCTAAAACAAAATCAGTGGCAAATCTGTAAATAAGTGAAAACATATTTTGGATCTAAACCGAAGCAACTACGCTTTCCAAAGAAGAAAACGTAATCTGTGATTGCGCTTTGAACCGCGGGTTAGGATTCAAATAATTGTAAGGGGATTTTTGCAAAAGAGCCAACGAAGGGGTACGTTCTAATCTGGACTCTTGATTTCGAATTGAACAGCTGTGATTGGTTGGGGGAGATGAGGTCGCCGACGGTGACACAGACGTCGACGGCGCCATGGCCGGCAAAGGGAGCTCGCCGGAGCTCTCGGTTTTTGGCCTACAGAGCACGGTTTTGGCGAACCGGAGACACGGGGAGAGAGAGAAGAGGATGGGGAACTCATCGGAACCGAAAGGACCGGCGGGGAACCGCGCCATCGTCTCCTCCGCCTCCTTCTACTACCTCGACTGCGGGCACGGCGGCTTCGTCGGCAACAACAGCATCTACGACGACCCCAACAGCGACTACAAAGCCGACGGTGGGTCCTGGTGCGGGCCCTACAAGACGTGGCAGCGAGTGTACGACTACGACATCGCATACGGGCTCACCTCCGAGGAGGCCCAGCTGGTGATCGGTGGCGAGGTGGCGATGTGGACGGAGCAGGTCGACACGGTCGTCCTGGACGGCCGGGTCTGGCCGAGAGACTCGGCCATGGCGGAGGCGCTCTGGTCCGGCAACCGCGACGCGTCGGGGAGGAAGCGGTACGCCGAGGCCACCGACCGGCTCATCGACTGGCGGCAGCGCATGGTGGGGAGGGGGGTCCGGGCCAAGCCCATCCAGCCGCTTTGGTGCCGAACACGCCCCGGAATGTGCAACGCGGTCCAGTAACGGCCCGGCAAGAATCTTTGACGACTGCTGCCAACTACTTGTCATATGGTGAGGTAGTATGTGTCTCCTATGTTCTGACAATAGTTAGCTCATTTGTTTCCTTAACGTGATTTTGGAGTAAGGGGTGTTTGGTTCTTTAGTCGATCCTAAAATTCATGTCACATCAAATGTTTAGATACTAATAAGGAACATTAAATATAGATTAATTACAAAACCAATTACATAGATGAAGGCTAATTTGAGAGACGATTTTTAAGCCTAATTAATTTGTCATTAGCACATATTTATTGTAGCACTATGTTGTCAAATCATGGAGTAATTATGTTTAAAAGATTCGTCTCGTAAATTAATCGCAAGTTGTGTAATTAGTTTCGTAATTAGTCTATATTTAATACTCCATGCATGCGTCCAAACATTCGATGTGACAGGAATTTTAGAAGACACTGCAGGAACCAAACAGGCCCTAAATAGGACACCCGAGTACCCGAATCACTGACTGCTTTGGTTTCTAGACTGCTGTTTCCTATACAACTTATTTCCACTGTTCATGTGATGCAACATCCCCTCTTAGGCTGCCACTGCCAGGCTACAACAGAGAAATAAAGATATGGGATGGAATCTACTGATCAGATAATCAAACTTTAATTGCCACTCTATTTTCAAATATATGGATCACTAGTACATAGTAAAGAAGTCCTCCTTAGACCTCACAAGCAAAAGGGAGGACATGTGGAGCAAAGCGGCAAAGTCCGGAAGAGGAAGAAAAGAAAATTCTTTGCTTCTTTTGCTAAAGCTGAATCCAATTCTTCCCTTTCTTTTCCCGAGATGAGTAGAGTAGGATTAGTGCAATGAATGAGCATTCGAGTAAAGCTCTATATGCCATAAGCCCATAAGCAAAGCAACCAACAAAAACAAATACTTTGCTTCTCTTTGTGAAATCCTCTATCATTTCACCTAACTCTTGCAATCCTTTGCCCTCGGCCATGATGTCCCGGCAGGTCGCGGAAGGCAATGGAGAGAGGCCGTCAAACACAACACGGTTCCTAATCTTCCAAATGCTCCAAGACACCAGAAGCAACATGGAGTTGAAGTGTTTAACCCCCATTGTTGTCTAGCTGGGATGGAAACGTTGCACTACAACAACTAGTCTGTGAAGGATGAATGGACCGTCAGCAACAGCTGTGATAGGCCAAGCGGGGAGAGTGTACGGTGCCAAACTTCAGTGGCAAACACGTAGCCCCGCACAAGGTGATCCACCATCTCACAATCTTGATCACCGAGCGTGCACACATCTGAGTCGTGAAGATGGTAACATTTACGTTACGCAGCAGTCCAGATAAGCTTGACCCGATGTGGCACGCCTGAGCAGCAGAGTTCCCTTGCCCCCGACAGTTCCCTGGCTCCTATATGCCGATGACGCCGAGTATGACCCATCTCCGGTCCACCTCCATACGAATTATATATTTGATGCGTGTGGCATTAGCTGAACTCCCTCCAGCAAGGGTGTCATGTGACCTACAGCTCAGCCTTCACTTTTGAGACTTCCTCTACCCACATCTCTATGTGTCCACAAGACTTTCATATGGATAAAGGTGGGCTTACCGTGTTCTATCATAGCAACTAACCTATGCCCATTTTGGTAGACCGTGCTCTACCCCGATGAACTCATGCGTTTCTGACATGCCCACAGGCCAAAGGCGAATCTGTTGACGGTCAGTAGGACCAACAGTATTCGAAGGTTGATGGCCCGCCCTGCCTAAATATGAACCTTTGATTGGATTTGCACACATTCTCTCACTTACACTGTCCCCCTCATCTCACCTTAGCATCGGGTACATTGTCTCCCATGGCTTCGAACAAAATCTTCACTAAAAACATATGCATGCTTTTGTAGGGTCGGGTAGAATCATAGTTGGGTAATTGTTGGGTACTCAGAGTTTTATTCCCTTTGTTGCATGTAGGCGATGGATGCTAAACTAACGCTTGCTGTGTGCAGATTCAACATCGGCTCAGTGAGGACCCCTCCGACGACCTTTATCACTCAATTTCATAGTTTGTTTAGTTGTCTTGGGAACTTAGTTGATCTTGCCGCTAGTTGTTTCCCCAACGAAAAGGGGAAGGGTTTACTAGATCACAATCAGGTTACAATAGACAATCTTTGTTCTAATTGGTTATCTAGATTCTTGACCAGGACATCCGGTTACTAGCCTGTATTATGCAAAGGGTACGTCTTATATATTATGAAAAGGGCTTACCGTGTTCTATCATAGCAACTAACCTATGCCAATTTTGGTAGACCGTGCTCTACCCCGATGAACTCATGCGTTTCTGACATGCCCACAGGCCAAAGGCGAATCTGTTCACGGTCAGTAGGACCAATAGTATTAGAAGGTTGATGGCCCGCCCTGCTTAAATAGGAACTTTTGATTGGATTTGCACACATTCTCTCACTTACGCTGTCCCCTCATCTCACCATAGCACCGGGTACATTGTCTCCCAAGGCTTCGAACAAAATCTTCACTAAAAACATATGCATGCTTTTGTAGGGTCGGGTAGAATCATAGTTGGGTAATTGTTGGGTACTCAGGGTTTTATTTGTTGGGTACTCAGGGTTTTATTCCCTTTGTTGCATGTAGGCGATAGATGCTAGCTAACTCTTGCCGTGTGCGGATTCCGCGTCGGCTCAGTGAGGACCCCTCCGACGACCTTTATCACTCAATTTCATAGTTTGTTTAGTTGTATTGGGAACTTAGTTGATCTTGCCGCTAGTTTTTCCCCAACAAAAAGGGGAAGGGTTTAATATATCACAATCAGGTTACAATAGACAATCTTTGTTGTAATTGGTTATCTAGATTCTTGACCAGGTTATCCGGTTACTAGCATGTATTATGCAAATGGTACATCTTATATATTTGAATGAGTATAACATCAATATTTGTAGTGTGATCATACTGTCCTCATTGGCCATGACCATATTTGGATTGAAATATTATGATGATGTAAATCATAGGATTTATATCCGGTCCAAAAACACAGGTTCTTTCATAAGAAAGGTGTTCTACGGGGGTATGATAATCAATCACTACTACAGCAAGTTCATCACCGCCTGTTCTAAACCCACTTCATCATTGGTTATGCCGTCGTTGGTGACATCCTCGTTTATCACCACCAGTTCGAAACCGTGGTGGTATTCTTCGTCACTGCCGGATCGGTGTTCAATCCGGCGTTGTTGTCATTACCATCATTGTGGTGTCAAAGTAAGATATGATGGCAATTGGTTGAATACCTCCATCGGTCTTGCAAACGATATGTGGTGGTGATGATGGAGACAGAAAGCATCTAGGCCCTTAGTGGGTTTCGGTGATTAATGACTACTGGTGGTATTTATTAACTTGTCACTTGTTTTAGTAGCCACATCATGTATGTCTACATCTCTTAACATTACTTTACCAGGTTGTCATCCCTAGTGATGATGCCGGAGATGCTTGTTGATACTACTTAGCATTACTACTAGAATAATACTAAGTAGTTCTTTATTATTTTATGTGACTAGAAAGAATATATATAAATATATATGAAAGGGATCTGCAAATGCACAGATAATATACCATTGTAGCACTTTACCCGGGAGTATTTCAGGTGTCGTTATTTATATTTTTACCACAGGAAAGGTCTGGCAAGGACATGTATTGATAACTTATACTATTGATAGAGAAGTAAACCATAACCAATATTCTACTCACAACAGGGGTAAGTCAAGATGTAAATGTATACATATGAATAGTGCATAATAACTAATCATTGATCACTCATAGTACTCCTTTCTATGGCATTAGCATGGTTAAGTAGAATATTAGAAGAATAATTTCTAAGTAATTCTTAATTACAAGTCAAAGCATACATTGATTAGTGCGATTACACCTAGTAATCATAGCTAAGATCAACTTCATATCTACACATATGGGATATTACTAAGGAAGATTAAGAACAGAGCTTGTCTTCCTTCGTAACTACATCCTACTTGTAGACCAATATTCGGGGAGTGGACTACAAAGGACTCAACGGGAGTGTCACATCCGCGATCTACCACATGGCCCAGAATATAGGGTGTATCCGCAGGTAAACAACGTATAAGCACCACGCTTACACGATGTCGACCACTCACCCTGTATACTTTGGGGCAAGCGCTATATGAACTTATGCATAAACATGATGATAATCTAACTATACTAAGCATATAATCAAAGTAGACGATGAACATCATAACTAGGAATAAGATAAATATGAAGATGAATGTCACAACAATTGTAGCAAACATATAAAAGTAATGAGAGATACAAAAGAGAGGGGGTACAAAGGTTATACCAAACCACGCTCTTGACACGATCGGGAATCCAAGTGAAGCATGCTTGCCTCCCTCTAGACCTAGCTTAACTAGTTATGCCTTAGAATATGGTGGACCTCTGAGGATGATTAGGGTTTTTGTCTTCTCAAATGACTTATGTCTCAGGGGGGTGGCAGGGGTTAGTATATATAGGCCGGAGCGTCAATCCTGAGGCCTCGGATCAAACCGACTTGAATAAACAGCGTAGATGCAATCTAGGAGATGGTGGAGAACCGACATAGAAATGGGGGGGGGGCTAACATGTGGGTCCTAGAGGCCGGCCGGCCCCACCTAGCGGCGTCTCGCCCTCCGCTTCGGTGTGGAGTCCTCTCGAGTCTTCTAAAACCTTCTAGGGTCATTTTTGCTGTGGATAAGCATGATTGAGTCTGACATCTAGGTCCACCTTGACGGTTTTCTGGATAAACCCTGTAGAAAATACATATTCACCAAAACTCATGGAATTTATTAGTTTAAACCCCTAGACCCTCATTGATGATTATATTTATGCCTTTATATGTGTTATATTCACGGTTTATAATGTTTGTTAACTATCGCCAATAAACTCCCCAAGCTTAACCTGTGCTAGTCCCTTAGCAAAGTTAAACTCAGTAAATGGATCAAGAGTTGCATCAATGCTTTCACTCCTCAAAACTACACATGCGTTCAAACAAGAATTCTCCTCCGGATTAGAATGAACCAATCTGACTTTCAAACTTACCTATATTACCTTCAACCATGGTGCTTTTTAGCTTTCACTTGGGTCTTGAGCAATTGAAAGACAGAACGATCAAGTCAAGCACTATGTCTCAAGTTCTATGCTCAACCATTATTCCGGAGTTCTTATGATTTTTCAAAATAAAATTTAGAGCTTCCTTTGTATGACACTCTCAAGTCTCTCAATATATGTGGTATTTGTGGATCCTCACCAAGGCAATAGTGATGTTATGCCTTTCTCTTCCTACAACAAAGGCTTATGTGGAGCTCATAGGAGTGGAAAAAGCAGGAAAGAGCATACTTGCAATACATATATTGTAAAGTCAAACCTCGGATCCAAAGAAAGTTAAGTGATACAATCAAATCAAGATGTGCATGTGTGTGGATCTATAAGGTGGTTATTCTAATTCTACTATTCTCCTTGAAAACATATCTCTCTTTTGGAACTGAGAAACAACTTTGCAAGAAAACATGGACTATCTTATGTATTTTTTTCTCTTTTTTTAGGCAGGCATCTAAGTACCCATTGTTTTCGATATCTTGGACACTTGTCCATTTTTTTCATCTCTTTTTTTTCTTTTCTTTTTTCATGAATTACTTTTGCGTAGCCACATGCTTCTTTTCTGCAACAAAACTTTTGAGAGATAGTAACAAGAACTTGGAGCCTTTATTTAATGGAAATCCTATCAAGCATATTTTTGGTGTTTATTCCCAGTGTAGGAGTGAAATATTTTGGGTGGATCTAGATGGAATGGCATGTTTTTGCGCCTACCCAGTGTAGGAGTAGTGCATATGTGGGTGATGTGTACGTGATCTTGATTTTAAGAGCATGACAAAATTCTCATAAGGGTCAACAAAGCTTGACTAAACTCAATGCAAAACAAGCAGCATATATATATGGAAGTTTTTCTATTCTAAATATCATATGTGACTTTGGTAGGAATTCAAGCTTTGTCATACATGAGCTCATCATGAAGTATTTTTATGTTTTTCAAAAGATAAATCTCTAGAACTTTAGTATCACTTAGAACAAGATAAACAGCAGCTCAGACCTTCTCATATCATATCCATCAATTACCTAGACTTAGATCAACCATATGCTACCCACGAGTTTCAAATTCAAAGTAAATTCTTATATCAAAACAGTCGTAACCAAAACTCGGGAGAATTCAAGGTTGAAAACTAGGTACTTGAAAGGAATTACGACAGAGCAACTATTCATCATTTCTATTGCAAGAGATTATCTTCAGAGTCCATTTATTTAGCTCTTAAAATTAGAAAACTAGACACACACTTTTTATTTTGTTTTCATTTTTTGTCAGATCACACCTTACTAATATATATATAAGACAAAGATAAAATTTTATTTTGCTTTTAGTTATGCATCTTCTTCTTTTTTAACTAGTATATAGCAAATGTAAAGCAAACTTAAGAATAACAAAAGAAAAGAAATACTTAGCTAGATACACGGGGGATGCTTTTCCCCCAAGCTGAATGTTGTCGTGGTCGATGTTGAAGTTGAGTGATCCTTCTCAGAGCAGATTTGCCAACGGATGTCCTTCTCGTCCCGACGTGGAGCAAGATGAAGACGACCGGGTGAACTTGCTTTTGATCATATCATCCTGTAAAATGTCAACAAGAACACCAAAACTCGTGTAACGGATTAGGATAAAGGGTTAGCGGTCCTAAGATTAGTTGTTGTTGAGATTTAGAAATAGTTCCTTATTGGCAAATTTTAGCATGATGTTTACTAATTTTTTTTAATTTTCTCATTTACGATATGCAGAACAGAAAATATGCATGCATGGTATTTTTAATTTTTATGCCACCATAGCGAATATTTCCTTAGTTACTCACACCGTAGATCTATTCACATAGGGTTAGGATTTATGATGCAATGATGAAATGCAGTCATAAAACTTTTTATCTTTCTTTTATTAGCACAATGTAAATGCAAAAAAGTAAATATGCTAAAGTGAAAAGAATTCATGCAATGGTAGAAAGTAAATATGGATAACTACAGATGTTACCTCTCTGTGAAGGTCTGAATTTTTAAGTCCTCCGGACAGGACTCTTCTCTAGTCTTGTTCATTCTTTGGGTGCATCAGTCGGTCTCGGAGATGGAGACCTTAATGGTTGCACCTCTTGTGATGGTTAATCCGATGATGTCACATTTTCTTTCCATACCTGCTTGGTTTGTGGACTTGACTTTGGCGGAGTAGGTTCATCTTTCACAACTTCTTTAGGTTCTTCATCTTCTTCCCATCCTTCTTAGCAAGGTATGGTGAAGTGAGGAGGTGGTCGAACTCTGATCTGAGTGTGTTGATCTTGTTGATTGATTCTTCTTATGGCTGCCTGGTCTTGTTCTTCCTTCTTCTCCTGTTATTCTTCTTCTTAGTCACTGTTATCTCTTTGGACGGGTGTGGCGTTTGTGGATGTCCAGGAGATTGCAGGATGCGATTCTTGAAAGGAAATTTCTTCTTTTTGTCCTTGATTGTGAAGCAGATCTTGGCACTGTCCGCATAGATGATGGCTTTTGTGGTGCTTAGGAAAGGTCGGCCCAAGATAATGGGTGCCCTTATATCTCCACCTATTCCCAAAACCACAAAGTCTACGGGAACATATTATTGTCCCACTCGAACAATGGCATCTTCAAGAACTCCCTTAGGATAGCAGAGGGATTGATCTACAAGCTGCAAACGTATATTTGTGTACAACAAAGTATCTCTATTAATTTGATCATAAATTACCTTAGGCATGATGTTGACACTTGCTCCGAAGTCACAGATAGCTTCTTGTAAAATGTGAGGACCAATGGCGATGGGGACGACAGGTCTCCCTAGATCGCTCTTCTTTTCCAGCAATGTATAATTTATCCAACTTCCCATCGATGGTTGTATACAGTAGTATGTTGCATTGTGAATATCTACAAGATTTACAGTTTCTAGATCTTTCGGTTGTCCCGGAATCTTACCTTTATCAATCGGAGGAACAACAACAGTCAGCTGAGCTATTTATGATTCTATCATTTTATTAAAGCTATGCTGGTTTTTTAAGGGCAGAGGAGAGGTTGTCCATTCTATTATTTATATTTTCTAAGATTTTATCATTGGAAGCTAACTTTCTAGATAAGCTCTCCATATTTTTAGCTTGGCTAGAAATCAATTCTCTCAAGAGTGGTTAATTAAAATTATTACCTTGAGGGTTGCCTTGGTAATTACCTTGATAGTTCGGCCTCTGTTGCTGATTCCATCCTTGATTTTGTTGAGGACAAAAGTAGTTGTTGTTGACGAAGTTCACATCCTCATGAATTTCAGGGCAGTTGTTCCCTGAATGCCCAGTGTTTCTACACTCTCCACATGTCATGTGGGAATCATGAATGTGCATGACTTCTTGCTTCTCATTGTCACGATCTTCGAGCTTCTTCATCAGCAGGTCCATCTTGGCAGACAACATGTCTACCTCTTTGAGTTGATGCATACCTCCACCTCTCTTGCGGGTCTGAAGACGTTCTTCATTCCAACCTTGGTTGGAGGCCATCTTCTCCACAAGAGCTGTTGCAGCTGGAATTGTGAGTGACAGGAATGCACCTCCAGTAGCAGCATCCATAGTCTCACGGGTACTGTTGGTCAACCCATGGTAGAAAGTCCGCATGAGTAGCCAATTCTCCATCCCATGATGAGGACATTCTGCTATGTAATCTTGAAAGCGTTCCCATGCCTCAGGGACAGATTCATCATATTGATGTTGAAAGCTTGAGATTCTCCCACACAGAGCATTGGTCTTGCTTGTGGGAAAGAACTTTACTAGAAAGGCAGTGGAGCAGTTATCCCATGTAGTATTTCTATCATTGTTGGTGTAGAACCATTGCTTTGCCTTCCCCAAGAGTGAGAATGGGAAGAGGCAAAGTAATATGGCATCTTGGGTCACTCCTTTGATGGTGAAAGTGCTACAGATCTCCAAGAAGTGTTGGAGATGTGCACTCGCATCTTTATGTGCCTTTCCGCAAAACTGGCTTGCTTGCACCATGTTGATGAGGGCTAGCTTAAGCTCAAATCCATTGTCTTTAACATTGACTATTGGTCTAGTACGGATGTTGGCTATAATTGGAGCAAAGAATTCATGGAGAGTCTTGTTAGCCATGGCTTCAAATTCTGGTGTTAACCTTCACCTTATCTGGTTGTCTTCCGACTCTAAAGCTAAAACTTTCTTGAGTTTAGCTCTAGTTCTCTTAAGTAATGCTTCTGGATTGTTAACGTAGTTTGTCAGAAGATCAAAATTGGTCATACATTACTCTATATAACATACACAAGTAGACAACACAATTCTAAGCCTATTTGAGCAGGGGTCAATAGTTATCTCGATCACATCAGTAAGTATAAGTTTATCAATACTTCCTTTGCCTAGCTACCTTCCCCGACAATAGCGCCAGAAATACTTGTTGGTATTTATTAAATTGTCACTTGTTTTAGTTGCCACCTAATGTATGTCTACATCTCTTAACATTACTTTACCAGATTGTCATCCCTAGTGATGATGCCAGAGATGCTTGTTGATACTACTTAGCATTACTACTAGGATAATACTAAGTAGTTCTTTATTATGTTATGTGACTAAGAAGAATATATATAAATATATATGAAAGGGATCTGCAAGCGCACTGATAATATACCAATGTAGCACTCCACCCGGGAGTATTCCAGGTATCGTTATTTATATTTTTATCACAGGGAAGGTCTGGTAAGGACATGTATTGATAACTTATACTATTGATGGAGAAGTAAACCATAACCAATATTCTACTCAAAACAGGGGTAAGTCAAGAGGTAACTGTATATATGAATAGTGGATAATAACTAATCATTGATCACTCAGAGTACTCCTTTCTATAGCATTACCATAGTTAAGTAGAATATTAGAGGAATAATTCCTAAGTAATTCTTAATTACAAGTCAAAGCATACATTGATTAGTGCGATTACACCTAGTAATCATGGCTAAGATCAACTTCATATCTACACATAAGGGATATTACTAAGGAAGATTAAGAACAGAGCTTGTCTTCCTTTGTAACTAGATCCTACTTGTAGACTTATATTCGGGGAGTGGACTACAAAGGACTCAACGGGAGTGTCACATCTGCAATCTACAACATGGCCCGAAATATAGGGTGTATCCGCAAGTAAACGTATAAGCACCACGCTTACACAATGTCGACCACTCACCTCGTGTACTTTGGAGCAAGCGCTATACGAACTTATGCATAAACATGATGATAATCTAACAATACTAAGCATATAATCAAAGTAGACAATGAACATCATAACTAGGAATAAGATAAATATGAAGATGAATGTCATAACAATTGTAGCAAACATATAAAAGTAATGAGAGATACAAAAGAGATGGGCTACAAAGGTTATACCAAAACACGCTCTTGACACGATCGGAAATCCAAGCGAAGCCTGCTTGCCTACCTCTAGATCTAGCCTAACTAGCTATGCCATAGAATATGTTGGAGCTCTGAGGATGATTAGGGTTTCTGTCTTCTCAAATGACTTATGCCTCAGGGGGTGGCAGGGGCTGGTATATATAGGCCAAAGCGTCAATCCTAAGCCTTCGGATCAAACCAACTTGAATAAACGGCGTAGATGAATTCTAGGAGGCGGTGGAGAACCGACATAGCAACGAGGGGTTGACATGTGGGACCAGCCCCACCTGGTGGCGTCTCGCCCTCCGCTTCGGTGTGGAGTCCTCTCGAGTCTTCTGGAATCTTCTGGGGTCGTTTTCGATGTGGATAAGCGTGATTAAGTCTGACACCTTGGTCCACCTTGACAGTTTTCTGGACAAACCCTGCAGAAAATACAGATTCACCAAAACTCATGGAATTTGTTAGTTTAAACCCCTAGACCCTCGTTGGTGGTTATATTTATGCCCTTATACGTGTTATATTGATGGTTTATAATGTTTGTTAACTACCGTCAACAACTACACAAGATTATTATGACTAACGTGTGTTTTGCCAAGGCAATTTGAGTTAGGTCATGACAATGGTGATTGTTTGGGTCATCAACGGTTTTCATGCCCCAATCGATGAAAATTGTTTTGGTTTTCAAAGGATGGACGACAAGGTTAAGGAAAGGCTAGTTCTAAGTGTCAACTGGAGTTGGGAGACACTTGGAATGGTTTAGGACTTTGTTTTTCCTTCGGCCATACTATAAAGGGGTATGAACTAGTACCTTGACCTAGGTGAGTCTAATGTGTTAGGTGTGGTGCACACTTATCAAACTTAGCGCTAGGTTGCTCAGAGATAGCCCAAAGATCAATTGGAGTCAACCTCATTCATAAAGGATTTCAAAATAGAAGTGAATGGAGTGTTGATGTGAGCATCGGATAGAGATGTAGAACACCATCAAACAAATGGTTAGTGTCCAATGAGTGTATGTTAGATGCGTGCGCAAGCCAGAGTTTGAATGATCCATCGGACACTGGCATGTTGAAGCATCGGACAAAACTCCCGCACTGTAGCATCTGCTAGGGTTTGTCGATAGTGCATCAGATAGGACAGTAGGGGAGTCAGCGGACAAATGATGATAGTGTTCGATGCATTTCAGAGAGCTTCAGAGAGGTTTTCTGACCATCGAACCAGTCCGTTGGGTTCCATCGAACAAACCGCTATAGAGGTCAGCTCCAACGGCTAGTTTGCTTAGTGATGTCATTGTACTGTTGGAAAGGCATCGGACAAGGACGCAGTTGTCCGATGTAGGGCACACGAGCGTCCAATGCTCTCGATTTCAATGCAACTGAGGTCCAATGACTAGTTTCTTTGGTGAGGGGTATTTATACCCATCCAACTTGTCCAAAGAAGCTCTCTTGCTCATTTGTTCAGGTGAGGCAACACTTTGGGAGCAAGGGGGAGTTCTTGCCTAAATGAGGCGATTGAGATTTGATAATCCAAGATTAAGGACCTCGTTAGTGCATAGGGAGTAACAAGTGTGCGTCCACCTTCCTCATTAGTCTTGTTTAGGTCAAGTGAGAGTTTGTGCTTGTTACTCTTGGTGATCGGCATCACCTAGATGGCTTTGTGGTAATTGGGAGCTTGGTGATCACCCGGTTGAGCTTGTGGGTGACCCAACTCATAGTGTGAGCGGCTGTGGGCGATTCACCATGTAGAGTGACAAAGAATCAGCCCATAGAGGGTACTCGGTCCTTGCACGGATCGAGAGGAAGCGATACCCTTGTGTTGGTGCTCCAACAAGGACGAGTGGAGAGTGCCAAGTCTCCGATACTCGGGAAAACATCGTCATGTTTCTAACCCTTTCTTTACTTCGAGCATTTGCATTTGAGCAATTTCATTCATGTCATTACATTACCAAATTGTCATGCTAGTGTAGGATTGGAACCTATGGTGCAAAGCTTTTCTACGTACCATAGAAACACAATCTAGGCACAAGGAGTGAAATTGTACTAATTGAGATTGAAGCCAAACATATCCAACTCAAAACACAATTCTAGTATTATTTGACCATCGAGAACAAGCAAATGAACTGCTGAAGTATGCTTTACCGAAGAGTAGAAGTAGAGTTCTGCTCCAGTGACCCTCTCAAAAAAGCTTTATCCGGATCTTAAAGCACCCTGATAAATTAATTAATATATTGCTTTTGCTTTTGGCGTGGATCTGGATTGGGGCCGCCAGTCCTAGCCCCAGGTTCAAACCAAGCCAAGCACTCTTCGAGTCCGATCGGTTCCGTCGATCCATCCGAGCCGCAAGTCGGGAACGGGAACATGGAGTGCGTGGACTGCGGCGCAGCAGCACCAGCCACCGGCGCATCCCCTCCCGGCCTGTGGCAGCAACGGCATTAGACTGGACGGCACGCAACAGAACGCACGACTGCTGCGCCGCTACCGCGTTTCCCCGGCCGCCTCCAGCGTCCGTCACCATTGCTGAGGCTTTTGTCGAGCCGGACAACGACGAGATACAGATAAGTTCCTTCTGTCAACATTTAATCTCCAAGCCAGATTTTCCCCTTGCGTTATTTCCCATCCTTCCGCTCCTGAGGAGATCCAGACCTGCAGCCGGAGCTTAACTCTTGGGAATATGGGGTCTCTATCCGCTATGTGGCTATCTTTTTAAGAGAATGGAAACACCCTTCCAAGGGTTAATTTGTTAACGATATATGCAGTAGAAGGTTAGAGGCTAAGGAAAAAGGGCACAAGGCCTGGCGATCATTCATAAACGTTGATGAACAGACTCTATGGTCGTTTGGGTATTTCCCAGAAAGCACTGTACGCTAGCGAGATAGTATGTGTGAAAAGGAGGGAATGAAACATCATGAGGGTGCAGACCTTTTATATATGTTTGGAGAGAATGCGTCACATCTGGATCAGAGGTACTTAGTTATTTATTAATTATTATTTTCTGTCATCATTAATTCTTGTACGTAGTTTTGATCAAACGCGTGAATAGGGACATACTAGTGTGATAGACAATGGTGCCGCCCATGCATGCTGGCATTAGCTTTTCAGTACATTCACTCCCTTCTATAAGCAAAAGTGGGTCGAAGATTAGCTTTAGCTAATTTTTCGCTGTCACTGGAGTACGAAAAGTGTAGTTAACGACGATAGGCAAACTTTACACGCACCAAGCATGGCTGTTTGATTTGATTAGCATCAACATGTCTGCTAGTTGGCTGCTGGTTCGTCGAAGTCATTCATTTAGAACAAATAGATCCACTACTAGAAAACAAGCAACCACTACTGCGACATCAATGCCGCTTAGAAATGAACCGGCAGCGAAAGCTTATCACTTTCATGTTTGCTGCTCATGAAAACCGGCAATGAATATACAGTGCCGGTCCTAGGATTTCAAGGCCCTCTGGCGATCTCGTCGCAACGGCCTCTCTTGACCATTTATAAAATCTTATAATATATAGGTGCTAATTTTACTTGTAAAACGAAAGCAAATTCAATAACATATTTTTAATTTAACATGTCTGATAATTATCGAGGAACAATGTAGATTAAGCAATATATTTGTAGATGTATGATAATTATTGAGAAACAATATAGATTAAAAAAGCAATATATTCATTTTATTTTCTCACCCACGATAAATGTTTCTTAGGTAACATTCTAAAATTCTAACACCTAAATTAGAAGAAAAATATGACTATATGGGTACAAAGTACTAGAAGTCTAGAATACTATACAAATAATTAATTTGGATTAAAAATAAAAAGAAAAAAATACGTTGGGCCTAAACAACTGATCGGTGATCGCAATTCATAAGAAGCCAAGAATCAAGATGTCGTCGTCGTGGAGCTCTGCCTAGTCGCCGTACTCGTGCGCCGTGTCCGTGTCTCCGGTAGTCTAGCTCTTCGCTGTGGCGCGGCTCATCAGCTCCGCGTGTGTAAGGCGCACGTCGCGAACTCACGATCAGAGTGTGCTGTGTGCAGCGTGGCTCCTCGCCTCCTCTCTACCCGGAGGCCATGAGAAAAGGAAACTAGGAAAGAAATGCCGATGTTATGTTTTTGGGCCGTCCGACCAGTTCTATGTCTCTCATCTCATTAGTTTGCTAATGCCTAATGGACTATATGAAAGTGCATTTGCCCCCTATGTGGGTTTTGGTGTATTGATGACATCCAAATTAGGGACTAATGTGATCTTAATGAGATATGTTGCAGCTATTAGTCCCATGAAAGATTTAAAGAGTTGATAAAGATGAAATGGTATCCCTCAATTCTTGAAGTTGTAAAGGCGGACGAATTCAAAACGATCTCCAAAAGTTTTAATTTTGCTTTTGAGTTTAGGATCCGCCGCACTATAAAGAGGGATGCAAGTTTAGTTGGTCTGAGGAAGATAGAGTGCTCAAGCATTTAAATAAAATCAAAAGTGTGTCACTCTAGCACTTCACGAGCACATAGAATAATTTTCTGTGACTTTCGGTGTCGGAAGTCCCGACGTAAGTCGGAACTCCCGACAGTCGGAAGTCCCGACCTAAGCCAGGGGTCCCGGCACCTGTGCTTCTGACTGCTCGCTGTCTGTGCACGTCGGAAGTCCCGACGTTCGCCGGGAGTTCCGACCGTCGGAAGTCCCGACGTTCGCCGGGAGTTCCGACACTGACCTGTCCCAAGCCGGGAGTCCCGGCCTCAGCAGTGCTGGCTGTTTGATTAACTGTGCACGTCGGAAGTCCCGATGATCGTCGGGAGTTCCGACCGTCGGAAGTCCCGACGTTTGCCGGGAGTTCCGACACTGACTTTCACCCGTGGACTTCTGACCCTTTGGGAACAGTATTTTTGCTAACGTCGGAAGTCCCGGGATCTGCGTCGGGACTCCCGACGTAGATCTGAACGGTTGAATTTTCACTTGGAGTATAAATACTCCTCTCTTCACTTCTAACCGTTACGGACTCATTTCACAGTTGACTCCCTTCGTGCTGAACAGCTCCCAAGCAACCAAAGCACCCCTCTCCTTCCCCCTTTGCTCCAATCTTCGATTCCCTTAGTTTTTGAGTAAAAGGAGAGTGGATTAAGTGAGAGCATCACTTTGGAAAGCTTGAGCACTTGATTTCTTCGTCAAGCCGGTTGTGTTTGCATCTATTACTCTTGGGGCTTTGCCCCTAGCCGGCTAGGCGTTGCCCAAGAGCTTCCATCTTGTGGAAGAGCCTTGGGAAGTTTGTATCACCCTTCGATTTCTTAGTGGAAAGCTCAAGTGACCTTTGTGGTCGCTTTGAGAGAGGCAAGGAGGTGGAAAAGACTCCGACCTTAGTGGTCACCTCAACAACGAGGACGTAGGAGCTCCTTTGTGGGGTTGCCGAACCTCGGGATAAATCCTTGTGTCCCGCGTGCTTGTTGTTGTTGTGATTGCTTGAGATTACTTTATGTGTTTGTCTCTTTGTCTCCAAAATCTCCATTTTAGGGTTTGGACTCGATCTACGGTTTGGAGGCTTTACGGCGTCAAGGGAGTGACCCAACATCTTCACCAAACCACTAGGAAGTGAGGTTGTAAGTTTATTTATCCGCAAAGTTAAATTTGGCACTGCTTTTGTAGTTCACGTAGGCGTCGGAACTGCTGACGTTTGCGCCGGAACTTCTGACAACGTCGGGAGTTCCGACCCAAACGTCGGGACTTCCGACAGTGGCTGACAGATTTGAACTTAGCATTTGCAGTAAATTTTTAGATACGCCTATTCACCCCCCCCCTCTAGGCATTGTTAGATCCTTTCAATTGGTATCAGAGCAAGGTCTTCTCTTTGCGTTTCACCACGTGAGAAGAAACAATGTCGGAGACCGACAAGATGCAAGACGTTGCCGTTGAAATGGCCAAGAAAATAGCTGAAGAGTTGATGAGTGCTCAAGTCAAGCTCTTTCAAGATGAAATGAAAAAGATGCAAGAAGAGATGAGCAAGTTGAAGGACGAATTGAGCAAGAAGGTTGATGATGCAATAAGTGGCAAGAATGATGTTGGTGACAAGAATGAAGCAAACAAAGATGCCGCTAGTGATGTTGGAGCCGGTGAGCATGCTCATGGAAAAGGAATATATTCACACATGAGTTTTGACTATGGACAAATCATGAAAGGTTCAACACTACATACTCCGTCCGTCAATATTGGCAAGCCACCTCACTTTGATGGAACAAGATACACCGATTGGTCTTACAAGATGAAGATGCATCTAATAGCCGCAAGACTTTGGGAAGTTGTGGATGTTGGTGTGATGATTCCAAGGGTTAATTTGTTAACGATATATGCAGTAGAAGGTTAGAGGCTAAGGAAAAAGGGCACAAGGCCTGGCGACCATTCATAAACGTTGATGAACAGCCTCTATGGTCGTTTGGGTATTTCCCAGAAAGCACTGTACGCTAGCGAGATAGTATGTGTGAAAAGGAGGGAATGAAGCATCATGAGGGCGCAGACCTTTTATATATGTTTGGAGAGAATGCGTCACATATGGATCAGAGGTACTTAGTTATTTATTAATTATTATTTTCTGTCATCATTAATTCTTGTACGTAGTTTTGATCAAACGCGTGAATAGGGACATACTAGTGTGATAGACAATGGTGCCGCCCATGCATGCTGGCATTAGCTTTTCAGTACATTCACTCCCTTCTATAAGCAAAAGTGGGTCGAAGATTAGCTTTAGCTAATTTTTCGCTGTCACTGGAGTACGAAAAGTGTAGTTAACGACGACAGGCAAACTTACACGCACCAAGCATGGCTGTTTGATTTGATTAGCATCAACATGTCTGCTAGTTGGCTGCTGGTTCGTCGTAGTCATTCATTTAGAACAAATAGATCCACTACTTGAAAACAAGCAACCACTACTGCGACATCAATGCCGCTTAGAAATGAACCGGCAGCGAAAGCTTATCACTTTCATGTTTGCTGCTCATGAAAACCGGCAGTGAATATACAGTGCCGGTCCTAGGATTTTAAGGGCCCTCTGGCGATCTCGTCGCAACGGCCTCTCTTAACCATTTATAAAATCTTATAATATATATGTGCTAATTTTACTTGCAAAACGAAAGCAAATTCAATAACATATTTTTAATTTAACATGTCTGATAATTATCGAGGAACAATGTAGATTAAGCAATATATTTGTAGATGTATGATAATTATTGAGAAACAATGTAGATTAAAAAAGCAATATATTCGTTTTGTTTTCTCACCCATGACAAATGTTTCTTAAGTAACATTCTAAAATTCTAACACCTAAATTAGAAGAAAAATATGACTATATGGGTACAAAGTACTAGAAGTCTGAAATACAATACAAATAATTAATTTGGATTAAAAATAAAAAGAAAAAAATACATTGGGCCTAAACAAATGATCGGTGATCGCAATTCGTAAGAAGCCAAGAATCAAGATGTCATCGTCGTGGAGCCCTGCCTAGTCGTTGTCCTCGTGCGCCGTGTCCGTGTCTCTGGTAGTCTAGCTCTTCACGGCGGCGCGGCTCACCAGCTCCGCGTGTGTAAAGCGCACGTCGCGAACTCACGATCAGAGTGTGCTATGTGCAGCGTGACTCCTCGTCTCCTCTCTACCCGGAGGCCATGGGAAAAGGAAACTAGGAAAGAAATGCCGATGTTATCTTTTTGGGCCGTCTGGCCAGTTCTATGTCTCTCTTCTCATTAGTTTGCTAATGCCTAATGGACTATAAGACCTGGGGGTTTGTATACCTAGGTTTGTGCCCCTCCTCTGCTTGGGCCTTCGGCCGTCGCACCTCGTGCCCTACCCCTAGGGCCGGCACTTTGAATATAGGTACTAACTCTGTCTCTGAAAGAATCAATTCCTAGCAACTTTAGGACAGATTAACAAAGAAAAAAGACCATGCTGCCCCTCGCCAAAACTCCTAGACATCTCATCGGTTGCCGAGAATCTTAAATGATGTCTCTTGTATATCGACGAGTTCAACATGCTACTGATGAAGTAGAATCGAGATGACAACCTTCGGAGACTCCTCATCCTCTCGGCATCTCCAGCCACTCGACCACCACCCCCATGGCTGGCGGCCTCCATGCTCCCGGTGGCCCGTGCCTAGCAGCCCACGACCGGCAGCCTTGACAGCCCTGGTGGCCCCTGCCCGGTAGCCTCGCGACCGGCGGCCCATGCGATTTTTTTGGGGTCGCTCCTCCCTTCTGGCCATGCGATACCCCGCCCGATAGAAAAAGAAACTACCATCCCTGTGATCCCCGCCTGCTTTGAAGAAAACAAATCGATCACCTGAGGCCACATGCATGGAAGGAAACAATAATCATGCATGGAAATAAACAATTGGCAAAGATCAAGCAAGAGTCATCCCTTCCGACCATGCGATACCCCGCGCGATAGAAAAAGAAACTGCCATCCCTGCGATCCCCGCCTGCTTTAAAGGAAACAAATCGATCACCTGAGGCCACATGCATGGAAGGAAGCAATAATCATGCATGAAAGGAAACAATTGGCAAAGATCAAGCAAGACAACTCAATGAGATTGACCCTTAATTTTAGTGTTTCCAGCATGCATATCTGAAATTAAAAAGTGGCTGCTCCTTGAGAACATCAGTGGTGCCAAATAAAAGATGTGCAGGTTATACATGGTGAGACTGGTGAACCTTCTGCAATTTTCTAAACAAATATTCCCACCATTCGTATATAGGTCCATTCCCTTACGTTGCTTCGCGCTCCAATTAGCATATAATATGAAAGTATTGTTGTGTTCATCACGACTTCCAGTTGACTACTCCTATTAGCATATACTTCCTCTGCCCCAAAATATAAGTCATTATGGGATATGTGCAGGTCAAACTTTCTCAACTTTAACTAGGTTTATAAAAAATACGTGCAACATTTATATCTCCAAATAAGTTTATTATGAAAATATATTCAATGGTCTATGTAATGATACTAATTATGTATTATAAATATTAATATTCTTTTATATATAATTGGTCGAAGTTAAAAAAAAAGTTGACTTTTCGGGAAGCGAGAATGAATTCTATTTTGGGAGAGCGGGAGTATATGAAAGCAGTGTTGAAAATATTTTAACAATCAAGTTCGTCTCTGTCTGATTGGTAAGCTTAGACAACATAATGGCATCAAAAATTTCGACTCTCATGGACACCCTCATGGATCAGTGCAAAGCATCCCAATCCTACAGCATACACAAATGGCAACCTTAAAGTTATGATATTTTCAAAGGGTGGACAATAAAGATCATCTTAGACGTTCTGGCATTAGAGTATATACGTGCAGACACATAGGCACGGTGGTGCAAGTGAGCAGCCAGTAGGAGTCGAGAGTTAGGGGGTGTTTGGATCTCAGGACTAAACTTTAGTCCCTGTCACATTAAATTTTTAGATATCAATTAGGAGGACTAAACATGAGCTAATTATAAAACTAATTATATAAGTTGTGGCTAATTCGCTTGCCAGCGCCATGTATAGGACGGTATGGAGATGTGGTGGAACTTATTCGTGGATTTGTTGGCGCACGAAAGAAATGGATATCGAAAATCTCTTCCTGCCGGTATAAAAAATGATCTTAGCCGCATCACGGAAAGATCTACACAGTAGAGTTTGTGAGCCTGCGATGCCATGCTCTCTGTGACTGTGTAAATTTCACGAACTTAGCTTTTTGGATTAAATGTCACTTTAACGTCGGTCATATACTTTTACTGTATTGTTATCTTATCGTGCGATCCGTGTGTTTTTAGTATAAAAGTTTAGCTGTCCCGTAGCAACGCACGGGCACAAACCTATTTACATATATACTCGAAGCTGTGTGTACATGATTATATGGAGATGCAGTAGAACTTATTCATGGATTTTATTGGCGCATGAAAGAAATGGATATCGTAGAATTCTTTCTGCCGATATAAAATATTATCTTAGCTGTATCACCAAAAAGTCTATACAGTACAGTTTGTGAGCCTGCGACGTCGCGCTCTCCGTGGCTGTGTTAATTTCACGAACTTTGCTTTTTAAATAAAATATCACTTTGACGTCGGTATTTAATTTAACTGTATTGTTATCTTATCGTGCGATCCGTGTGTTTTTAGTATAAAAAATTTAGTTGTCCCGTAGCAACGCACGGACACGCTACCTAGTGTACAGTAGAAGGTTAGAGGCGATCATTCATAAACGTTGATGAACAGCCTCTATGGTCGTTTGGGTATTTCCCAGGAAGCACTGTACGCTAGCCAGATAGTATGTGTGAAAAGGAGGGAATGAAACATCATGAGGGTGCAGACCTTTTATATATGTTTGGAGAGAATGCGTCACATCTGGATCAGAGGTACTTAGTTATTTATTAATTATTATTTTCTGTCATCATTAATTCTTGTACGTAGTTTTGATCAAACGCGTGAATAGGGACATACTAGTGTGATAGACAATGGTGCCGCCCATGCATGCTGGCATTAGCTTTTCAGTACATTCACTCCCTTCTATAAGCAAAAGTGGGTCGAAGATTAGCTTTAGCTAATTTTTCGCTGTCACTGGAGTACGAAAAGTGTAGTTAACGACGATAGGCAAACTTTACACGCACCAAGCATGGCTGTTTGATTTGATTAGCATCAACATGTCTGCTAGTTGGCTGCTGGTTCGTCGAAGTCATTCATTTAGAACAAATAGATCCACTACTAGAAAACAAGCAACCACTACTGCGACATCAATGCCGCTTAGAAATGAACCGGCAGCGAAAGCTTATCACTTTCATGTTTGCTGCTCATGAAAACCGGCAATGAATATACAGTGCCGGTCCTAGGATTTCAAGGGCCCTCTGGCGATCTCGTCGCAACGGCCTCTCTTGACCATTTATAAAATCTTATAATATATAGGTGCTAATTTTACTTGTAAAACGAAAGCAAATTCAATAACATATTTTTAATTTAACATGTCTGATAATTATCGAGGAACAATGTAGATTAAGCAATATATTTGTAGATGTATGATAATTATTGAGAAACAATATAGATTAAAAAAGCAATATATTCGTTTTATTTTCTCACCCACGATAAATGTTTCTTAGGTAACATTCTAAAATTCTAACACCTAAATTAGAAGAAAAATATGACTATATGGGTACAAAGTACTAGAAGTCTAGAATACTATACAAATAATTAATTTGGATTAAAAATAAAAAGAAAAAAATACGTTGGGCCTAAACAACTGATCGGTGATCGCAATTCATAAGAAGCCAAGAATCAAGATGTCGTCGTCGTGGAGCCCTGCCTAGTCGCCGTACTCGTGCGCCGTGTCCGTGTCTCCGGTAGTCTAGCTCTTCGCTGTGGCGCGGCTCATCAGCTCCGCGTGTGTAAGGCGCACGTCGCGAACTCACGATCAGAGTGTGCTGTGTGCAGCGTGGCTCCTCGCCTCCTCTCTACCCGGAGGCCATGAGAAAAGGAAACTAGGAAAAAAATGCCGATGTTATGTTTTTGGGCCGTCCGACCAGTTCTATGTCTCTCATCTCATTAGTTTGCTAATGCCTAATGGACTATATGAAAGTGCATTTGCCCCCTATGTGGGTTTTGGTGTATTGATGACATCCAAATTAGGGACTAATGTGATCTTAATGAGATATGTTGCAGCTATTAGTCCCATGAAAGATTCAAAGAGTTGATAAAGATGAAATGGTATCCCTCAATTCTTGAAGTTGTAAAGGCGGACGAATTCAAAACGATCTCCAAAGGTTTTAATTTTGCTTTTGAGTTTAGGATCCGCCGCACTATAAAGAGGGATGCAAGTTTAGTTGGTCTGAGGAAGATAGAGTGCTCAAGCATTTAAATAAAATCAAAAGTGTGTCACTCTAGCACTTCACGAGCACATAGAATAATTTTCTGTGACTTTCGGTGTCGGAAGTCCCGACGTAAGTCGGAACTCCCGACAGTCGGAAGTCCCGACCTAAGCCAGGGGTCCCGGCACCTGTGCTTCTGACTGCTCGCTGTCTGTGCACGTCGGAAGTCCCGATGTTCGCCGGGAGTTCCGACCGTCGGAAGTCCCGACGTTCGCCGGGAGTTCCGACACTGACCTGTCCCAAGCCGGGAGTCCCGGCCTCAGCAGTGCTGGCTGTTTGATTAACTGTGCACGTCGGAAGTCCCGATGATCGTCGGGAGTTCCGACCGTCGGAAGTCCCGACGTTTGCCGGGAGTTCCGACACTGACTTTCACCCGTGGACTTCTGACCCTTTGGGAACAGTATTTTTGCTAACGTCGGAAGTCCCGGGATCTGCGTCGGGACTCCCGACGTAGATCTGAACGGTTGAATTTTCACTTGGAGTATAAATACTCCTCTCTTTACTTCTAACCGTTACGGACTCATTTCACAGTTGACTCCCTTCGTGCTGAACAGCTCCCAAGCAACCAAAGCACCCCTCTCCTTCCCCCTTTGCTCCAATCTTCGATTCCCTTAGTTTTTGAGTAAAAGGAGAGTGGATTAAGTGAGAGCATCACTTTGGAAAGCTTGAGCACTTGATTTCTTCGTCAAGCCGGTTGTGTTTGCATCTATTACTCTTGGGGCTTTGCCCCTAGCCGGCTAGGCGTTGCCCAAGAGCTTCCATCTTGTGGAAGAGCCTTGGGAAGTTTGTATCACCCTTCGATTTCTTAGTGGAAAGCTCAAGTGACCTTTGTGGTCGCTTTGAGAGAGGCAAGGAGGTGGAAAAGACTCCGACCTTAGTGGTCACCTCAACAACGAGGACGTAGGAGCTCCTTTGTGGGGTTGCCGAACCTCGGGATAAATCCTTGTGTCCCGCGTGCTTGTTGTTGTTGTGATTGCTTGAGATTACTTGTATGTGTTTGTCTCTTTGTCTCCAAAATCTCCATTTTAGGGTTTGGACTCGATCTACGGTTTGGAGGCTTTACGGCGTCAAGGGAGTGACCCAACATCTTCACCAAACCACTAGGAAGTGAGGTTGTAAGTTTATTTATCCGCAAAGTTAAATTTGGCACTGCTTTTGTAGTTCACGTAGGCGTCAGAACTGCTGACATTTGCGCCGGAACTTCTGACAACGTCGGGAGTTCCGACCCAAACGTCGGGACTTCCGACAGTGGCTGACAGATTTGAACTTAGCATTTGCAGTAAATTTTTAGATACGCCTATTCACCCCCCCCCTCTAGGCATTGTTAGATCCTTTCAATTGGTATCAGAGCAAGGTCTTCTCTTTGCGTTTCACCACGTGAGAAGAAACAATGTCGGAGACCGACAAGATGCAAGACGTTGCCGTTGAAATGGCCAAGAAAATAGCTGAAGAGTTGATGAGTGCTCAAGTCAAGCTCTTTCAAGATGAAATGAAAAAGATGCAAGAAGAGATGAGCAAGTTGAAGGACGAATTGAGCAAGAAGGTTGATGATGCAATAAGTGGCAAGAATGATGTTGGTGATAAGAATGAAGCAAACAAAGATGCCGCTAGTGATGTTGGAGCCGGTGAGCATGCTCATGGAAAAGGAATATATTCACACATGAGTTTTGACTATGGACAAATCATGAAAGGTTCAACACTACATACTCCGTCCGTCAATATTGGCAAGCCACCTCACTTTGATGGAACAAGATACACCGATTGGTCTTACAAGATGAAGATGCATCTAATAGCCGCAAGACTTTGGGAAGTTGTGGATGTTGGTGTGATGATTCCTACCGATGAAGATAGAGAGATAACTCCGGAAGAAGTGCACAACCTCCATCAAAATGCACAAGCCGTAGCATTGCTTGTGTCAAGCCTAGCTCCGGATGAGTTTAGAAAAGTGAATGGAATGGAAAGTGCTAAACAAATTTGGGATACTTTGAAAGTATCATTTGAAGGAGATAAAAGTGTGAGAAAAGGCAACATAGAGTTACTTCATGGTGAATTGGAAAGATTTGTATTCTTGCAAAATGAAACAACACAATCTATGTTTGATAGGCTCATGGCATTGGTCAACCGCATAAGAGCTCTTGGAAGCACCGAATGGGATGACAACAAAGTTGCTAGAAAGATGTCGAGAACCTATAGAGCCAAGAATAACATGCTAGCATCCGTGATCATGGAAAGGCCCGGTTATGATGAGATGACACCTCAAGAAGTCCTTTCAAAGCTCAAGCATCATGAGTGTCTAGATGAAGATGCAATCAATGCTCACAATCAAAATCCTAATGCAATGGGATTCAACAAAAGTGCCGCCCTTAAAGCAACTCAACAACATGAAGTTCAATGTTCAAGTCAAGAAAAGAAGAAGAAAGTGAAGGATGATTCCTTAAGTGGAGAAGAAGATTCCGATGCGGAGGTTGCATTTGTGATTAGAAATCTTAGAAAGTTTATGAAGAAGAAAAGCAACCGCAAGACCTATGGTGATGGAAAGAGAAGGTTCAAAAAGAGATTTTGCTATGGATGTGGTCAAACCGGTCACTTCATAGCCGATTGTCCTAATGAGAAAAAGAAGCACAAGTATGACAAGGATGAAGACAAGAAGAACAAAGGCAAGAAGAGAGGTGAAGCTCATCTTGGGGAAGAATGGGAGTCAAGTGATAGCAACTCAAGTGATGACGAGAAGAAGAAGAAGGGAGCCGCAAACATCGCCATCCACCACTCTTCTTCACCGGCCATGATCTTCCCCGACTCAACTTCACCACCAAAACTCTTCTCCAACCTATCTTCACCACCGAGGCTTTTCTCCAACCTCATCGACAACGACTACTACACCCCAACTTGTCTCATGGCAAAAGGGGAGAAGGTACATACTACACCCGTTTCCTCTAGTGATGAGTATGATAGTTGTGATGATAACATAGAAGAAATTGAAGCAACCATGATAAAGAAAATTTGGTAAAAAGGCCTTCACTAAAATAAAAATGCTAATGAAGAAACTAGAGAAGAGGGATAGATGCTTAGAGTTGCAAGGAGATATAATTACTCAAGAGAGAGAGAGAAACCTTGCACTTGAAGCATCTATCGCCGAGGAAAAGATGAAGGTTGAGAAGTTAACCGTTGAATTGTCTTTAGCCAATGACTCAATTGGGAAATTGACTATGGAACATTCCTCGGTTAATGATCAAATAGCTAGCCTTAAGAATGAAAAGAGTATAGCTCAAGAAAGCCTCACAAGCTTGAAAGAAAAATATCAAAATCTTGAGCTAAACTATAGTACTCTTTGGGCTAGCACTTCAACTTCTCCTAAAGCAACCGAAGTCTCTAATGTCTCCACTAGTGATGGTTGTAAAAGATGCTATAAAATTAATGTAAATGCATATGCAACTAACCTTGTTGAGTTAGAGAAGAAAAACAAGGAGATTCATAGGTTGGAGTTGATATTGAAAAATGGGTGTAAGTGTCAAGAGCAATCAAACAAGACTATATACAAGTCATCAAGGCACCCATCAATCAAGGAAGGCATTGGCTACAATAGGTATGATGGAAAGGCCAATGGAAGGAATATGATAAATGGTGTGACTTGTGTGAAGTTCAACAAGGGTGTTGCTCTTGATGAGCTTATATGCAAGGCCAACAACAAGGTATACATTCCAAAGATCCAACCTACAAATACCAAGACAAGCAAGACAAAGCAATCCGTTGTCCTCAAGCCACAAGCACCACTTCCACGATGCTATGCTAGTGACTATATGTGTTGTTGGGGCAAGGATGGCAAGATTGTGGTTAAGTATGTTGGTGCCCAAAAGAGAAAGGAAATTATGAGGAGTGTTTGGGTGCCTAAGTTTTATGTGAC
The DNA here is from genome assembly GCF_019320115.1 of Miscanthus floridulus. Taxonomy (NCBI): domain Eukaryota; kingdom Viridiplantae; phylum Streptophyta; class Magnoliopsida; order Poales; family Poaceae; genus Miscanthus; species Miscanthus floridulus. The sequence continues at coordinate 138,626,469 of NC_089589.1, read as the reverse complement.
TAACCCTCTAGGACCCAAATCTTTTTGGGTACCTAAAACAAAAGCTTAATTTGTTTTTGTAGGAATATTCCTCCGGTGGAACAAGTTGGGTGTTGGATAGTGGATGCACCAATCATATGACCGGAGAGAAGGACATGTTCACATCATTCCAACCAAGTCATGATCAAAGTGGAAATATTGTGTTTGGTGACAATGGAAAAGGTGAAGTACTCGGTTTGGGTAAAATTGCAATATCAAATGATAATTCCATTTCCAATGTCTTACTTGTGAATTCGTTGAGATACAATTTGTTGTCCGTTTCACAACTTTGTGAGATGGGTTACAATTGTCTCTTTATGGATAAGGGTGTGAAAGTCTATAGAAGGGAGGATTCCTCTATTGCATTTACGGGTCATTTAAAGGGGAAACTCTATCTAGTTGATTTCACATCAAATAGAGTAAATCCCGAGACTTGTTTAATGGCAAAATCTAGCATGGGTTGGTTATGGCATCGCCGACTTGCCCATGTTGGGATGAGGAACTTGGCCAAACTTCAAAAAGGCGAACACATCCTTGGACTAACAAATGTTTCTTTTGAGAAAGATAGGATTTGTAGCGCATGCCAAGCGGGAAATCAAGTTGGAGCTAAACATCCCGCCAAGAATGTTGTGACAACCGAAAGGCCATTGGAATTGCTTCACATGGACATATTTGGACCCGTCGCTTATATAAGCATTGGTGGTAACAAATATGGTTTTGTAATTGTTGATGATTATTCTCGTTTCACTTGGGTATTCTTTTTGCGTGAAAAGAGTGAAGTCCAAGGAATCTTCAAGAAGTTTGCTAAAAGAGCCCAAAATGAGTTTGATGTCAAAATCAAGAGAGTTAGAAGTGACAACGGGACGGAGTTCAAGAACACCAACATTGAAGAGTTTCTTGATGTAGAAGGAGTCAAGCATGAGTTTTCGGTTCCATACACTCCACAACAAAATGGTGTTGTGGAGAGGAAGAACCGAACGCTCATAGAAGCCGCAAGAGCAATGTTGGATGAGTACAAGACCCCAACTAATTATTGGGCGGAAGCGGTCAACACGGCATGTCATGCCATCAACCGCTTATATCTTCACAAGATAAGAGAAAAGACCGCCTACGAACTTCTAACCGGTAAAAAGCCTAAGGTGCACTACTTTAGAGTTTTTGGATCCAAGTGTTTCATACTTAACAAGAAATCCAAAAGTTCTAAGTTTGCACCAAAGGTTGATGAAGGTTTCATGCTTGGTTATGGTACTAACGAACATGGATATCGTGTTTTCAATAAAACCACCGGTTTGATTGAAATAGCGGTAGACGTGACTTTTGATGAAACCGATGGCTCTCAAAAAGAGCAAGTCAATGTTGAGAATGTAGGTAATGAGGAAGCCCCACATGAAGCAATCAAGAAGCTTGCTATTGGTGAAGTAAAGCCCGTTGAAGACGAAGATGAAGACCATGTTGTGCATGATGATCTTGATCCAACCATTCATCATGTTTCATCAAATGAACATGGTGAAGCTTCCGCAACAAGAGATAGTCAAGATGGGAGATCAAAAGAAGCACAAGGTCATTCTCATGAAGATGGTGTCAACAATGAAGAAAGTAGTGAGGTCAACCCTCCACAAGCTCATGATTGTGATCTTCCAATCGATCATGACCATGATGATGATGATGATGATGGCCCTATCCAAAGATCAACTCAAGTGCCGCATCCTAGAGTGCATCAATCCATTCAACGGGATCATCCCGTTGATAACATATTGGGGAGCATTCGACGAGGGGTAACTACACGTTCCCGTTTAGCAAGTTTTTGTGAATATTACTCGTTTGTTTCTCCTTTGGAACCTCGTAGGGTGGAAGAGGCACTTGATGATCCGGATTGGATGATAGCCATGCAAGAGGAGTTGAATAACTTCACTCGGAATGAAGTCTGGTCCTTGGTGGAAAGACCCAAGCAAAATGTGATTGGAACCAAGTGGGTTTTCTGCAACAAGCAAGATGAGCATGGCGTGGTAACAAGGAACAAGGCAAGGTTGGTGGCTCAAGGATTCACTCAAATTGAAGGCTTGGATTTTGGGGAGACGTATGCACCGGTGGCTAGGCTAGAATCAATTCGTATTCTACTTGCCTATGCCGCCCATCATGATTTCAAGTTATATCAAATGGACGTGAAGAGTGCATTTCTCAATGGCCCCCTATCCGAGTTGGTGTATGTAGAACAACCACCGGGCTTTGAAGACCCCAAGTATCCAAACCACGTCTACAAGCTCGACAAGGCGCTCTATGGGCTCAAACAAGCCCCTAGAGCTTGGTATGATTGTTTAAAGGATTTCCTACTCAAACAAGGTTTTGAGATAGGAAAGGCCGATGCTACTTTGTTTACTCGCAAAGTCAATAATGATATCTTTGTTTGCCAAATATATGTCGATGACATAATATTTGGTAGTACTAATGTGGCTTTTTGTGAGGAATTTAGTAGGATTATGACAAATAGGTTCGAGATGTCCATGATGGGAGAGTTGAAGTTCTTTCTTGGATTTCAAATCAAGCAACTCAAGGATGGCACGTTCATAAGTCAAACCAAGTACACCAATGACATGTTGAACAAGTTTAACTTGGACAAGGCCAAGCCCATCAAGACACCCATGACAACCAATGGACATCTTGATCTTGATCAAGGAGGAAAGGACGTTGATCAAAAGGTATATCGCTCCATGATTGGATCACTCCTTTACCTTTGTGCATCTAGGCCCGATATTATGCTTAGCGTGTGCATGTGTGCAAGATTTCAAGCTAATCCGAAAGAATGTCATTTGATGGCCGTTAAGAGAATTTTTCGGTATTTAGTGCACACTCCTAATCTTGGCTTGTGGTATCCTAAGGGCTCCACTTTTGAGTTACTTGGCTATTCCGATTCGGATTATGCCGGTTGCAAAGTAACCCGAAAGAGTACTACCGGAACTTGCCAATTTATTGGTCGTTCCTTGGTGTCTTGGAGCTCTAAGAAGCAAAATTCCGTTGCTTTGTCCACCGCCGAAGCCGAGTATGTGGCGGCCGGCGCTTGCTGTGCCCAACTACTTTGGATGAAGCAAACACTAAAGGACTTTGGATGTGAGTTAACCAAGATTCCACTTTTGTGTGACAACGAGAGTGCCATTAAGTTGGCAAACAACCCCGTAAACCACTCTCGAACAAAGCACATAGACATCCGGCATCATTTTTTGAGAGACCACGAAGCCAAAGGAGATATCGCCATTCATCATGTGAGCACCGAAAAATAATTAGCCGATATCTTCACAAAGCCCCTAGATGAGTCAAGATTTTGTGCTTTGAGGAGTGAACTAAATATCATTGATTCTCGTAACGTGGCTTGATCCCTTGCACACACATTTTGTTTGATCTAGTTAGGCGAAAAGACTTAGAAAACATTGTGTGTCATTTTCAAAATCTATTTTTGTAATTTTCATAAGTGACTATTGCTTTGTGATGGTTGAATGAAATCTAGTCCCTTATGAAAATGTGTGTGTCCATCGTATTTTTGCCCCACATAGCAGTGTGAGTGCAGGCTGAGGGTTTTTCTGTTTCTCCTGCGTCGGAAGTCCCGACATACGCCGGAAGTCCCGACGGCCGGAAGTCCCGGCTAACGCCGGAAGTCCCGACCTCCGGAAGTCCCGACGTAAGCCGGGAGTTCCGACGCCGAGCAGATCTACGTTTTTGACCACGCCTGTTGGTTGCCCGTTTCCTTTTTACCCGGCCCGGTCACTTATCCTCTCATTCACCCCGTCGCCCTCTTTCACCGCCGCCATCACTCCTCACACCGCCGCCATCGCACCATCGCCCTCGCTCCTCCCCGCTCTGCCCTGCCGGTCCTCCTGCCGGTAGTCCCGTCCGCCCCCTGTCCCGCTCCGCTCTCCACCCGCCCCTACCCCTCTCCACCGCCCTGTGCCCTTGTGTTTCCTCGGATCGGCTGTGGACTTGAAGTTGGTGTGGAGAAGATTCCCTTGGTGGAGGTGTTTGCGCTTGTGGATTGGTTCCTCGCCTGCGATTTCGTTCTTTTGTGTCTCCTCCGTTCTCGATCAAAGTTATGGAAGGTGGTAGTAGTCCCTCGCGCCATCGGGAAAAGCGTTCCAAGAAGACTCAAGATCGTGCCGCTGTTCCCAAGCCTCCTGGCCGCACCAAAGCGTCTTACTCGCGTGGTGGTGCTGGTGGTTCCCGTGGCCGTGGCCGTGGCGACCAGGGGTCTTCTGCTACTGCCCCTCCTCCTGCTCCTGCTCCTGTTGGGGCTGAGCCGATGGTTGATGAAGAAGAAGAAGCGTTGGACCGTGCCGGACGCACCCTTGCTGTTCCACCGCCTCGCACCCCGTCTCGTGGTCCGTCGGGGACTTGTCAGCTCGTTCCATTCACTGAGGTGTCGCCGATCATGAGGGAGCCCTCCATGGCTCCGAATCCGGCTGGTGGATGGACTCCTCCCCTTCCAGTGGATTATCAGCACCGAGTCAGGGACATCCGGTACAACAGAGGAAGGAACCTGTATGCAGAGGATGAGAAAGATCTCCGCCTTGAGTATCGTTTCTGGCACCCTTTCCATTATGATTTCTATGATTCCATTCTTTATCGGAAGTTTTTGAAGAAGAAGGAGCCACCGGTCCTTCAGATGAAGTGCATTGATGCATATTCTCTTGGCAAGTACACGGAACCCGAGATGGAGCAGATGGTTTGGGATATAAAATCAATGGGGTTGTACTACCTGCTACAGTTTAGGAAGAATTGGAACAACGAGCTGATTTGTCAGTTTTATGCTTCTTATCATCATGAGAGAGACCAGACCGGTGCCGTGGACATTATTCACTGGACCACTGAAGGCAAGCACTATAAGGTGGACTTCATCAATTTCTCTCGCCTTCTAGGTTTGGGTCACAGCGACCGGAGTGCCAATGAGTTGACTGAGTATGAGGATCTTGCTTTGGAGGAATATCAACACATGTATCTTGAGGGCCACAGAGCTGATGGACAGACCACATTTCTGAAGCCATATTATTATGTTTTGAACAACATCCTGAGACAGATATTGTATCCGAAGGTAGGTGACTCCACCTTTCTTCGTGATGATTCACAGAAGGTGCTTCAGAGATTTGGAGATGAGTTTGAGAAGTTCTCCATCAGTCGATACATTTGGAACAAGATCCATGATGCTACTGAGGATCCGGTAAAGCATCTTCCCTATGCTCCGTACATCATGCATATCATAGAGCAAGTATCCGGCCTCCGTTTTCCCTATGACTCTCAGCATAAGCTCCTCAAGATATCCAACAAGACCTCTATCGTTGCCGCTAGAGAACTCAAAGAACAAGCTGGGGCAGCCCAAGCTAAAGGGAAAGGTCCATCGGCTTCTCGCTCTCGCCGTGGTGCTGCCACCACTACTGCTGCTGCTGCTGCTCGCTCATCCAGCGATGCGCCCCTGTCTTCGTCCTCCTCCGGCAAGAAGCCCAACAAGTTCAAGTTTCTCATGACCTACATGTTTGGACAGTGTTGTGCTAGTGCTCAGCGTGAGAACGACATGCAAGAGAGGCTATATCGGTTGGAACAGCAAGCAGGCATTGTGTCTTCCCCTCCGTCGCCATTTGTGCCTCCTCGTGATCCGTTGGCTTTATATGATGAGGCTTGTGCGGCATACGAAGATGATGCTTCTTCTCGCCCGCATGGCAAGGGGAAAGCAACTGAAGAGGATGAGGAATATCAAGAGGAAGAAGATGATGAAGACGACGACGATGGTGAGGAAGGTGACCAAGGAGAAGATGATGACTACGACGACGAGTAGTTGGTTTCTCATGCGGCCTACCCCTTTTGGCACTTGTTGACAAAGGGGGAGTGTTAGGCTTTGATTTATTGTAATAAGTTAGTTGGTCTTTATGTTTTGGAACTTTAAAACTTTAGCGTGTATGAACTTTGTCGTGTGGTGGCAACCGTGTGATGGACAACTATCTATTTATATGTGTGTGATGGATGATTGTAGGATAAGTAATGTTTTAATCTATCTTATTTGCTTGTGCTTATCTCTACTTGTCATGATGGATGTTTTTGTATGGCCATGTATTGCTTCAAGTTTCTACTTTGAAATCTTGGCCATCATATTTACTTGTTGTGTGAAATAACATGTCATATTGCATCTCTTTTCACGTCTATATACTTGTTCACACACACTTGTTGCACCCCATGGATTACAAAATTTAGGGGGAGCTTTTGTCTTGGTGTATGCAAAGCATGTATACATGATTCCAATTGAAATTCAAATTCATGCATACATCAAGGGGGAGCTCTCCATAAATTTTGGGGTTCAAAAAGCTTTAAATTCTTTCATTCCTATAAAAGCCTAAGTTGGTTGTCATCAATTACCAAAAAGGGGGAGATTGAAAGTGCATTTGCCCCCTATGTGGGTTTTGGTGTATTGATGACATCCAAATTAGGGACTAATGTGATCTTAATGAGATATGTTGCAGCTATTAGTCTCATGAAAGATTCAAAGAGTTGATAAAGATGAAATGGTATCCCTCAATTCTTAAAGTTGTAAAGGCGGACGAATTCAAAACGATCTCCAAAGGTTTTAATTTTGCTTTTGAGTTTAGGATCCGCCGCACTATAAAGAGGGATGCAAGTTTAGTTGGTCTAAGGAAGATAGAGTGCTCAAGCATTTAAATAAAATCAAAAGTGTGTCACTCTAGCACTTCACGAGCACATAGAATAATTTTCTGTGACTTTCGGTGTCGGAAGTCCTGACGTAAGTCGGAACTCCCGACAGTCGGAAGTCCCGACCTAAGCCAGGGGTCCCGGCACCTGTGCTTCTGACTGCTCGCTGTCTGTGCACGTCGGAAGTCCCGACGTTCGCCGGGAGTTCCGACCGTCGGAAGTCCCGACGTTCGCCGGGAGTTCCGACACTGACCTGTCCCAAGCCGGGAGTCCCGGCCTCAGCAGTGCTGGCTGTTTGATTAACTGTGCACGTCGGAAGTCCCGACGATCGTCGGGAGTTCCGACCGTCGGAAGTCCCGACGTTTGCCGGGAGTTCCGACACTGACTTTCACCCGTGGACTTCTGACCCTTTGGGAACAGTATTTTTGCTAACGTCGGAAGTCCCGGGATCTGCGTCGGGACTCCCGACGTAGATCTGAACGGTTGGATTTTCACTTGGAGTATAAATACTCCTCTCTTCACTTCTAACCGTTACGGACTCATTTCACAGTTGACTCCCTTCGTGCTGAACAGCTCCCAAGCAACCAAAGCACCCCTCTCCTTCCCCCTTTGCTCCAATCTTCGATTCCCTTAGTTTTTGAGTAAAAGGAGAGTGGATTAAGTGAGAGCATCACTTTGGAAAGCTTGAGCACTTGATTTCTTCGTCAAGCCGGTTGTGTTTGCATCTATTACTCTTGGGGCTTTGCCCCTAGCCGGCTAGGCGTTGCCCAAGAGCTTCCATCTTGTGGAAGAGCCTTGGGAAGTTTGTATCACCCTTCGATTTCTTAGTGGAAAGCTCAAGTGACCTTTGTGGTCGCTTTGAGAGAGGCAAGGAGGTGGAAAAGACTCCGACCTTAGTGGTCACCTCAACAACGAGGACGTAGGAGCTCCTTTGTGGGGTTGCCGAACCTCGGGATAAATCCTTGTGTCCCGCGTGCTTGTTGTTGTTGTGATTGCTTGAGATTACTTGTATGTGTTTGTCTCTTTGTCTCCAAAATCTCCATTTTAGGGTTTGGACTCGATCTACGGTTTGGAGGCTTTACGGCGTCAAGGGAGTGACCCAACATCTTCACCAAACCACTAGGAAGCGAGGTTGTAAGTTTATTTATCCGCAAAGTTAAATTTGGCACTGCTTTTGTAGTTCACGTAGGCGTCGGAACTGCTGACGTTTGCGCTGGAACTTCTGACAACGTCAGGAGTTCCGACCCAAACGTCGGGACTTCCGACAGTGGCTGACAGATTTGAACTTAGCATTTGCAGTAAATTTTTAGATACGCCTATTCACCCCCCCCCCCCTCTAGGCATTGTTAGATCCTTTCACTATAGGACCAGGGGGTTTGTATACCTAGGTTTGTGCCCCTCCTCCGCTTGGGCCCTCGGCCGTCGCACCTCGTGCCTACACCTAGGGCCGGCACTGTAAATATAGGTACTAACTCTGTCTCTGAAAGAATCAATTCCTAGAGACTTTAGGATAGATTAACAAAGAAAAAAGACCATGCTGCCCCTCGCCAAAACTCCTAGACATCTCATCGGTTGCCGAGAATCTTAAATGATGTCTCTTGTATATCAACGAGTTCAACATGCTACTGATGAAGTAGAATCGAGATGACAACCTTCGGAGACTCCTCATCCTCTCGGCATCTCCAGCCACTCGACCTCCACCCCCACGGCTGGCGGCGTCCATGGTCCCGGTGGCCTGTGCCTAGCAGCCCACGACCGGCAGCCTTGACAGCCCTGGTTGCCCCTGCCCGGTAGCCCCACGACCGGCGGCCCATGCGACTTTTTTTAGGGTCGCTCCTCCCTTCCGGCCATGCGATACCCCGCGCGATAGAAAAAGAAACTGCCATCCCTGCGATCCCCGCCTGCTTTGAAGGAAACAAATCGATCACCTGAGGCCATATGCATGAAAGGAAACAATAATCATGCATGGAAGGAAACAATTGGCAAAGATCAAGCAAGACTCCTCCCTTCCGGCCATGCGATACCCCGCGCGATAGAAATAGAAACTGTCATCTTGCGATCCCCGCCTACTTTGAAGGAAACAAATCGATCACCTTAGGCCACATGCATGGAAGGAAACAATAATCATGCATGAAAGGAAACAATTGGCAAAGATCAAGCAAGACGACTCAATGAGGTTGGCCCTTAATTTTAGTGTTTCCAGCATGCAGACCTCAAATTAAAAAGTGGCTGCCCCTTGAGAACATCAGTGGTGCCGAATAAAAGATGTGCAGGTTATACATGGTGAGATTGGTGAACCTTTTGTAATTTCCTAAATGAATATTCCCACCATTCGTATATAGGTCCATTCCCCTATGTTTCTTTGTGCTCCAATTATCATATAATATGCAAGTATTGTTGTGTTCATCACGACTTCCAGTTGACTACTCCCATTAGCATATACTTCCTCTGCCCCAAAATATAAGTCATTATGGGATGTGTACAGGTCAAACTTTCTCAACTTTGACTAGGTTTGTAAAAAATACGTGCAATATTTATATCTCCAAATAAGTTTATTATGAAAATATATTCAATAGTCTATGCAATGATACTAATTATGTATTATAAATATTAATATTCTTTTATATATAATTGGTCGAAGTTAAAAAAAGTTGACTTCTCGGGACGCGAGAATGAATTCTATTTTGGGACAGAGGGAGTATATGAAAGCAATGTTGAAAATATTTTAACAATCAAGTTCGTCTCTTTCTGATTGGTAAGCTTAGACATCATAATGGCATCAAAAATTTTGACTCTCATGGACACCCTCATGGATCAGTGCAAAGCATCCCAATCCTACAGCATACACAAATGGCAACCTTAAAGTTATGATATTTTTAAAGTGGACAATAAAGATCATCTTAGACGTTCTGGCATTATAGTATATACGTGTAGACACAGGCACGGTGGTGCAAGTGAGCAGCCAGCAGGAGTCGAGAGTTAGGATGTGTTTGGATCCCAGGACTAAACTTTAGTCCCTGTCACATTAAATTTTTAGATATCAATTAGGAGGACTAAACATGAGCTAATTATAAAACTAATTACATAAGTTGTGGCTAGTTCGCTTGCCAGCGCCGTGTACTGGACGTTATGGAGATGTGGTGGAACTTATTCGTGGATTTGTTGGCGCACGAAAGAAATGGATATCGGAAATCTTTTTCTGTCGGTATAAAAAATGATCTTAGCCGCATCTCGGAAAGATCTACACAGTAGAGTTTGTGAGCCTGTGATGCCATGCTCTCTGTGACTGTGTAAATTTCACGAACTTAACTTTTTGGATTAAATGTCGCTTTAACGTCGGTCATATACTTTTACTGTATTGTTATCTTATCGTGCGATCCGTGTGTTTTTAGTACAAAAGTTTAGCTGTGCCGTAGCAACGCACGGGCATGAACCTATTTACATATATACTCGAACCTGTGTGTATATGATTATATGGAGATGCAGTGGAACTTATTCATGGATTTATTGGCGCATGAAAAAAAATTGATATCGTAGAATTCTTTCTGCCGATATAAAATATTATCTTAGCCGTATCACGAAAAAGTCTATACAGTAGAGTTTGTGAGACTGCGACGTCGCGCTCTCCGTGGCTGTATTAATTTCACGAACATGGCTTTTTGAATAAAATATCACTTTGACGTCGGTATTTAATTTAACTGTATTGTTATCTTATCGTGCGATCCGTGTGTTTTTAGTACAAAAGATTTAGTTGTCCCGTAGCAACATATGGGCACGCTACCTAGTATACAGTAGAAGGTTAGAGGCGATCATTCATAAACGTTGATGAACAGCCTCTTTGGTCGTTTGGGTATTTCCCAGGAAGCACTGTACGCTAGCCAGATAGTATGTGTGAAAAGGAGGGAATGAAACATCATGAGGGTGCAGACCTTTTATATATGTTTGGAGAGAATGCGTCACATGTGGATCAGAGGTACTTAGTTATTTATTAATTATTATTTTCTGTCATCATTAATTCTTGTACGTAGTTTTGATCAAACGCGTGAATAGACAATGGTGCCGCCCACGCATGCTGGCATTAGCTTTTCAGTACATTCACTCCCTTCTATATGCAAAAGTGATTCTTTACCACTGACTACCATCAGCCGGGTGTGCAATCTTATCATCATCCACTTTGCGCTCATCATCCCACCATGTCATGAGTGTGGCTTCTTTAGGGTTTAGAAAGATACGTCTCAAGCGGTCGGTCACTGACAGGTACCACACTACCAAGGCAGGAATTCTTCTCTGCTTTGCATCATTGCCCAATGTAGTGTCCTCTAGGGGCTGAGATTCTTGTATCACCTTTTTTTGTACCCTTCTTATTCCTCTTTTCTCTGTGGAGGCTTCGTCCCCACCGTAAAGGTCATTGTTCTTATACCGACTGGCCCCACACCGGGGACATTTATCAAGTGACTTGAGCGTTTCGCCACGAAAAAGGATACAGTGGTTGGGGCATATATGGATTTTTTCAATCCCCGTTGTCAATGGACTTATGACCTTCTTCGCTTGGTATGTGTTGGCGGGAACTGAGTTTGGCTGTGGCAGTACCCATGACAGGAGACACAATAGATCATTGAAACTACAGTTTGATCAGCCGTACTTAGCCTCCAGGATGAGTAGCTCAAGCACAAAACGTAGCAATGTCCAATGTGTCGGACAGCCCTTTTCAACACCATATACAGTCTCATTCGATGCTTTTGTCACCATTTCTAAATTTTCTAGACCTTTCGGGCTCTTAAGTAAAATCTCTGGTCCATGGGCTCGAATCATGTCCTCCAAATCATCTTCATCCCCGACACGTGCTCCACCATAATTATTGGCACCACCTTTATCGTTATCATCCCAACCGCCAGCATCACCACCTTGTTCATTGCCAAACTAAGGATCCATTCGTGCATCAAACTCTACTGAATATTGAGATAGGGATTCTAGGGTTTCGTCGTCGTATTCCTCCTCATCCTCATCGTTAACAATAACCGTTTCACCATGATGAATCCACACTGTGTAGTCCTCAACAAATCCTCACAAAATCAAATATGATCTGATGATAGTCATGTCTGTCCATGCCATACGGTTCTTGCAATCTTTACAGGGATAAATAATTATATCCTTATTCTCTGTCAACGTCGTTGCATGCTTCTCTACGGCTTCAATAAATTTATCCACCTCTTTACGGAAACATGCCTTGAACCTTAATGAATCATACATCCAAGAGTTCATGTACTCCATCTTTTACAACAACAACAAAACAAACATTAAAGGACTACTTATTCATATATATATATAAATGAATCAAATTAATAATTACTTGAGAATAATTGTATATACTTTAGATATATATGAATATAAATCAAATATAATTACATGAGAAATACAAACACACCATGGTAGAGGAAAGATAATTAATGGTCTATTTATTCATGAAACTATCTAATTGTTCACTAAAATCAAGAAACATGGACTAAATAAGGGTACGATCTTGTTTCCCTATCTAATTTACCCTAGTACATTTAAAACATGGGTCTAATTTGCTTCATAAGTAGCTCAAGCACCATAGAAGAGAGAGAAAAACAAAACTCTAATTACTCACTAACCAACCATTAAAACTTGAAAAAAAGTGTGGAATAACATTTTCTTACCTTCTACAACCTTTCTACCAAAGGATTTGTGACGAAAATCTTCCCCCTTAGTAGAGTAATTTTTGGGAGGTGCCCAAGGCCACCCTACCTTTTTCACGGGTTGGAGTGAGTGACCCGAGGAGAAAGAAAGGGGCTGCAGCCATTTATACAGCGGACCCTACAAATCGAACAGTAGGGGCGGCTGGTGAGTGAGCCGCCCCTACAAGTCTACCCATTTGTAGGGACGGCTCGTATCACCAGTCGCCCCTACTGTTAGATTTGTAGGGGTGGCTGGAATCATGGGCCCCGAGCTCACCCACTGTAGGGGCGATTGATAGTGGAGCCATCCCTAAAAAAAACCCATTGCTAAAAATCATTTTTGTAGTAGCGACTTCCTCCATCCTGCTGTGGCCACCACCGTGCTCCATGGCCACGCCTTCCATGAGAGTCATAGACGGTGGAGTCAGCGGAATAGCAGCCTAGCACGTGCACCGAGATGGTGAACCTCTCGATCTCCTGAATTGCCTTGTGGACACGCAGGTCGTGTGTTGCACCCTCTTAGTCCACGCAGAGGTAGTGCGCAAGGACGTCGTCGCGAAGGTCTTTCTGGTAACCGCCGGTTTACAATTTCAGCCAAATATCGTCGAAATTTCCGAAATATCGTCTTTTTCACTGAGGTCCGAAAAATTTTATATCGGTCAAAATTTTTCGGTTAAATTCATCTTCCGCTCCAAAATTACACCAAACCACACTAAAATGACCCTCCATATCCTCTAATCTTATCAAATCCCTAAATTTCATCAATTTTATTTAATTTTCTCACTCACACATTCGATGGCACTAGCGTATGCAGCTCGCCCACCGTCGGCCCGCTGTATTACCGCGGGTGATATATTGTGTTATTTCATCGATGTTATATAAATTTGTGATGGATGATGGGTCAGAGAGTTTTTCTAGTAAACTGATGCCAAATTTTTAAAAAAATCAATTTGAATTTATTTAAATTTGACCCGAGATTTCCGAGATTTCTGAAATTTCATATTTATCGTTGGGGACCGATTTTTTTTTCTAGGACAGTGAGCGCGCGCGTAGGCCTGCCGCGGGCGAGCGACGGCTAGCCTCGCGTGCACGCCGCCCCGGGCGAGCAGCCGCTCTGCCTCACGCGTAGGCCGCCACGGGCGAGAGAAGCCCGCGTCAACTTGGCCGCTTGTGTGGCCGCGACTTCAGCAAGCCACGTCAGCGTGAGAAGCCTACTTGGAGGGTATGGACCTAAATGATACGACATACAGAATTTATGGACTCAAAAAGGCACTTTGAAAGTTGATGGATCTAACCGAAACCTACTCATAAGTTAATGGACCTCTGGTGCATTTAACTCATGTGTATAATATCCCTAAAAAAACTCATGTGTATAATACCCGGTTTTATAGTTGATGGGGTTACGTAGATCACCTTAATACGTTATGGAGTTATGTAGACTTTTTTTCATTGATAAACGTTAATGAACAGCCTCTATGGTTGTTTTGGTATTTCCCCAGAAAGCACTGTACCTTAGCGAGATAGTATATCTGAAAAGGAGGGAATGAAACATCACGAGGTTGCAGACCTTTTATGTTCGGAGAGAATGCGTCACATGTGGATCAAAGGTACTTATTTAGTTAATTATTATTTTCCGTTATCATTAATTCTGGTAGTTTTGCTCGATCAAACGCATGAATAGGGACACGGTGTGAAAGAGAATGATGCCGCCCATGCGCTTTTCAGTACATTCACTCACTTCTATAAGGAAAAGTGGATCAAAGCCCTTGTTTAGTTTCACCCTAACTTCCAAAAAGTTACTACAATACCTGTCACATCGAATGTTTGCGGCTCGTGCATGGAGCATTAAATGTAGATGAAAAGAAAAACTAATTGCACAGTTTGGTGGGAAATTACGAGACGAACATTTTGAGCCTAAGTAGTCCATGTTTGAACACTATTTGCCAAATAAAAACGAACGTGCTACAGTAGCCCCAAAATCCAAATTCCTACAACTAAACAAGGGCAAAGATTAGCTGTAGCTAATTTTTTGCTGTTAGTGGAGTACGAAAAGGGTAGTTTACGACGATAGGCAGACTTTACAAGCATCAAGCATGGCTGTTTAATTAGCACCAACACGTTTGCTAGTTCGTTACTGGTTAGTCATTTAGAACAAATACTCGTTCCATCCCAGAAAGAAAGTCATTATGTGATTCGTGTAAGTCAAACTTTCTCAACTTTGACTAGATTTGTAGAAAATACGTGCAACATTTATATCTCTGAATAAGTTTATTATAAAAGTATATTCAAAGATCTATCTAATGATATTGGCCCTGTTTGCTGAAATTCGGCTTATGCTGAAAGTTGTGAGAGAAAAATATTGTTCATTTGCTGAAAAGTACCGCTGAAGTAGTGCTGCAGAACATGAGGACTAATTATATATTATAAATATTAATATTCTTTTATATACAATTGATCAAAGTTAAAAAAGGTTGACTTCTCGAAAAATAAGAACAACTTCTATTTTAGGACAGAGGGAGTAGATCTGCTACTAGAAAACAGGCAACCACTACTGTGACATCAATGTTGTTGAGAATCTACAGTATTTTTCTCTCACAATAAATCAGTTAAAATCAACTTATCAGCCAGCTTTAATACCAGTCAGTCTTTGCCGTCCTGGACGCGCAAGCCACGCCGAGAAGTAGGACACCTGAGGATTGCAGTGTCGTGCACATGCATGTGATGTGAACCCCAGTACTGGCGACGGACAAGGACGTTGCTTTAATTTCCTTTGCTTGCGTCTCTCTCTCCGATCCATTTCAAGTAAAGGGCAGCTGTGAACGACATGGACGACGTGGATAGCAATTAGGGGTCGTTTAGTTGGCCAAATTTACATAGTATAAGATTCCCTACTATAGCATTTCGTTTGTATTTGTAACTTATTGTCCAAACATTGACTAATTAGGCTCAAAAGATTCGTTTCGCAAAGTACAACTAAACTGTGCAATTAGTTTTTGATTTCGTCTACATTTAATACTCCATGCATATACCACAAGTTTGATGTGACGAAAAATCCTCTTTTTGCATATTATCAAAGTTTGAATTTTGGGTGAACTGAACATGGCCTTAATTACATTGGGGGAAAGCTCATGCCAGCGGCGAAACTATCGAGCTAGCTAGCTAAAGGGTTGTGGCGGTGCCAGCATGATGTGATCCATCGGGCAGGCAATTGTTGCTGGCAGCTACCTCTGTGCTTTTTCTTCACCACTTTACCGTCCAGCTAAAACGTAGCTAGCTAGGGTTATCATTGCACGGTCACACACCATCATGACGATCATGCCACGTGTACGGCTCATATGCTAATCAGATGAACCTGCACATTTGTTACAGTGTAAGAACTTAACCAAACCCCAGCATGGGACGTTAGCCATTGCTCGATTATTGCGTGCCCTTCCCATCCTTTTCAAGTGGATCGGGGTAGCCAACTTTTTTTTCCCAACCGGCAAACCCCTCCGTGTTCTGGGCTTGCCAGTTGCCTTTCCTGAACCGAGTTGGTTTCCGATTCGATTTTGGATCTATTTTTGACGTAGAAAACTTAGTGAATACGTTTTGGATTAGTTTTCTACTGGAATAAGACCATCCCCTCTATATATATGAGAGTATCACAGCCAATTGAGGATCAAAACTTCGTCAAAACATAACACATACCCTCTTTTTCTCTACTTTTCTCTTTGCTTTGCTGTTCGTCACGTCTTCTAGCGAGATTTGGCGGCATTCTACATGGCCTTGCCGACCCTAGAACACCCTCTACGTGCTCCTCCCTGACATGTCTTCACGAGACGTGTTTAGGAGTCTACCACGCGAAGAACGAGCTCAACATCGACATAACCGGTCTCTAGACCGATTTGGTCGATCCGCTACGTTCTTGCTACGATCACGGTCGTTTGTGGACCACGGGCATGCTAGCCCTCGCTAACGTGTGATGCGGATCCTATCCGGCATCAACAATCACGTTAAAATATATCCATTGATAATAAAATATTTGATGGAGCCTACCAATCACGATGACTTGGCTACTATTATCAATATAAAATATATGGGCAGGACCTGTGGAGGTTCACATTTTTTTAAAGTAATTACCCACCTCTGTCATTATAATAGATTAATAAAAAATGAGAGACGCTATATTTCAGGTGGCTAAAAAATACAATAAGCCTGTTCGCTGGTTGGTTTCTTGGCTGATAAGTCTGGCTGGTGCTGGTTTGTTGTAAAAGGAAAATACTATTGACTGACTGATAAGCCATGGCTGAAACCAACAAATGAACTCGGCTATTGATATAGTCTATAGCAAAGTTGTAGTTCTCATTAAGATCAACAACTTTGTAGTTGACAACTTGTTTATCTGAAATCGTTTAGCCCCAAATATTTGTTTTAAGCTCTCTAATTTGAAATTCAAAACTTTTTGGAATTTTCAAACGACCTCTGTTGTTGACGTAGTCTACACCAAAGTTTGTATCTTTCAACATGTTCTACGACTTTGTAATTGATAATATTTTTTTGGGGGTTGTTTAGAGGCCCAAATGTTGGTTTAAAATTCTTATATTTGAAATTCAATTTCTTTGATTTTTTTAAAAAAGTAAAAATTTGGGCTCTAAACAACATCAAATAAATAAGTTGTCAACTACAAAGTTGTAAAACATGTTGAGATCTATAACTTTGGTGTAGACTATATCAACATCAGAGGTCATTGGAAAATCTAAAAAAAATGAATTTCAAAATTAGAGAACTTAAAACGAATATTTGGGGCTCATAAAATATAGATGAAAAGCAAATAGATCAACAAATGATATCACAAATAAATAGACAGTACAAAGTATTTGTTATGCCTATTGAGTTAGAAAATGAACAAAGAGGAAAAAAGTATAATTTAATACAAGTAATTTTATTATCCAGAGACATTAAACAATAACTAATGTTTATATATCTTATAAGATTCTAGCCTGTGTGAGAGCATGTGTTGATAGACTAGTCTATCTAATTATACTAATTTTGTATCATAAATATTGATATTTTTTTTGTATATATTTAGTAAAAGTTAAGTACGTTTAACTTTTTTAGAAGTCAAAACCATAGTTAAAAAGGGACAGAGAGCGTATATCATTGTATTACCACGTAGGGTCATCTGCTGAAACCAACGTAGAATGTGCCCAGTTCCACCCCCAACTTCCAAAAAGTTACTGTAGTACCTGTCACATCGAATGTTTGCGGCCCGTGCATAGAGTATTAAATGTAGATGAAAAGAAAAACTAATTGCACAGTTTGGTGGGAAATTGCGAGACGAACGTTTTGAGCCTAATTAGTCAATGTTTGAATACAATTTGCCAAATAAAAACGAACATGCTACCGTAGCCCCAAAATCCAAATTCACCCAACTAAACAAGGGCTTATTGGACAAAGACGTTGCTTGCTTGCTTGCGTCTCTCTCTCAGGCCATCGACAAAGCAAAGCATGCAAGCGGGGCCGGGGACGGAGAGGACATGGTGGGCCTGCCGATCCTGTAGCTGATGAGTGATGATTGCCCGGCTGGTCAGCATAGCAGGCAGCTCCTATAGACGAAAGCAACAGAAACTAATTGCCTTGTTTAGGCCCGTTTAGATGCGAAAAAATTTGGCTTTTGGTTACTGTAGCACTTTCGTTTGTATTTAATAAAAAATGTTCAATTATGGACTATTTAGGCTTAAAAGATTCGTCTCGTCAATTACAGGCAAACTGTGCAATTAGTTATTCTTTTTACCTACATTTAATGCTCCATACATGTGCCGCAAGATTTGATTTGACGGAGAATCTTGAAAAAATTTGGATTTTGGGTGGGATCTAAACATGGCCTTAGTTTCAAAAAAAAATTCTAAAAAGTGCTACAGTAGCCATCACATCGAATCTTGCGATACGTGTATAGAGCATTAAATGTAGATGAAAAAAAACTAATTGCCCAGTTTGGTTAAAAATTGCGAGACGAACGTTTTGAGCATAATTAGTCTATGATTGAACACTAATTGCCAAATAAAAACGAAAGTGCTACCTTAGCCAAATTTCCAAAGTTTGGCCAACTAAACAAGGCCTAATAATGGTAGCGGTAAATTTTCTCCTTCACAACAAATTAAAATTAGAAACAACGTTAGTAATTATTGTTGATTTAATAATAATTAATAATAAAACCACTAACCACAGAAAAATTTGAGAGCAAGTATGTAGAGCGAGATACCTCATGATCGAATGCTACGATGGCCGGGACAGAGATGATCTCCGTTTGCATTACGCAACCTACAGACTACTAGTAGATCACCTCGAGTTGTGACCTGCCAGGAACAAAACGAAGTCTACTACAGGTAACAACAGCACTATCTACGCATCTTATGCTCACGTTGTGTGGTGTGTGTGACACGTATATCATTGCATTGGGCCCGGGAATAAGTGGCAGGTAGAGCCGTGTGTCTCATGACGTGCGTGGTTGGGGGTAGCTATGCTGAAAGGAATAATGGCGCGTCGTCCTCGGTACCAGTCAGATCCCACTAGTGTTTTTTCTCTCCTTCCTATCCTTTTCAAGTGGATGAGTAGGGAGCTTTTTCTCTGAACCCCAGTTCTTGCTCCGATCAGATCCCACTAGTGTTTCCACCCCACCACCTCTCCGCCCACCGGCCCTCACCCGGCCCCTCCCCTCCTCCTTTCGCTCCGGTGGTCTCGTCTATGGCCATGGGGGATTGCGAATCTGCCATCGTTGTAGATAGATATACCGACGTGTATTGATTGTAGTTTTTAGCTAGGTTTTGCCGATTCACGATCGACTCGATCACCATCCATCTTCTCCCTTGCGCCTTTGCTTTCCCCCTGTACGTCCTAGCTAGATCCAAGAGAGAAAGAGAGCACAGCATCCTGATCCATGGCAAGTCCCTGGAGCATCGCTGCGACGGGCTGGACAGTCACCGTAGTGGGTTGGCTGCTCTCACCCATCATCAGCATGATCATGAACAAACTCTCTGCCTACCTCATTTTTGACGCATCCAAAGAGCTCGACAAGTTGGAGGAAGTCACTGTCCCAGCTCTCAGGGAGACTCTGAGAGACGTCGAGGAGCAGAGGATGGTGATGAGGGACGAGGGGTCTGGATCTGATCTGGAGATACTGGACAAGCTGGACACACGTCTCAAGTCTGCC
The DNA here is from genome assembly GCF_019320115.1 of Miscanthus floridulus. Taxonomy (NCBI): domain Eukaryota; kingdom Viridiplantae; phylum Streptophyta; class Magnoliopsida; order Poales; family Poaceae; genus Miscanthus; species Miscanthus floridulus. The sequence goes on along the minus strand of NC_089589.1, from coordinate 138,606,885 downwards.
TTGTGCCAGGCGGAAGACATCCTGGACCTTGTCGATTACCACCGTATCGAGAAGGAACTGACTGGTGGCGACGACGGGAGATGGGTGCAGCGACTCATCCAGGCTGCTGGCGCATCCATTGTCGCCCTCGGCAGAGGGAGCTGGGCCTCGGTGCAGCGAGTTCTCCACGCTTCTGGTGCTTGCATCGCCTTCTACTGCATAGACATCACCCCAGCTCCTCTACTGCAATTGGTGCATAGCATGAAACAGAAGCTGGGGCAATTTTTCGGAGGTTGGAGTTCAGGTGAGGACGTTCTACCAGTTTCCCAAGCAACATCCACCGTCGGGGTCCAGAGGCTCTGCGGTTGGTGCAGCCACCTCACGAGCTGCTGTCGGTCCGTATTCAGCTGGTCCGCTCAGCGGATTGCAGAAGCCCGGGGTTACCGGGACTGGTCATATGAACAAGTTGGCATCAAAAGTGATCTGCAGGTAACATGATGAATTCAACTCAGCTCTCCTAGCATTGTAGCTATTTTCCTATAGCAGCAGTGCAAACAACACTATATGATCTTGCTGGTATTTATCCTCTCTCTTCTTCACATATGTTTTGCAAAATACGTCACTCTTATGTTCCTCGGAAGTGCTCCTTTTCCATGTTACTATAGTATATAGGAATATTATTCAGAGCGTAGTTATTACCCATTATATTGACCGAGTCCCAACACACGCTTAGAAAAGGTTATGTAGCTTGTACACGTGTTGGTGGTGTTTCCGTCTTCAATTGTCTCGGAATATCACACTTTATCCCAAAATAAAACAACTTTCTAGAGTTGTCCTAAGTCAAATTATTTTAAGTTAAACTAAATTTACAGAAAAAATAACATAAATATTTATGACATTAAATTAATGTCACTAGATACATCAAGAAATATATTTTCATAGTCTACTTATTTGGTGTCATAAATTTTGCTATTCTTCGCTATATAGTGGATAAAACTCAACATACTTATTTATTGTTGGATGAAGTTTAAATTTTTTTTCCTTTTTTGTTTCGATCTTATACAAGTGATTATGCATCAAGTGATGCATATATACACCAGATTTATCCATGATACATACAAGTTGATGGAGAAGCATCTGTAAAGAATTGAACAAAGGTCCCGTTCGGCTGGCAGAATCTTGGCTAAAACTGGCTGGTTGTGTGAAAGAGAAACACTGTTTTGCTGGATGAATGAACAATTGCCGCGTGAGGGGGACCAGCCGGCTGGCTGGAACCCTCCAGACCAGCGAACACGGCGAAAAGATAATAAGGATACCACAAAGACAGGCATGATAAAATACTCTGGATTAAAACTGCATTAATTGGGACAACCAATCTGCATCGGAAGGAAACTTATTAGGTGATTGAGCTGATGCACATCTTTGGGGAGAGTCTTAATACTACTAAATGGAGGCCCCAGTGGAGGTTACACATTAATTTGCATGGTACAATCTAGGAAAAAATATAAATCCTAAAAATAAATAATGTATATCTCTTCTTGTATGAAAAACAACATAAATTACACATAAATCCATATCCAAATTACCTAGCTTTGCCATAACAAACTATACTATAAAATAACCATACCACCTAAAACCTAAACCCTAAACCCTATGTTATGTATCAAAATGTGGCATTGTAGGTATACCCACCATGCCACATTATGATACATAATATAAGTAATATCTTCAATTGCTTCTAAATTTACACTTCGCCACATTATAATAAAGTAAAACAAATACCCCATCGAATATACATCTAAATTACCAATGCCTACTGTGTGTGTGTTAGAGTTTCCAATACATGGTGTAGTAATACACCAGAGTTTCCACTTGACGTAGCAACTAATAAGAACAAAATTTAAAAGCCAAAATCATTATGTCGCAACTAGACGAACCATATAATTTAAAGTAAGGTTTTAACTCAATGGATATTGAAGAAACCTGAAGGTGCCAAGTAGAGGGAGACAAAAAAATATGGATATATAAATGGAGAAACATACAATACATAGTTGGTAGCTACTTATATTTATACCTCCATATCGATAATTGTATGAAGCTTCTAATGTTTATGTCTTATGACCGGTGTTAGAGATTGAAAAGTATATACATGCATATTGTGTTAGTAACAAACTTCTAATATTTGTATCTTTGATTGATGATCCTAGTGTGTAGTAAAAGCGCACAGCTTGATGACTAGTAATAATGTAGCTACATGACTCATTTCAAGATTATTGGATAACTAGAATGATGCGTATCTTTTGTTCAAAATATACATACACATGGGACAGGAACAACTAATGTATCGTGATATATAGTTCCAGTCAAAAGCAGTCAATACACTCGAAGAGTTACTTGCAATTGCAGATGCAAGGTTGTTGGCCTAGCGCTATTAAATAAAAATTTCCATTATAATAAGATGAATCTGAATACTTGTTTTATTTATATATTAATTTGCATCCACTTTTACACTTTTATTTCGCACGTATAGAATGACGTGTTGAAAGTATTTATAAGTCGCAAAAAGAATATGTGGCTAAGATAATTGTTTGAAACTTCCTTCTTGCAGAAGGATGGCAATGTGCCTATTACTGGAAGAATCAGATTCAGGAAACAAATACAGGGCATAGCAGATATTCTCACTTCCTCGAAGAAATCAGGTCTCTTGAATCAGAATAGCAGCAGCACCTCCAAAAACAGTGCCAAGGAAAGCAGCAGCAAGCAGAAAGAGATTGACCAATTGTACAGAGTCATTAAACGGAAAGTGTTCGGTCGAGACAAGGACCGTGCAGATATAATTAGGATGCTTCGTGAGGGACCAGATACCAACGCACCAAGCTCCAGCACCGTTAGTCCTTATTCTGTGATTGGCATTTATGGCATTACTGGTTCTGGGAAGACTACCCTGGCACAATATGTTTGTGACTATGAAAAGGACGAAGGACATTATTTCAACCCTATCATGTTCATTCTTGTGGGGAAGACATTCAGCACAGGTGATATATTTCGTGATATGTTGGACCAGATCACACAGAGGCGGCCATCTAATGACGGTGATAGTCCTGAAAGTCTAAAAACACAGTTGCTGAAAGAATTGAAAGACAAACGCTTCTTGTTGGTACTGGATGATCTTTGGGTCAACGATGACAATCAGAAGGAACTGGATATTCTAGTTGATATGCTCACACTCAGTGCAGCCCGGAGTGGAAGCAGAGTCCTTGTGACAGCTCAAAAAGGGGATGCAGCTGGAGCTCTTGGTGCTCATCTGCAGCTCTTTCGAGTGCCTGATTTGGAAGAAAAGGTCTACTTATCATTGCTCATGAATCATGCAGGACCATTTGCAACTGATGATGAATATAGAAAATATGAGAACATTGGAAGAGAGATTGCAAACAGGCTATGCAGTTCACCTATTGCAGCAGTAACAGTAGGAAAGCGGCTTCAGAGGAACAACAGTATTAAGTTCTGGGACACAACAGCGAAACTTGACATGCTGAACAAGACCATGGGAGCTCTGTGGTGGAGCTATCAGCAGCTTGGTGTTGACATCAGGCGATGCTTTGCATACTGCAGCACTTTCCCCAAAGGACATGGATTAAAACGGGATGAGTTGGTTCACATCTGGATAGCTCACGGGTTTGTAAAAACCACGTGTAAGTCAACAGAGGAACTGGAAGATCTAGGGCAGAGCTACTTTGATCAATTACTGACATTCTCATTTATACAAGAACATAGAACATTATTTGGCATGGATCAGGCATTCAGAATTCATGACCAGCTACACGAGTTGGCAGAGAAGGTTTCTAGAAGTGAGTTCTTTAGAATTGGTTTGAATGACTCACCGGTAGATATCCCACGAGGGGTCCACCATCTTTTCATTAAGACAAAAAATGTAGCAGAGATCAATGAGAAAATTCTGGATCTGGGAAATTTGCGCACCTTGATCATTAATGTGGATCCTTATGAGAAGTATAAAAAAAAACCATGAAAACAAATCATGACTTAGAAAAATTCTTGGGGCGATTGTTCATGAGGCTGACGAAACTGCGGGTGCTGGTCATTGAACTAAATTTTTTTACATCAGAGTTGTCAGTCCCAGCATCTATTGATCATATGAGGCATCTACGTTATCTTGGTTTCAATTCTCGTCATGACTTGAACGGTCTGATTTTGCCAAGCACATTTAGCAAGCTTTACCATATCCAGACCATATATATTCCTTGCATTAGAGCATCCTGTCCTGAAAATATGGCTAATCTAATCTATTTGCGGCACATCTCAGATCCGCTTTCTTTCCCCAACATTGGAAGGCTGACGTCACTCCAGACAATGAGAAGCTTCTTAGTGAAGGAGGCACAAGGGTATGAGTTGAAGCAGCTGATGCATCTGAACAAACTTCGAGGCTCTCTAATTATATGGGGGCTTGGGGCTATCGGAAGCAAAGAGGAAGCTCTTGAAGCCCACCTATGCAACAAGAAGCGACTCAGAGAACTCAAACTGAGGTTCGACTTGGATAAGAGTTTTGGTCCAGACGTGGAAGCAGAGGTACTTGAGGGCCTTTGTCCCCCAAAGGATCTTCAAGAGCTCGAAATCTCGTTCTACAACGGTTCAAGGTATCCTAGCTGGGTGTTGAGTGGCCACCATCCAGATGCCCCAAAGCACCTGCACAAACTTGAACTCTGGAATTGCAGCCAGCTGGCAGCTATTCCTGAAGATAGTGAACTCTTCATTGGTCTGCGTGAGCTTGGCATTTACTCTTGTGACTGGGACAGGTTGCCGGAAAATATGGAGCACCTCGTGTCGCTCCAGTCACTGTGGATTTGGATCTGCCATAAGATAGAGCTTCTTCCGACGCTGCCTGACCAGGCTCTTAAGACGATTGATATCCTAGGGTGCCCCGTGCTCAGTAGAACCTGCAAAGAAGAGGGACACCCAAATTGGGATAAGATCCAGCACATTCCTGAGCAACGCATTTGGTAAGGAAAGATGAAGCCACTGTTCAACATACCAGCGACAGCTCAGCTGAGAAGCATGGTAAGTCTCTTGGCCGCCTTCCTTTTTCTAATCCATAGAGGTTGCTGCATTCCTACCCAAACTTTAATAATGATCCTTGGGTCTTACAGTATGTTTGTCAATCGATCCATCTGTGGAACAGGCAGCGGGGGACAAGTCTGTACTTGCAGCCAGGAAAGGCGTTCACATCGTAACGCAAACTGCAGGCCGCATCGCATGGTGTGGTGGGTGTTCTCATCCCTGATTGGTTGTGGGTTTGTGCTTTTTTCCCCCTTTCCTTCACTCTATAGTCTATCCTTTATTTGCAATAGGACAATTAATGGCGTGCAAATATAGTTTGTTTACTGTGATCCATGAGCGCGAGAGATAATGATGTACTCATGTGTTCCCAATTGTTGAGTGAGTAAAGCTCATTGTAGACTGTAGAGCTTGTGAACTACATTGTGATTCAAAAGAACATATACATTCTGGTCAATTCTTGCAAGAGACAGTTTGGTTTGTATATGAGATTTGTTCTTATGACCATAAATCTGGTATATTCTTGTTGATTTGGTTCGATACGCCCTGTTCTTTTCTGCCCTGTTTTTGAGCTTCGTCCAACTCTGCATACGTTTGTTTTGTGAACCTCGGTGCCTGCCTGCATGCTTGTACGACTTTATTCAGTGTGGGTTACTTATAGGTCTGCCTAGCCAATCTTAGGCCCATGAAATGTTGGAGTATCGCATAGGGTGTCACGTGGGAGTGTCCAGATAGTAATAATAAAATAAATTATACAAGTCCATAGTAACCCATGAGACGAATTTAGTAATCCTAATTAATCCGTCATTAGCCCATGTGTGTACTGTAGCACCGCGTTGTCAAATCATTGACTAATTAGGCTTAAAAAATTCGTCTCGCAAATTAGTCGTAATATGTACCATTAGTTATTTTCTAGTCTATATTTAATACTTTATACATCCGTCCAAATATCTGATACGAACTAAACTTTAGAGGAGGAAACAAGTCCTGTACCACCACGCCACCTACGGCGCGCTCATATGCTGTGCAGTGCAGTCGTGCACATATGAACCCCATAAAAGAACCATAGATATATCCCCTCTGTGACCCACCATGCACTTCATGTAAGTGCAGCAGGACGAGACGAGCGTTGATGGGAATTGACAAATAAGCATGCATGGGCGGAGGACGCGATGGGCCGGCCTCTTCCTGCGGCTGACCATGAATAATGATTCCGTCCACGCCTCCACGCTCATACTACTACTACTGACACTGAATTCTGGGCAGTGGCTGCCAACCAGCAGTGCGATGGTGGGGACTGGACAGGATGGGCGTCACATGCATGCTGTACGTTTGGTGCAGCCCCTGCAGACGACCACAGCAGGTCAACAACTTTGCTTGCTCGTACGTCCAAGGTGATATATAATGGCAGTCTTCGATTTCTGTCCTTCACAACAAATGCAACACATGTAGCTAATTATTAATCCTACTCTCCGATCCGCAGAAAATAAATTTTGACAGCAGGTATATACATCATGCAGAGATAACTCAAGAAACGCGCTACGATGAGATTGGGAGAGAGGGCGGGCGGGCGGGCAGATCAGCAATTTGGAAAATTGCAATGGCAATAAGAAAACGGCAGCCCCATGATTAAAAAAGTGGGTGAGGGTTTATTCAATCCAAGAATATAGCTAGCCGTACGTGTGTCCTGCTCACTGTTTTTCGCTCCCTCTGCCCATCTATATCTATGTCCTTTTTCACCGGAGGGATAGATGGACACGGCAGCAGCTAGGACTGCTGTAGCCACACAGGTGCAGTATGCATTATTGGCCCCGTTTGGGTGTTTTTAAATCCAGCTTGATTCGTTTCTTTTATCATTCGGAATAGTATTTTCCTCTCACAAATTCCTTCAGATTCATCCAGATTCCTCCAAGCTAACCGAGACGGTTGCTTAAGAACAAACGCCTCGGTTAAGCGATTAACCGAGGCGGTTGCCCTAAGCAAACCGCCTCGGTTAATACTGATTAAAGGAGGCGGTGGGCTTAGGGCAACCGCCTCGGTTAATCGTTTAACCGAGGCGGTTACGTTACAACAACTGCCTCGGTTAATATGTATTAATCGAGGTGGTTAAGCTATAATGCTCGTCTCGATTAAGCATTAATCGAGACGATTGCTGGCCCGGCTGTCCTGCCTCGAATAACTGAGGCGGGCAACCGGGCCGTCCGCCTCCGAGGCCATTTTGAAAACGCAGCGCAAAATCTTTTGTGTAGTAGTGCAAATTAGTAAAATACATCTTACTAGATTGTCATGGTTGTGGAAGTCTAATCATAGTATCCCATCCTAGCATTTGCCCTACAGAGGTGCAGCCCCTGCAGACGACCACAGCTGGTCAACAACTTTGCCTGCTCGTACGTCCAAGGTGATGTATAATGGCAGTCTTCAATTTCTGTCCTTCACAACAAATGCAACACATGTAGGAGTAATTATTAATCCTACTCTCCGATCCGCAGAAAATAAATTTTGACAGCAGGTAGATACATCATGCAGAGATAACTCAAGAAACGCGCTACGATGAGATTGGGAGAGAGATCAGCATTTTGGAAAATTGCAATGGCAAGAAGAAAACAGCAGCCCCATGATAAAGAAAGTGGGTGAGGGTTTATTCAATCCAAGAATATAGCTAGCCGTACGTGTGGGTCCTGCTCACTGCTTTTCGCTCCCTCTGCCCATATCTATATCTATGTCCTTTTTCACCGGAGGGATAGATGGACACGGCAGCAGCTAGGACTGCTGTAGCTACACAGGTGCAGTATGAATTATTGAGCCTGCCGAGTACGCGTTCGCACCTTCACTGGTTGAAATACTACACAGGTGCAGTATGATGTGATCCATTTCAAGTAAAGGCCAGTATATGATGTGATCCATCGGGCAGGCAATTGTTGCTGGCAGCTACCTCTGTGCTTTTTCTTCACCGCTTTACCGTCCAGCTAAAACGTAGCTAGCTAGGGTTATCATTGCACGGCCACGCACCATCATGACGATCATGCCACGTGTACGGCTCATATGCTAATCAGATGAACCTGCACATTTGTTACAGTGTACCCCATCCAAGAACTTAACAAAACCCCAGCATGGGACGTTAGCCATTGCTCAATTATTGCGTGCCCTTCCCATCCTTTTCAAGTGAATCGGAGTAGCCAACTTTTTTTTCCCAACCGGCAAACCCCTCCGTGTTCTGGGCTTGCCAGTTGCCTTTCCTCAATCGAGTTGGTTTGCGATTCGGTTTTGGATCCATTTTTTGCGTAGAAAACTTAGTGAATACGCTTTGGATTAGTTTTATACTGGAATAAGACCATCCCCTCTATATATATGAGTCCCCTCTATATATATGAGAGTATCACAGCCAATTTAGGATTAAAACTTGATCAAAAACACAACACATACCATCTTTTTTCCTACTTTTCTCTTTGCCTTGATGTTCGTCACGTCTTCTAGCGAGATTTGGTAGCATTCTAAATAGCCTTGCCGACCCTAGGACACCCTCTACGTGCTCCTCCCTAACATGTCATCACGAGACGTGTTCAGGAGTCTACCACGCGAAAAACGAGCTCAACATTGACATAACTGATCTCTAGACCGATTTGGTTGATCTGCTACGTTCTTGCTACAATCACGGTCGTTTGTGGACCACGGGCATGCTAGCCCTTGCTAACGTGTGATGCGGATCCTATTCGGCATCAACAATCACGTTAAAATATATCCATTGATAATAAAATATTTGATGGAGCCTGCCGATCACGATGACTTGGCTACTATTATCAATATAAAATATATGGGCAGGACTTGCGGAGGTTCACATTTTTTCTAAAGTAATTACCCACCTCTGACCTTATAATAGATTAATAAAAAATGAGAGATGCTATATTTCAGGTGGCTAAAAAATATAATAAGCCTTTTCGCTGGTTGGTTTCTGGGCTGATAAGCCTGGCTAGTGCTGGTTTGTTGTAAAAGAAAATACTATTGACTGGCTGATAAGCCCTGGCTGAAACCAACAAATGAACTCGGCTATTGATATAGTCTATAGCAAAGTTGTAGTTCTCGTTAAGATCTACAACTTTGTAGTTGACAACTTGTTTATCTGAAATCGTTTAGCCCCAAATATTTGTTTTAAGCTCTCTAATTTGAAATTCAAAACTTTTTGGAATTTTCAAACGACCTCTGTTGTTGACGTAGTCTACACCAAAGTTTGTATCTTTCAACATGTTCTATGACTTTGTAATTGATAATATTTTTTTGGGGTTGTTTAGAGGCCCAAATGTTGGTTTAAAATTCTTATATTCGAAATTCAATTTCTTTGATTTTTTTTAAAAAGAAAAAAATTGGGCCTCTAAACAACATCAAATAAATAAGTTGTCAACTACAAAGTTGTAAAACATGTTGAGATCTATAACTTTGGTGTAGACTATATCAACATCAAAGGCCATTGGAAAATCTAAAAAAAATGAATTTCAAAATTAGAGAACTTAAAACAAATATTTGGGGCTCTAAATGATTTTAGAAAAAAGTTAACTATAAAGTTATATATCTTAGTAAGAACTACAACTTTTCTATAGACTATATCAACATCCGAGGTCATTTGAAAATTTTAAAATTTGAATTTCAAAATCTGGTAACTTAAAATGAATATTTGAGCCTATAAAATTTATTAAATAGAAAAGTTATCAACTACAACGATGTAGATTTTGTTGATCTTTACAAGTTTGACATAAAATTTATATTCATATAACTTCATATGGAAAAGTTATGCTTTTTATATATATAAGAGAAAGAAAGACCAAATGGCAGGTGGGTCCCACAGCCACATCAACAAAACCACCCAAGAAACCACTTTGAAATGGTCAAGGGGGGTATTTTGCCTGGTTTTAAAAGTTAAGGAGGGTATTTTGCCCGGTATTGCATTTTGAGGGTCATTCAAAATCAGTGACTACTTAGGGTGGTGAATCAGACTACTCATTTTTACACGTGTCATTGATTTTTTTTCTAGACAAACATAGTTTCCTTATTATGGGCCCGGATATCCTCATCACAAGGCTAAATATCCAACCATAACAGAGTAGACGACCACAAGCAGGTAAACTGTAACTTTGCTTGGTCCTACGTCCAAGGTGATATATAATGGCAGTGGCAGTCTTCAATTTTTCTCCTTCACAACAAAACCAAACATTTAATTAATTATTAATCCTACTCTCCGATCTGGAGAAAATACCATTTCACAGCAGGTATATATACTGTATCCATCATGTAGAGATATCTCAATAATCGCTACGATCGAGGGCTAGGACTGCTGACAATATATCCGTGTTTCATGTCCTGGTTGTTGGGTCGCTCTGCTGAAATGAAATAAAGCTAGGGACGGCGCGTGCTCTTTAGCAGTCATGGGTTCTAAATTAAAATCTCATCACGTCTGGTTCATCCTACGATCCTTCACTATTAGTAAACAGACGCGATCGATGAGATTGGGAGAAAGCTCCGTGTTTGTGGGGGCATCGCTCTGCCTCCTATCATGAGGCTAGGCCCACTAGAAAAAAAGATTATTTCTAGAAACTCTCACAAAAATTAGAATCATCCAGCTATCAATTATGTAGACTATAACGAACATTGATAATAACAACAATAGGATGTATGCTATTTTCTAAATAATTACCGCTCTATGAATGTGTAAATCAATATAAGGTAACACATGAGTCATTATTTAAATTACTCACTTATGCTATTTAGACACATGAGCCCGGCCGCCCCCACCTCTCTTCTTCCCCGGTGGGATCCGGCGCGGCCACCCCTCCTCTCCCTCTCTTCCCCGGCTGGGATCCGGCCCGGCCGCCCCCTCCTCTCTTCTTCCCCGGCGGGGATCCGGCGCGGCCGCCCCTCCTCTCCCTCTCTTCCTCGGCGGGGATCCGGCCCGGCCGCCCCCTCCTCTCTTCTTCCCTGGCAGGATCCGGCGCGGCCGCCCCTCCTCTCCCTCTCTTCCCCAGATCCGGCGCGGCTCCCCATCTCCCTCCCGTCTCTCCCTCACTACGGCGGCCCCTCTCCCTCCCTCAGCGTCTCTCCCTCCCTCCGGCAAGGCTGGTGCGGGCGGCCTGCCCCGGCGACGTGGATGCAGCCAGCTCCGGCTCGAGCGGCCCCGGCGGCGCGTCGCTCCACCACCTGAGCAGCGGCCAGATCTGGCAACTTCGAGCAAGAAGGCGTGGAGTTCGACGAAGGGCGGTCAGATCTCAGCGGTGGGCCGCTCTCCCTTCCCCTCCACCTCCAGATCCGGCGGCGGGGGTCTTGATCCGACAGCAGGAGGCCGGATCCCGGCGCCGGGTGTCTCGATCAGGCAGTGGGAGACCGGATCCCGCGCGGCGTGCATCTCGATCCGGCAGCGGGAGGCCAGATCCGGCCCCTCCCTTCTTCCCCAGCGTGGTGCAGGCGGCGGCGGCGGCAGGCGTGGATGGTGGTGGCGGCGGTGCTCCTAGTGGTGCGGTGCCTTTTTTTATTTTTTTTGAAAAAAAAGTTTGACAAGTGTTTTTTTGCACTCGGCAACGTCTTTGTCGAGTGCCTGACAAAAAACACTCGGCAAACTAGCGTTTGCCGTTAAAGGGGTTGCCGAGTGTCGTTTGCCGAGTGTTATACTCGGCAAACCCTTTGCCAAGTGTTTTTGGGGATTCGCCGAGTGCCCCTGGCACTCGGCAAAGATCCTGAATCCGGTAGTGACGCTATATTTCAGGTGGCTAAAAAATACAATAAGCCTGTTCGCTGGTTGGTTTCTGGGCTGATAAGCCTGGCTAGTGCTGGTTTGTTGTAAAAGAAAATACTATTGGCTGGCTGATAAGCCCTGGCTGAAACCAACAAATGAACTCGGCTATTGATATAGTCTATAGAAAAGTTGTAGTTCTCATTAAGATCTACAACTTTGAAGTTGATAACTTGTTTATCTGAAATCGTTTAGCCCCAAATATTTGTTTTAAGCTCTCTAATTTGAAATTCAAAACTTTTTGGAATTTTCAAACGACCTCTGTTGTTGACGTAGTCTACACCAAAGTTTGTATCTTTCAACATGTTCTACGACTTTGTAATTGATAATATTTTTTTGGGGTTGTTTAGAGGCTCAAATGTTGGTTTAAAATTCTTATATTTGAAATTCAATTTCTTTGATTTTTTTTAAAAAGAAAAAATTTGGGCCTCTAAACAAAATCAAATAAATAAGTTGTCAACTACAAGGTTGTAAAACATGTTGAGATCTATAACTTTGGTGTAGACTATATCAACATCAGAGGTCATTGGAAAATCTAAAAAAAAATGAATTTCAAAATTAGAGAACTTAAAACGAATATTTGGGGCTCTAAATGATTTTAGAAAAAAGTTAACTATAAAGTTATAGATCTTAGTAAGAACTACAACTTTTCTATAGACTATATCAACATCCGAGGTCATTTGAAAATTTTAAAATTTGAATTTCAAAATCTAGTAACTTAAAATGAATATTTGAGCCTCTAAAATTTATTAAATAGAAAAGTTATTAACTACAACGATGTAGATTTTGTTGATCTTTACAAGTTTGACATAAAGTTTATATTCATATAACTTCATATGGAAAAGTTATGCTTTTTATATACATAAGAGAAAGAAAGACCAAATGGCAGGTGGGTCCCACAGCCACATCAACAAAACCACCCAAGAAACCACTTTGAAATGGTCGAGAGGGGTATTTTCACTACGTAGAAAAAAGGTTTTTAGGGACGGCTGGTAACCCTCTGTAGGGGGGTTTTGCCAGCCGTCCCTATGAAAGGGTGGCTACAAATCACTGATTTGTAGGGGCGGTTCTCAGGCCGCCCCTACAAATCGATTTGTAGGGGCGGCTGGTGTTATTAGCCCCCCTACAAATCGATTTGTAGGGGCGGCTGAATATTGAACCGCCTCTACAAATCAATTTCCAGAAATCACGAAAAAAGGGGCATAAAATAGCAAATTTTTTAATCCAATGAGGTCCCTACTGGCAGCCACACATATCCTCGCTTTACGGTTGCAGCATTTTTTTACGATTTTTGCACACTTTGCGCCGGCCGAGTTTCGAACCCGTGATCTCTCGCTCGCGCGTAAACTCCTCTACCACTACACCTCATGATCACTTGTGTCTACGTTCCATTTTGGTTCCCCACATATTATACAAAACTGAGCATAAATTGATTATTTGAAGCCCTAAACTAATTCAAATGAAAAAGTTGTCAACTACAAAGTTTTATAACTTTTCGAGATCTACAACTTTCATTTTGGTAGTTTCTCCATCCGAGCTCGTTTACAAAATTTAAATTTCAAATTTGAGAAATTCAAACGTAGTTTTCCATGACAAGATGATTTCAAATAAAAAAGTTATCAACTACAAAGTTTCATAACTTTTTGAGATCTACAAATTTCATTTTTTGCTGTTTGTCCATCCGAGGTCATTTAAAAAATTCAAATTTCAAATTTTTTGAAATTCAAATGTAGTTTTCCTTGACAAGATGATTTCAAATTAAAAAGTTGTCAACTACAGAGTTTCATAAGTTTCAGAGGTCTACAACTTCTATTTTAATCATTTATTCATCTGACATAGTGGTAGTAACATTGTTCACAAATGTTACATATCCCTCTTATTGTTTATGAAACTATAAGAGAGATATGTAAATTTTGTGAAAAATGTTATTACCACTTTATCGGATGAAGAAATGACCAAAATAAAACTTGTAGATCTTGATAAGTTCTGCAACTTCTATGTTCATGATTTTTTCATCTGAAATCAATTAGTGTTCCAAAATAACGTTTGAAGTTGTTATTTTTTGAAATTCAAAATTCAAATAGATAAAACACAGTCACATAAAAAGATGGATAAAATAATAGTGATAAGAACACAATAAATTGATAGGGCATGATTTTAGAAATTTTTTGAAAAAAAATCATCAAATTTGAAGGTAGTATGAGGGGGAAAGACTAGTTACAAGTTTTAGCCAGAAATTAAAAAGAGAAATAAGAGTTCTTCAATAATTTCAAATTTTAATTTTAAACAGTATTTTTAAGTAGTAAATGATATCAACTGAAAAAGTTGTCAACTACAAAGTTTCATAACTTTTCGAGATCTACAACTTTCATTTTAATTGTTTCTCCATCCGAGTTTGTTTACAAAATTTGAATTTTAGTGCTTAATTTTTAATACTCGGTGTCTATTTGTAGAGGCACTTCAATATTGAACTGCCCCTACAAATCCAATTTATAGGGGCGGATGGATATAGAGCCGCCCCTACAAACCGGCTCATTTGTAGGGGCGGCTGATAACACAGGCCGCCCCTACAAATCCATTTGTAAGGGCCGCTCATTTTTGAGCCGCTGAAAGCTCTAGTTTGATTTTGGTGAATTGATGAAACCCTAAGTGCTAACCTAGTTCATCAAGTGATCATGAGATAGGTAGCACACTTCAAGTAGAGAATGGTGATAGCATGGAGATGATCAAGGGCCTAAACTTGAAGAGAAGAAAGAGAAAAACAAAAAGCTCAAGGCAAAGGTATAACTTATAGGAGCTATTTTGTTTTGGTGATCAAGACACTTAGAGAGTGTGATCACATTTAGGTTTGATAGCCGTACTATTAAGAGGGGTGAAACTCGTATCGAAATGCGGTTATCAAAGTGCCACTAGATGCTCTAACTCATTGCATATGTATTTAGGATCTAGTGGAGTGCTAACACTCTTGATAATATTTGTGAAAATATGCTAATACATGTGCCACATATGCTAACACATTCGGCGCTTTCGAGAAAATGAAATGCCTATTTTCTATTGCGCCGGATGCAAATTCTTGGTGGTTAGCACATTGGAGCAAGGGTGGAGAAGATAGAAGTGAGAACAGAGCTGATGCCAGCGTCGGTCCAGTGACCGGACGCTGGATCCAGAAGCACCGGACGCTGACTGCCTGCGTCCGGTCGCATTGACTGTCGGGACGGTGGCTAGGGTTTACCATCGGACGCTGGCTGTGTCCGGTCGAGGTGAACCGGACACGTCCGGTCGAGGAAAACCATGTTTCGACCCTTACTGTACTCAACCGGACGCTGAGGTTCCAGCGTCCGGTCAGTTTTAACCGAACGCGTCCGGTCGTGGTCGGTACCTTACTGGAAACGACCGGACGCTGGGGGTTCAGCGTCCGGTCAGTTGAAGCTACTGCGTCCGGTCAGCGTCATAACCGTTGGAATCTGACGAACAACGGTTGAAGGCGATGACACGTGGCGTCCATCGGACGACCGAACACTGAGGGCCAGCGTCATGTCAGTATGACCGGAGCGTCCGGTCAGAGCGCGTTTTGCCCAGTGAAGGGGTATAACAGCTCTATTTGATTGGGGCTCTATTTATAGCCCTATGGCTGGCTCAAGGGATAACTTTTGCACATTTTCATTAACATAGCAACCTTGTGAGCCTAGCCAAAGAACTCCCACTCATCTACATCATTGATTCATCATCATAGTGAGATTGGGAGTGATCCAAGTGCATTGCTTGAGTGATTGCATCTAGAGGCACTTAGTGATCGTGTTTCACTGTGGATTTCGCTTGTTACTCTTGGTGGTTGCCGCCACCTAGACGGCTTGGAGCAGCGAGGATCGTCGAGCGGAGGTGGTGATTGTCTCCGGCTCCGATCGTGGTGATTGTGAGGGGTTCTTGACCTTGTCCCCGGCGGAGAGCCAAAAGATACTTTAGTGAATTGCTCGTGGCTTGTGTGATCCTCATCTTGTGTTGGTTGTGCGGCACCCTATTGAGGGTTTGGCGTGTGAAGCCAATTAGCGCGTGAACCTCCAAGTGAGTGAATCACCACAACGAGGACTAGCTTGCCGGCAAGCAAGTGAACCTCGGTAAAAATCATTGTGTTCATCCTTTGATTCCGAGGTGATTGGTCTCTATTGTTATTCATCTTTGTGATTGATTGGTACTTCATCTACACGGCGGTATAATTATCCTAATCACTCTCTTTACTTTACCGCAAACTAGTTGACAAGCTCTTTAGTGTAGCTAGTTGTGAGAGCTTGCTTGCTTGCTTGGTTGGTGTGGCTGTTTAGTTAGTCTTTGAGAGCACACTAACATAGAATAGTGTCTTTGCTATTGTGTGAATAGACACTATCTAAACTAGAATTGTGGTAGGTGGCTTGTATTTTAAGTAGGCTAGCGCAACACTCGCTTCGCCTCATAATTGTCTAACCACTTTGTTAAGTGTTGTTGTAGAAATTTTATTAGGCTATTCACCCCCCTCTAGCCATTATGACCTTTCAGCCGCCCCTACAAAGAAAGCAAGACGTTGCTAGAAATTGTTTTTGTAGTAGTGTTTGCCTGGTTTTAAAAGTTAAGGAGGGTATTTTGCCCGGTATTGCATTTCGAGCGGGTCATTCAAAATCAGTGACTACTTAGCGTGGTGAATCAGACTACTCATTTTTACACCTGTCATTGATTTTTTTTCTAGACAAACATAGTGTCCTTACTATGAGCCCGGATATCCTCATCACAAGGTTAAATATCCAACCATAACAGAGTGGCCAAGCAAGCAACCATAACAGAGTAGACGACCACAGCAGGTAAACCGTAACTTTGCTTGGTCCTACGTTCAAGGTGATATATAATGGCAGTGGCAGTTGTCAATTTTTCTCCTTCACAACAAAAGCAAACATTTAATTAATTATTAATCCTACTCTCCGATCTGGAGAAAATACCATTTCACAGCAGGTATATATACAATATCCATCATGTAGAGATATCTCAATAATCGCTACGATCGAGGGCTAGGACTGCTGACAATACATCCGTGTTTCATGTCCTGGTTGTTGGGTCGCTCTGCTGAAATGAAATAAAGCTTGGGACGGCGCGTGCTCTTTAGCAGTCATGGGTTCTAAATTAAATCTCATCACGTCTGGTTCATCCTACGATCCTTCACTATTAGTAAACAGACGCGATCGATGAGATTGGGAGAAAGGGCATCGCTCTGCCTCCTATCCTTATGAGGCTAGGCCCACTAGAAAGAAAAAAGATTATTTCTAGAAACTCTCACAAAAATTAGAAGCATCCAGCTATCAATTATGTAGACTATAACGAACATTGATAATAACAACAATAGGATGTATGCTATTTTCTAAATAATTACCACTCTATGAATGTGTAAATCAATATAAGGTAACACATGAGTCATTATTTAAATTACTCACTTATGCAATTTAGATACATAATATATGTGATTTCTTAATTTTACATCTAAATTACGCCTTCTTACATTATTAAAAAAAACTAAACATCCTATAAATTCTTCATGAAATTATCAATATATTTATTATAAATAAATATTTAAATAACCATAAAGCATATATATATGTTTCTACATGATCCACTTCTATTAATGGCAATATATTAAAATTTCATTATAAATTAATGGCAATATATTAAAATTTGAATAAAATAAAGATACATATTGTGCCATCATGCAAGTCAAATCATGTGCATAAAAGAGAGATAAGTTTGCTAAAAATATACATGAGAGTAAATATATATTATGATCCAACAATCATGAAAAATATTTCCTACATTAATGATACTAACAAATTATTTAAAATTATTAATAACCATGACATATAACTTATATAAGCTATTACTTTAGATAATTTGTAAATTTTAACTAAAACATTTGGCATATCCTTATTAATAGTATAACCGTTACTGCATAAATAACTCTTTGACAACAAAATTCAAACATCTTGACACATGGGGAGGATAGTGCAGACTACAGGTGGCTATATCTTCCTGTTCTATGACACTCCTTTGTGCAAATTGTCATTATAACGCTGCGACCTGCTAGCACTACCGGAATTGCAAGCTTTGTCGAGTGCCAAGAACTTTGCCGAGTTTTTTTTTATCTCGGGCACTCGGCAAAGGCTAGTGCCCAAACTCGAACACTCGACAACGACACGACCCTCGGCAAAGCTGATCTTTGTCGAGTGCTCAAGATCGGCACTCGGCAAAGACGTCCTCTTTGCCGAGTGCTCAGACATGCCACTCGGCAAAGACTTTCTTTGCCGAGTGTCAACGTCTCACACTCGACAAATTTTGGCCCGCCGTTAAACCAGCCTGCCGCCGTCAGCTCTTTGCCGAGTGTACAAATGCAACATTTGGCAAAGAGGCTTTTTGCCGAGTGTAAAAAACAGACACTCGGCAAAGTATAATTTTTTTTTACTCCTGCACTTCAAAAATTTTCACCTCTCCACATACCACATGTGGTACTCCATGCTTAAGTTTGGTGTATTTTTGAATTTATTTGCTATATTTAACTAATTAATTGTATTTCAAGCAATTTTTTGAATTAAGTTAAATTTGAACGGCAAGTGATTCAAATATTTGGAAAAAATGAGTATAAAATTGATATTCATGTTATTCAACCCAGTTTGAGGCCTTACCTATAAGATTATAAGGGTTTTCGAACATCTTATTTCGGAAACACGACCCCGTGCGTGTGGTTGAATGGTTTTTAAATTCTATATAAAGCAAAGGAAGTCCGAAAATCATGAAATTTGATAAGATGTCATGATATCATATGTAAAGGCTGTGGCAAAAAATTGAGAAGGTGTCGCATAAGTTGTCACGTACATTGCTTACAAATCGAAACATCTCCGAAGAAGTTTCATGATTGTTGAGAATGATCTGGTAAGATTTGGAGTGAAAGTGACGGTCGAGTTGTGGTTTGACTCCGAAACTTTTTGTATAGCCAATAGACATCAAAGATCGTGTCATGTTAAATATTAGTGATTTTTTGGATCCATTTGATAATTATTAATTTTTAATTGCAATTATATAAATGGAATTTGAGCTATAACTACATGAAATCATGGTCTATTTTTCGCTGAAGCATCAAATTTGCATTGTTGAGTGAATTTAACAAAGTATTTTCATAGTGTATTGGAACAAATTTGGAAAAAACGGTTAAGGAAAAGGGAAAGGAAATAGAAAAGTTTTTTAAAAAAAATACATTTGCCGAGTGTCCTAGGGTTAGCACTCGGCAAAGTATAGTCTTTGCCGAGTGCCTTATCGGCTTGACTCTCGGCAACGATTTTTAATGTTTTTATTAAAAAATCCCAGCTTTGCCGAGTGTCAGATCGCGGACACTCGGCAAAGGCCTGACCCAAGACTTAACTGGCACGGCCGAGACTCACTCACGCACGCACGCACACTCCCGTCCCCTCAGTCCCTCACCGCCCCTGCCAGCCCCGCCCTCCGCCCTGCCCGTCATCCTCGCGCCGCCGCGCCTTCTCCCGCGCTGCCCCGCTCGTGCCCGCCCGCCGTGCTCGCGCCCGACGTGCTCGCCCGCCGGCCGCGGCCCCAAAGCCGCCTCCACCGGCAAAGTTTGGCCCACCGGTCGCCCTGCACGCCACCCCCGCCCGCAACGCCGCGCCTGCGCGCCGCCCCGCGCGCGCCCGCCCGCCCACGCCGGCCGCTCCCGCCGGTGGCCCGCCACCTGGACTCGTCTCGCCCGCACCCGGCGCTCGTCCCCGCACGCCGAGGACGCAGGCTCCCGCGGCTGGCCCCCGGCGTCCCGCACCCGGTGCCCTCCCCCGCGCGCCGACGACGTAGGCTCCGGCGTCCGGCCTCCTGCGTAGTACCTAGGTAATCCCTTGTTCATCTCTTTCATGTTCCCTTTGTCTGATAGAAATAAGGTAAAAGGTTCCATGCTGCAGAACATTGGTGTTTCGAATTGCCTCATTCCTAGTTCCCCTGGAGTGAAATGTTGTAATATCATTTTATCTGTCTGTAGAATGTAGTTTCATTGAATTCATATTCATACTGAGATCAAGTGCAAAAAACGATATGAATTCATCTTGTAAGAGATAAAGCTTTCACTAGTAGAGTGATCGATGCATAATTTTTAAGTTTAGCTTTCACTAGTTAGGTAAAATCCTAAAGCTTGGCGTGATACAGCAGCCCCGTTAACCTAATCTTGGGCTAGTCGAAATTCGACACGATTCCAAGTACCCAGGAGACGATGTCTATATCGTGGCTCAACAGGCCACACAAGTTTATTATCTCCCATGGGCGTGCCAAGACGACCCGCATCTTAAGGGTTGAGATGTTGTGAACAAGGTATCGCCACACAGTAAACTACCTGTCCCAAACAATGAAGATTACAACTTTGACCCAAACACATATGATGGAGAGTTCTTTCAAGAAGAGAGGCTACAAGGGAGCTTTGTGATAGACATAACCGATCCGGTCAGAATGGAAGTAGACAATGAAAGGGTTGATGATGAGGACGATGGGGATGAGGTTCAAAATGTGAAGGACTTAGAATTACTTCGGCGATTAGAATTAGCTAATGACAGTGATGACAACATTGCTCCTCCGGATGGTCATGATATCAACATGGAAGTAGACATGCATGATAGTGATGATGAGACTTATGATCCAGCTAATACCGATCATGATGATTATTTCTAAGACATGTAATATTATGTTACCTTCTAATTATGTTTTGTTCATTTTGCAATACGTCTTATTTATTTTACATCTCTTTCTAATTATGTTTTATTCATTTTGTATCTCTTTGTAATTGCAGGTGATTGAACAAAGATGCCAGGCGACGAGGGTCTCTTAAGGAGTTTAAGGAAAGTAAAGTCGAAATACAAGAGAGTGGAGGAGGTAGCTCCTCCGCCACCGCCAAAGAAAGGCAGGGGTCCAGGCAGCAGAGGCCGGGGTCGTCAGGCTCCTTCGCCACAGAGGCAGGAGGAGGAGGTGGAGGAGGAGTCCGAGGAGGAGGAGGTGCCCGAGGAGCACGAGGAGGCGGTGGAGGAGGAGGAGGAGGAGGTGCCCGAGGAGCACGAGGAGGTGGTGGAGGACGAGGAGGAGGTGGAGGAGGAGGACGAGGAGGAGGACGAGGACGAGGACGAGGATGACGAGGCTGAGGAGGCGGCGGGGGGTTCCTCTTCCTATGGTGCGGCAGTAGGATGCTCCTCTTCCTCTGGCATGGCTAAACTCTATCAGTAAGGTCCCTCGCAACTCCCGAAGCGACCGATACCTCTTGAGAGACGCCCAATGGTTTGACCCGGTGGTTCAAAGTAAGTAACTTTACATGCTATCACTATTTTCTCATTTGTTATGTTGAAACTAATAATTTTTCTTGATCACTTGGGCAGGGGTTTCGTGATTGTGGGTGCAGGTGGTCACGAACGCCATCCTAATGGCGTTCTTGGTCTTTTGTTCAAGACACACTTCCCTGGCCTTGTTGACTTTGCCGGAGTGCGGCAACCGGCCTGGACGTTTGCCCACTACGCCGTCTGCGCAGATGCATATGATCGGGATGGTAGGATCTACGGCCACAAGGCAGAGCGGGTGATTACGGAGCTGTGGGTAAGTCTTCGTCTCACTACACTCCTCAATTCATCGCATTCATTGGACATTCTTCAAATAAGGATAGGATACATTGCGTCTACATACAGGATTTCTTCGGATGCGAGCCGGGATGGGAGGTGGCAGCGAGGGCGGCGGCTAACAAAGCTTGTCACAAACTCGTGGGTGACATGCACTATGAGGCGGGCCTCCAGGCCGTCGTGACATACAACGCGACCTTCGAGTTTAGGAAGGTCACAAAAAAAGAGGCAAGAAAGGAGACGCTGACCAATGAACAATACATGAAGGTAAATATATAAGATTAATACTGATTTTTCTAAGATGAAATAAGCTTAATTTGATCTACATATACTTGATGTCGTGTAGGTGGTTCCGTGGTGGTGCACTGGGCACGAAGACTGCTGGGAGGCAATGGTGGACAAGTGGTGCAGCCCCAAGTGGTGGGAGACGCACAATGCTTGCTAGGAGCGGCGTTTGATGATGCCTGGTGCACCACACCATCAAGGTAACCTTTGCCTCCTGGCCTACGCAGCTAAATGGGTACGCTGAATCCATTTCTTTATTCTAAAGCTCAACTATGCAAATTTCTAATCATCCTGCTGCTTCTTTCGCAGTCGGCGTCACATGGTGGCGCGCCCGTCTCCCAGTTCGAGGCGTGGGCAATGGCCTACAAGGGCAAGGCGACGTCCGACGTCCACTACAACCCGGAGGACCCGCCTGAGGCGTACATCAACTCGTCCGTCCACACCCGCCTCACTGAGTACACAGCGATGGCAAGGGAGGTCCATGGGCCAGAGTACGATCCCACCTCCGAGGACCTTAATGGAGAAGTCGTCATGAGGTTGGGAGGAGGGAGGAAGCACGAGGGGTACTGGATTGGTGACGGCGCAATCGAACCGGCCCGTACTAGGTCTCTCTCCGAGATTCGAGCAAGGAGCACGAGCTCGAGCCCAGCCATACGCACACGGCCGGACTGTACACAGCACACGGTGCAGGCACTCAAGGTTATTTCTGTTTTATTCGTCGTTCATTGATTTTTACATACCTTTGCTTTGCGTTGTATCATTGGGGTGAAATATTGTAGGCCGAGGTGGCAGAAGAGAGGAGGCGACGGGAGGACGCTGAGGCGAGGGCTGAGGAGGATCGACGGAGGATGGAGCAGATGTTTCAGTATATTCAAGGTCTTGGAGCTTACTCAGGCTATGTTCCGCCACCGATGATATTCACTCCACCAAATGATCCTGCTGTCACTCCTGTGAGTTTCTCTACCTTAAATCTAAATGTGAATGTGGATATGGATATATGAGTGTGAATCCAAATGATATGTTGAGTCAAATGCACCATGATATGTGAATATGCATATATGGTTGTCGGTCATCGTACCGTTGTTTTGTTGTAGGTTTTGGACACCTCACCGTGCAGGGGAGGTGCTGCCGAAATTTCGAACTGACACTAATATGTTGCTTTTTTTCAAGTTTTTAGAACCTACCTTAAATCTTGTCTCACACATGCAATCACTTCTCTTTTGTGCAGGGGCAATCGGCGGCGTCGAATGATGTTCATGGCACACCTCCAGCTCAGGGCACACCTCCGTCGCAGTGGGACCGGTGGAGTGGCCGTCAACAATAGAGGTAGATGGACTTGTGTTTGTGATGCTTATTTGTGAATGGTGGCACTTGTGGCGGCACTTAGATGATATTTGTGGACTATGTGATACTTGTGGATAACTTGTGATGACATTTGTCATGGTTATGGATTATATGTGATAGTTGTGTGATATATGTGATTGTTGTGTGATAATGTGATATATGTATGTGTGGATGCAATAAACAAAAAAATGCAAAAAAAAAACAAATTTCCCAGCTATGCCGAGTGCTATGGTCATTGTACTCGACAAAGGCAGGGAGGCTTTGCCGAGTGCTATCGCCATTGCACTCGGCAAAGGCAGAGAGGCTTTGCCGAGTGCACCAGTAAAGCACTCGGCAAAGCCTCCCTGCCTTTGCCGAGTGCCGCCCATTAGCCGCTCAACAAAGCGGCCACCTTTGCCTAGTGTAGTAGGACTGACACTCGGTAAAAAGGGCGGGCTTTGCCGAGCGCCCGACCGTCACCGTCAATTGGCGCCGTCAGACAACTTTTCTTCGGCAAAGAGGTCTTTGTCGTCACCGGCTTTGCCGAGGGTGACAAAGGCTTTACCGAGTGTATATGGAGATTTGCCGAGTGTCACAGCCACTCGGCAAAGAGCCTGAGTCCGGTAGCGTAGCCTTGCCAAATTGCCAGTCAGTGTCCATTGTTCACCGGTCGCCGAGGCGGCCAAGCGTAGGCTACCAAGCAGCTGGCGCGGGCCGTGAAAATCCGCACCTGTTTTTTGACACGCGGTCATCAGGAAAAGAAGCGCCGGCCGGCGCGTCCGAGGCCGTGAATGTACGTGCCCGGCGAGTACCGTGAAGCAACGCTTTTGCGCGACAACGAGGGCGCGGGGAAAAAAAAGGCTGGCTGGGGGTTTTTCTGTCACGTGAACCAGAAGGGAACAAGACACTTGTTAGGGGGCGGGCCTTTTGTCTGATCCGCGCCCGCACGCGCCCGCCCGTGTCGAGAATTTCTAGGGGCGGCCACCCGTTCGTGATCATGACAGTCATTTCGATTATTCCCCGGTCGCCGTCGTCGTCGCCGTCGATTACTGTAAGCGTGTGAACTGTAAAGGCCTCGAGTCGTGAGTCGTCAGCCGTGTCTCGCAGTTTGCATCCTCCCTGCTACTTGGACTTCTGTGACTGAAGCTGTTATTCTTTTCTGGGTACAAACTTGCAGCCTTACAGGTAGGATCATCTTCTAGCATAGAAAATGTAATCCACGCACCAGCAACGAAGCCACGGTTGTGGATGCGATTCGGTTGGGCTCGTATTTTTGGAGTATCATCAGCTGCTTCTTAACGTGCGCGTGGAAAAAAAAATTGGAACAAAATCAGAGAACTAAAGGCAAATATAAGCTAAGGGATATGGACCCTACTTTTTTACTTTCCAAAATTCCAAAGGAATCTATCTGGTGTCACTGTATAGTGCTTTTGTTTTGCATGGTTGATATCTGCATCTGGAGATATGGTCCGCAGTCCGCACCGAAAGTTTTTTGTTTTTTTTGTTTTTGCAATGAGCTAGTGACGTACGTAAAACGATCGAGTTACTTCCACCGTAATCAATCAAGCTATTTCAAGTAAGTATCAAGAATGGTTTTTTAGAGAAAGATCACTTCTCCCTAGTATAGGGCTTGCCGCCTATGAGTAAGTAAACCAAGTGTGGTACTTGGAAGGCTAATATGGAAGTGGTGATCCGAAGAATATTTGAGATCCAAGTGTTATCTAGCTAACCATGGTGCTATGGATGAATTTAAATGTGCAACTCCGATTGGTATCACACTTGAAAGGTTTATTTTAAATACCTTAGCATCAATCGGTAATAATTACTCTCTCACATTTCCAATCTATGCATATGTGCGAACTTCTAATCAGACAATCTAGCACATATGTAGGGGGAGCTAATACTATCATTTCGGGTTTGTGGTACTTGTCCAAAATCATTTACACATGGTAAAATTGCTTGGGCAAGCAACATGAATCCAAAAAGAGCTTAATTTTCATATCTTTGTAGAGTTGTCATCAATTACCAAAAAGGGTGAGATTGAAAGGTCTTTGTTTGGTTTTGGTAATTGAGTGACAACCTAGGTGGACTAATTGCGTTTATGTGAGATACACAGGTGATTAGTCCACAGGAACATGTGTGTGAGCAACATATGCCATGAAGGTGAAAATGGCTTGGAGATGTTGCAAAGCTTACACATGTGATGATGAGGGAGCTTATTGCACATGAGACATGACATTGAGTCATGTGATCAAGGTGGAGAAGATCAAGACAAGACTTGGCTTGATGGACCGGTTGCAAGCGTGAAGGGCGTGTCGAAGGCTTTGGAGCGATGGACCGCGTGGCGGTAAAGCTTGAGCAAGACTTGGCGCCGATGAACGAAGGCAATGGTGAAAAGCAAGTAGAGTCAAGATCGATGAACCAATATGATCACGTGATGATATGAAGTGGATCATATCATTGTTGATCATGTTGGTGCATGTGTTGCATCGACATTGAAGGAAATGGAATGGAATGCGCAAGACAAATGTATAACCTAGGGCATTTCATTTCACCGGTCATAGGTGTGTAGAGAAGTTTATAACCGAGTTTAGGATAGATGGCCGTACTATCAAGAGGAGCAAACTTGTTTGCATATCTGTCATCTAGTGCCACTCGAGTGGTCTAACTTTGCATCGTCGCTAGGATTGAGTGGCGTGGCAAGTTGAGTGGCTAATCCTTTGAAAAATGATTGTGAAAATACTAACACACATACACATGGTGGTGTACACTTGGTGGTGTTGGCACATTTATAAAAGAGATAAAGTTGGAGTTGATGTGGATCAACTTGGTGATGAAACGGAGGTGAGAAAGGTCCCACAGAGTGGACCGGACTCTGGTCACGCTGTGACCGGACGCTGGCCATGAGCGTTCGATCAGTTGTGATAGACAGCGTGCAGCGTCGATCAATCGACCAGACGCTGGCTGTGAGCATCCGGTCAAGGTGACGTGGCAGCACAGCGGTCAGGGTTACTGATTGGACGTTGGGAGGGTCCGGTCAAGGTCGACCGGACGCGTCCGATCGATAAAAAGCGTTTCTAGAACCTTACTGGAAACGACCGGACGCTGAAGGTCCAGCGTTCGGTCAGTGTTTGCTGCTGCGTCCGGTCATCAGGTGACCGCTGAGATCGAGCGAACAGCGTTTGAAGCAAGGGACACGTGGCGTGTATCGCGTGACCGGACGCTGAGGTCCAGTGTCCGGTCGGCCCGACTTTTGTCCAGTGAAGGGGTAACGGCTCTATTTATTCGTGGGGTTATAAATAAAAGCCATGGTCAGCCTTGGGCCAGGAGCTGAGCACACTATAGCCTTGGTGGCTTGTGTGGTAGTGCTTGGGAGCCCTCCATCTCACACATACTTGATAGTGATCATCCGATTGTGTGAGTGAGCAATTCTAGTGCGATTGCATTGTGAGGTTGCATCGAGTTGCACTAGGTGATCGAGTTGTAAGCCAGTGGTGCTTGTTACTCTTGGAGGTTGTCACCTCCTAGATGGCTTGGTGGTGGTCTTCGTCGAAGCCCGCAAGAAGCTTGTGCGGCGCTTCGGAGAAGTGCTTTGTGAGGGGCATTGTGCTCGCTCCGTGGGAGCCGCGAAGAGCAACTTTAGTAAAGCGTGTCATTGAGCTACCCTCACTTCCGGGGTAGGTTCTTGCGGCGCCCAACATGCGCGCTTGACGGGTGATGTCAATTAACCACCGAACCACCAAGTGAGCGGTCGACACAACGGGGACTAGCGTATTGGCAAGCACATGAACCTCGGGAGAAAAATCACCGTATCAACCTTGTTCTTCCCGTTGGTTTGCATCCTCGTTACACAAGCTTGTGTTTACTTTCATATACATTGTGTTTGTGTAGTTGCTCTTGTAATTAGTTAGCTTATGTAGCTTGCTAGTTATCTTCTTACTTGTGTAGCATAGAAGTAGCTCTCTTACATGACTAATTTGGTTTGAGTAACCTTGTTAGTCATATTGCTTAGTTTGTGTAGCTAAGTAATTGCGCTCTCTAATTTGACATTGGTTGCCTTGTTATTGAGCATTGCTAGTGAGCTTAGGTGGCTTTGTGCTTTTGCTTACTAGCATGTGTTGGAGCTCTCTTGTTGCTTAAAGTACTAGTGGTATAGGTTTATGTGACCTTGCTCCTAGAATTGATTATGAGAGCTCTAGCTAGCCCGGTACCTTTGTTGCTTATTTAGTATCTTTGCAATGTGCTAGAGAATATAGATATATGGGTGTAGTCTTGGTTAGATCGATAGTTTTAATTCCGCACTTGTTTTGGTTAGCCAACGCGATTAAGTTTTAGAAAAGACTATTCACCCCCCTCTAGTCGCCATCTCGACCCTTCAGGGTGGCAGCGTGTGGTGCGGTGCAGTGCGGCGTGTTGTGTGCGCGAGGGTGAGGGCCGGGGGTGCGGGCCATTGGGGGCATATAAAGGAGTATGCCGAGTGCCAAGATTGGGGGCACTCGGCAAAGTATAGATATGCCGAGTGCTAAGATCTGGGGCACTCGGCATTGTTTTTTTTTTATTTTCATTACGGCCCGATACTGTGCAGTGGGGTCGGGTCGACGAATTTGCCGAGTGTCCCCTATATGACACTCGATAAATTCTATTTTTGCCGAGTGTCAGGTAGAATACACTCGGCAAAATAAATTGATATTCATGCCTACCCATCTTCATTCTTCATAACGTGTTTTACTAAATTTGTTACGATGTAATTTAAAAATAACCTACCAAATTCACTCAACAATGCATATTTGATTTTTCTACGAATATTAATCCATTATTTCTTGCAGTTATAGCACAAATTTAATATATATCAATAAAAATACTATAATTGCAGTTAATAAATTAAAATTATCAAACAGATCCGAAAAATTACCAAAATTTGACGTGAATCGATCTATGTTGTCTATTGGCTATACAAAAAGTTTTGAAGTCAAACCCCAATTCAACAGTCACTTTGACTCCAAATCTTACCGGATCTCAACGCTACAATTCTTCTTTGGAGATGCTTCGGTTTGTAAAGGTCGTACGTGACAAATTGTGTGAAAACCTTCTCAATTTTTTTCCACAGTCTCCACGTATCATATCAGGAGATCTTGACAAATCTCGTCATTTTCAGACTTCGTTTGCTTTTTTTAGAATTTAAAAATCATTTGACCACACGTTCGTGGTCGTGTTTCCTGAACAAAATGTTCGAAAATTCTTTTCATTTCCCGGGTAAGGCCCCAAAATGGACTCAATAACATGAATATGATTTCTCCACTCAATTTATTCCATTATTTGTATCACTTGCAGTTCAAATTTGACTTAAACCAAAAAAATCATCTAAATGCAATAAATTACTTAAATATAGCAAACAGATCGAGAAATATACCAATTTTTAACATGTAGTACCACATGTTGTATGTGGAGGGTAGAAAAAGTTTGGAGGGCAGGAGAGAAAAAATTATTATTTTACCGAGTGCCATTAAAAAACACTCGGCAACAACAATACTTTGCCGAGTGTAAACAAAAAACACTCAGTAAAAATATCAGTTTGCTGAGTGTCAAACAAAAACACGCGGCATACCATGTCTTTGCCGAGTGTCTCTAACAGACACTCGGCAAAGTTCTAACGGCAGGGCGGCGCACCCAACGGTCGTCAGATGGCCGCCGCAGCCCAGCGCACGTGACTCCATTTTGCCAAGTGTCCGTGTTTGCTGAGAGTTTTGTTGTAGTTTGCCGAGTGTTTTTTATTAGACACTTGACAAAGTTGTATTTTGCCGAGTGCTATATGTTTGTCGAGTGTCCGATATAATGTATTCAGTAAATCCTCGTGCACTCGGTATTCTACTGTTTCCAGTAGCCGTAGAACGTGCCCATGTGAACGACCCGGCCGGACCTGTCCTAGAACCATATCTGCCGGCCAGCATTATTATTGCGTCTCTCTCAGGCCATCGACAAAGCAAAGCATGCACGCGGGGCCGGGGACGGAGAGGATATGGTGGGACTGCCGATCCTGTAGCTGATGAGTGATGATTGCCCGGCTGGTCAGCATAGCAGGCAGCTCCTGTAGACGAAAGCAACAGAAACTTTTTTTACTTGGTCCTTGCACTTACATGTGGGTCAAGGTACGTAGTCTAATAATGGTAGCGGTAAATTTTCTCCTTCACAACAAATTAAAATTAGAAACAACGTTAGTAATTATTGTTGATTTAATAATAATTAATAATAATACCACTAACCACAGAAAAATTTGAGAGCAAGTATGTAGAGCGAGATACCTCATGATCGAATGCTACGATGGCCGGGACAGAGATGATCTCCGTTTGCATTACGCAACCTACAGACTACTAGTAGATCATCTCGAGTTGTGACCGGCCAGGAACAAAACGAAGTCTACTACAGCTAACAACAGCACTATCTACGCATCTTATGCTCACGTTGTGTGGTGTGTTTGACACGTATATCATTGCATTGGGCCCGGGAATATATAAGTGGCAGGCAGAGCCGTGTGTCTCATGACGCGTCGTCCTCGGTACCAGTCAGATCCCACTAGTGTTTTTTCTCTCCTTCCTATCCTTTTCAAGTGGAGGAGTAGGGAGCTTTTTCTCTGAACCCCAGTTCTTGCTCCGATCAGATCCCACTAGTGTTTCCACCCCACCACCTCTCCGCCCACCGGCCCTCACCCGGCCCCTCCCCTCCTCCTTTCGCTCCGGTGGTCTCGTCGCCATGGGGGATTGCGAATCTGCCATCGTTGTAGATAGATATACCGACGTGTATTGATTGTAGTTTTTAGCTAGGTTTTGCCCATTCACGATCGACTCACCATCCATCTTCTCCCTTGCGCCTTTGCTTTCCCCCTGTACGTCCTAGCTAGATCCAAGAGAGAAAGAGAGCACAGCATCCTGATCCATGGCAAGTCCCTGGAGCATCGCTGCGACGGGCTGGACAGTCACCGTAGTGGGTTGGCTGCTCTCACCCCTCATCAGCATGATCATGAACAAACTCTCTGCCTACCTCATTTTTGACGCATCCAAAGAGCTCGACATGTTGGAGGAAGTCACTGTCCCAGCTCTCAGGGAGACTCTGAGAGACGTCGAGGAGCAGAGGATGGTGATGAGGGACGAGAGGTCTGGATCTCATCTGCAGAGACTCGACAAGCTGGACACACGTCTCAAGTCTGCCTTGTGCCAAGCGGAAGACATCCTGGACCTTGTCGATTACCACCGTATCGAGAAGGAACTGACTGGTGGGGACGACGGGAGATGGGTGCAGCGACTCATCCAGGCTGCTGGCGCATCCATTGTCGCCCTCGGCAGAGGGAGCTGGGCCTCGGTGCAGCGAGTTCTCCACGCTTCTGGTGCTTGCATCGCCTTCTACTGCATAGACAACACCCCAGCTCCTCTACTGCAATTGGTACATAGCATGAAACAGAAGCTGGGGCAATTTTTCGGAGGTTGGAGTTCAGGTGAGGACGTTCTACCTGTGTCCCAAGCAACATCCACCGTCGGGGTCCAGAGGCTCTGCGGTTGGTGCAGCCACCTCGTCGCCAATATCACGAGCTGCTGTCGGTCCGTATTCAGCTGGTCCGCTCAGCGGATTGCAGAAGCCCGGCGTTACCGGGACTGGTCATATGAACTAGTTGGCATCAAAAGTGATCTGCAGGTAACATGATGAATTCAACTCAGCTCTCCTAGCATTGTAGCTATTTTCCTATAGCAGCAGCGCAAACACTATATGATCTTGCTGGTATTTATCCTCTCTCTTCTTCACATATGTTTTGCAAAATACGTCACTCTTATGTTCCTCGGAAGTGCTGAGACGCTATATTTCAGGTGCCTGAAATATACAATGTTTTCAGGCGACGGTTTGTAGCTGTCAGATTAGCATCCAGCGGTGACAATCGTCATCCAGCGGTTTCTATAAGCAGACAAAACAGGTCCATAAGCAGACAAAACGAGTCTGCAACAGAATATAGATCTACTCCTTAACGGGTCCAAAAAACCCGTTAAGCTTGCTGAGGTGTACCGAATGAATAAACATGGGCCTATTTCTTCACTTTGAACTGGGCTTTACACGGTGAACCAAAAACACAGAAATTTGTCCCACTTAAACCCCCTGCTACAAGTTAAATGTCCCAGCTCGTGCATGTGAAGTCCACATAATATGGAACACCAGGATCACTGCATAGTCTCACCCGACAAGATTCACATATTAAGATATTCTGAGCAAACAAAGGCACCATGAGTATGATCTTGAAAATTTCAAAACATAAATACGAAAATTGCATATTTCAAATAGTGCAACTAGTACTTGTTGATAATGCAATTATACTGTTGCTTTTCCTATATGAAGATTAGACATTTAACTTGAGGCTTATCGTGGTATTTCTTCTTTATTTGCTCAATCACCACAGAAGATATATCGATGTTGACATCTTGATAACTATCATCTATCATGTTTTCACCAAATACTGCAACAATCAAGAGAAGATAAACCACATAAGTAATTCCACTAGATCTGAAGTAATGTAGACATCTTGTGTTTAGTATTTGTGGTTAAATTGATCATTATAATTAATAAATAAAAGCACATCTATGCTTGTGACTAATGATGAGGATTTATCTCGGAATCAGCCAGGAAATTCAGTTTTTAGTCAGACATTGTGTTTCGTGACAAACTGTCAGAAACTATCCTTAAATGCCATTAGTGAGATTAAGTAGTAGTGACAAAATGACCGTATCATGACGTAGGCTGTAGAAGTATGAAACTTCATAGAGATCAACATTTATTGATATGTCAACTAGGATCTTGAGTGCTTGAGCATGCTTACCAGCGAGATGATCACAAGGCCAAGCTGTAGCGTGTTGCTCCTGCATGTGCTGGGACATCTCATAGCTCTCTAGCTGCAGTGTTCTCTAGTTCAGGAAGCTCTCGCTCGCCTTCAGGTCTGCCTCAAGTGTCGCCTCTGGGTCACTGTCCCTCATCTCAAGATTGGCTTCATTAAAATGAGCAGTTCAGTTTCTTGTCAGATGTTGTACTGCATCAACAAAGGAGTTAGCGGTGAATGAATGGAGTCCTACTTCCCAGGTTCTCAGGAAACTTTACAGAAATGACAAAAAAATGACAACATCTTGAAACAAACACACAACCACTATGTGTGGATTAGTCAGAAAATGCATTGAATTCATTGAAGCATATACACTCTTATTACTCCTACATGCAAGTTCATTGGTATACCTTTCATTTTTTGTTCTAAAGAAAATTGCACGAAATTAACTTAAGCCACATTTCTGTCCAGATTCATTGACGTATCCCACCTGTAGTCCTAAACAACAACTACATATTCTGTCTAGATTCACCACGCCAATTTCTTGCAGGCCAAACAGACATGCGAGAAATTCTTCCCAGAATCACTGAAAGCGACTTGCGAGTAATCTGTTAGCTAGAAGTACTACTGAAATTTCATTTCTGTTTGGTCCGTCCGGAAACCAACATATACAAAACTTCAGATACAATTCCTTTGCGTAAGTGATTACAATTTTCACAATAAACATATTACAATTTTTTCTATAGTATGACAGACAAATAACTAAAATGTGTTGGCACAAATCACAAATAACAATTTTTTTCTATGGAAAGACAAGGACAAAAATGTTGACTGTGCTGGCAAAAATCACAATTAACAAATTACATTTTTTTCTATACTATGACAAAGACAAATAGCTTAAATGTGTTGGCACAAATCACAAATAACATTTTTTTCTATGAAAGAACAAGGACAAAATTTGGTCTGGGCTTGCACAAATCACAATAAACAAAGCAAAAGGTGTGTTAGCACAAATTACAAGAAACAATTTTTTTCTATGAAAGGACAAGGACAAATTTGGTGTGGGCTTGCACAATTCACAATAAACAAAGCAAAAGGTGTGTTAGCACAAATCACAAAGAAACAAATTTTTTTCTATGAAATGACAAGGACAAAAATTTGGTGTGGGCTTGCACAAATCACAATAAACAAAGGAATAGGTGTGTTAGCACAAATCACAAGAAACTACTAAAAACAAGCTGCTAAACGTTATACGCAAAGATTAACAATCGTGAGAGCCAGGATAAGGAGCTTAGTGGTGCATAGTTTACCAGAGGGGGCCACAGGGTGCTGGGACATCCATAGCTATGAATCCACTGATGCACTGGGCAGCTTGTCCTTCACCTACCCTCAGAATGTACTGCATAACAAAAGAGAAAGAGAGTCAAGTTCAGATACTGCAACAAGAATAGCAAATGGGCGTGGTACGGCTAATAAGGATCAATTGCACATGCTAAGAACTACAATTACAGTACCCAATAGCTTGTAATTTACTATTGTTGGTGATTGCAATTATGTAACTGAATGTATTATTTGTTTGATTTTCATCAACAACAGATATTAATAGTAACAGAGCACTTCAAAATTCAGTAGTATATTGTGGATGCATCTTATTTCTATAGTACTACACCAAAACTACTGGAAAGTAGCTTGAGCATATTTTCCAAGCTCTACCGTTTTGTGAACTCAAATTTGAGTATTCTGTATGTGAGAAAATTATATATCACATAGAAACCAGCCATCACCTGAAATGTTCCGGCTGCTGTCAGGACTCCACTTCTGGTTTGTGACTTTAACTACACTGAAGACCGATGTTATTGCAAAAATCAATCATGTTATAGGTTTGGGAAAGAAGAATATTGTTGATGATACTAACAGTTTGCCTGTGTAGTATAGGTTGCCAAGTATAGGAGGAACCAGCCCCACCAGTTCATTCTCGCTAAGGTCTCTGAGAAACAATTTCGGACAAAAGATTTCATTATGGGCTAGTAAAGATAAAGAGATCAATAAGCATGGATTCAAGTGTCTCTTTTTGTACTCACCGGACAGCAAGAGCCTACATGACGCCAATCACTTCTGGAATTTTGCCAATCAGTCTATTTTCTTGAAGTGACCTGTAAAACAACAATGCAAGGATCAAACAGAAGGACTACATGGTACATATATATGAGGACATAAGTCTGCTGAAGTATAGAAGATTTGAATTGTATGCATATTTATCTAATTCTATTGATATTATGATGCAGGAGAAGTTGATAACAACAATGGCAGTGTACGGGTAACAAAGAAAACTAAGAAGAGAAAAGTCAACAATTGAGAAAACAAGGAACAACATATGGAAGTGCAAATTACCAATCAAAAGGAAGCGTGCAGTCCAGTTTAATTTATGTAATTGTCTTGGAAGAAACATGTGACAATTCTCATCTTGTATACCGGTCCAACTCTTGCAACAGTTCAGTTCAGTTATTAAAAAACCTGAGCATTAGAGCAATATTATTCATCATCAAACAATCTAAATGATAGTACAATTGGACTATGAAAGTAAAGAGTTTTCCTAGCACAAGCTTTCTGAACATATGTTTTTCCTGCTTAATCAAATGTGAAAAGGAAAACAAAATAGTGGGAAAGTTATATCTAAAGACTGGATATTGCACATGTTAAACACCATAATTGCAGAAATTTAGGTGTGCAATTTACTACTTATAAATGTGCAATCAAGAAATGGATATTAAACACAGCTTTCTTGTACAGTATATGCAACACACAGTTAAAAGATGTGAGCTCCTACTATTCTACTACAACAGCCAAGAAGAGGATACTACAGACTACAACTATTCAAAATTCAGCTGGTGTACAAACCTCAGCAATGGCTGCTGAAACGATCTCTCCATGCTTCTTCAGAACCATGGTGTACAACCCTTCGTAGCTTAGCCATTTAAATTCAGACCTGTTCGTTCAAGCAAGAAACATCTTCTATATAAGCGACAGAATCAAGACCTAATATATAACTGAATGACATCTCAGGGTCAGTACAAAAATGTGCACGTCTCACTCTGACTCAAAAAGACTTACCCAAGGCTATACACAGCTAGGTGGAGCATGTCAATCCTTGTCCACCCATCCTTCACTGGGTTGAAGCACTCATTGAGCACGCCGAGCACCACCGCAAGCTTCATGTTGCATTCCTTGAGAGCTGGCCGATTCCTCTTTCTGAATCCTTTAGAGCGCCCACGAGAAACTATCCCCGGTAGGGTTCATTACGCCTGTCACTTCTGATAGCTGAGCAGAGAGCTGAAACATGCATCCAAACAAAAAAAGGCACCGTGTTCAGTTTATATAACACAAGAAGGAGAAACTCTGGATTACAGATCAAATAACAGTTAAACTCCACACACCAACAGAGATTCAGTTAAAAACATAACAACAAAGAAGGAGAAACTCTGAATTTCATGGGTACTGGATGCTGATTTCTTCATGCATAATAGGTTTGGTTTGTCTATGGATTGCTCTTGGTTTAAATTTAAAATTGCATTTGTTCTATGCCTCAGGATCTCAAACTGAAACTCTGAACATGTTAAGGTCTCTCCGGCCCTGATACTCTGAACATACCAATTTCTGTTTACTGTGATCACTAACCTCATCCAATACATTTATTGGTAAGAGGTACTTGCTCCAATTCTTTTTCCATCTGTTTTGCTGGAAGATCAGAAACACAGTATTTTTTCTGCATAAGTTCCTGTACCATATGAATGCTATGGTAGCTCAGTAGCAGCAAGGTCCTCTTTCCTATAAAAAAAGGTGCTCTTCCATGGACTTTCGTTTAAAGACACTACAGAGTTTTGTTGAGATAGATGTATTTCTATGCATGTTTTGCAAATGGTTTAACCATTTATTTTGTTTTCTTTCTTTTGGTTTATGAACAATTTACATGAAAGGCAGAGAACATTTTTTGAGGATAATACATGAAGCTACAGTATGTTAGGAGTCTCAGCTCATAAAAACCAAAAAGCTTTCCTATTTGTCTCATCTACCTAGACATACCTTCTTATCAGATAAATGTCCTATCAGAAAATGCTCCGATAGTAGTAATCATGTTATATTCCTATAATAAGATAACACCTTGCTATATGCAGGTTGTCAATTTCAGCTAGAAGTGTTTGGTTAAACTTGGTAGGGACAGATTGTAGGGTTTAGTTACATGAACTTGTAGGAATAAGCCAATGAGCTCAGCTAGGGAAGTTACAAAATATCAGTATTTGAAGATGGGATACTTATTTCAGGATGTATGATCTTTGTTTTATTGGTAAAGAATGTGTGATCCTTGGTCCTATCCATTGTCATTATGCACTTCCGATTTTGCATATACAGTCCATGTTGTTTGGCGTCACTTTAATAATCCAGACCCCATGTTGAATATATTTAACTATAGTTAGGAGTTAATATAAATCTGAAGTCAGGGTTCTGCTTCCGTTAATCACTATTTTGTAACAAATATACATTATCTATAGTTTGCTATCTATTCTTTCTAAAATTGTAAATAAAATCCAAGGGACAATAAAATCATATTCTGTATGCATATATATTTTTCCTCAGCTGTCACCGCCTGAAAACAGAGAACACAAAGCACAGAGTTGCTGCCGCCGCCTGAAAACAGAGAACACAAAGCACAGACGAGTTGCTGCCGCTCGCTCAGCTTCAGATGAACTCGTGATACTACTTGTTCAAAGAGCAAGAAACCGATTTCAGAGATACCAACGAGGATGCCCATTCCTGGATTCTCCTCGTTGCCCAAACACAAAGAAACAGAGCTGCCAGGAGCAGTAATCCGGAGCATAATGGCTGGCTGGTCCTGCCGTTGCCCGACCATCGTAGCAAAACCAGCAAGCAGAAGCAGTTTGCAGCTGCTGCATCTCATTGAGTTGGAGTTGGAGAGGAGGAGAAGAGTTCAAGCCAATCAATAATTGGTGGATGCAGCTACCATGCCACACTCTGCATCTACCTGTGGCCTTCTGCTACTAGTACTGGCCGATGGTGTATCCATGGATCCATTGACACTTCTACCTCTAGCTCGGCCTAGCCCTGATCTGAACTGCATCAGTTTTACTCCTCCAGAAGCGTAACGGAAATCAGTGGGGACTACAGAAGAAAGGATGGGAGCAATTGGAGCAAGCGAGCAGGATGTGGATCAGTGGATGTGCAACAGGGTTCAGTTGGGCTAGCTTCTGTTCGATACAAACGGACAAGGAGATGAGGTGTCACGCGCTCAGAATAGAATCTTTCTAGGCGGTTCTTCCCCGTTCTACCTCCTCCCTCTCCGTTTGAAACAATTATACCAACAACCTCATCATGCAAAACTAGATCTACAGATCGACATTTAACTAAAAAAACATATGAGCTCACCCCTAAAAACAGGTCAGCAAGCACCATTGCTCAACTTAGCTACGAATCCACTTCTTACAAGCAATCCAAACCGAAACCACTAACAAAATCAAAGAGGACCAAATCGAATCAGCAGCGACAAGGGATTTTCAAGCAACAAACCTCAACGGAGCAGTGCGGCGAACGCAGGTAGGTGCCGATCTCAAGCTATGGCGGAGACGAGCGAGCCGTGGGCGGCATCTTGCGGGCAGCATCTTCAGGCGGGGCATGGGCACGGAGCCGAGGCGCGGGCATGGCATTTGAAGCTGGGGTGCTTGTCGTGGAGCGACGGAATCCGAGGCCGGTCGGGGGCTACGCGCGGCGCGCGCTCGTCCGAGTGACCGAGCTGGCGGCGACGGCTTCCGAGTGAGAAGATGGGGAGGGGAGAGAGGGAGATGCCAGCGCGGGCGGCAGTGGGCGCTCGCGGCGCTGCCGTGGCGTGGGATGGGGGAGGTCCGCGGCGAGCTCGATCGGTATTAGCGGGTGCAGTCGAGCTCGATCCGACCCAATAAGAACCAAACACAGCCACGGACCCAATACAAAAGCATACCAGCGCACGGATCGCAAGCTCCATCGGAGGCATCGCCTGAAGACAAGCCCAGAATTCAGGCGACTGAGGAATAGCAAATATGTGTTACTATAGTATATAGGAATATTATTCAGAGCGTAGTTATTACCCATTATATTGACCGAGTCCCAACACACGCTTAGAAAAGGTTATGTAGCTTGTACACGTGTTGGTGGTGTTTCCGTCTTCAATTGTCTCGGAATATCACTCACTTTATCCCAAAATAAAACAACTTTCTAGAGTTGTCCTAAGTCAAATTATTTTAAGTTAAACTAAATTTACAGAAAAAATAACATAAATATTTATGACATTAAATTAATGTCACTAGATACATCAAGAAATATATTTTCATAGTCTACTTATTTGGTGTCATAATTTTTGCTATTCTTCGCTATATAGTGGATAAAACTCAACATACTTATTTGTTGGATGAAGGGAGTACTTTTATTTTTTTTTCCTTTTTTGCTTCGATCTTATACAAGTGATTATGCATCAAGTGATGCATATATACACCAGATTTATCCATGATACATACAAGTTGATGGAGAAGCATCTGTAAAGAATTGAACAAAAGATAATAAGGATACCACAAAGACAGGCATGATAAAATACTCTGGATTAAAACTGCATTAATTAGGACAACCAATCTGCATCGGAAGGAAACTAATTAGGTGATTGAGCTGATGCACAACTTTGGGGAGAGTCTTAATACTACTAAATGGAGGCCCCAGTGGAGGTTACACATTAATTTGCATGGTACAATCTAGGAAAAAATATAAATCGTAGAAATTCTCACTAAGAAAGGTGCCGCCATCAATTCAGTGGACACTAGTCGTCGTTGATAATAAGAGTCATCGCATCTATTATGTTTTCTAAAATAAATAATGTATATCTCTTCTTGTATGAAGAACAACATAAATTACACATAAATCCATATCCAAATTACCTAGCTTTGCCATAACAAACTATACTATAAAATAACCATACCACCTAAAACCTAAACCCTAAACCCTATGTTATGTATCAAAATGTGGCATTGTAGGTATACCCACCATGCCACATTATGATACATAATATAAGTAATCTCTTCAATTGTTTCTAAATTTACACTTCGCCACATTATAATAAAGTAAAACAAATACCCCATCGAATATACATCTAAATTACCAATGCCTACTGTGTGTGTGTTAGAGTTTCCAATACATGGTGTAGTAATACACAAGAGTTTCCACTTGACGTAGCAACTAATAAGAACAAAATTTAAAAGCCAAAATCATTATGTCGCAACTAGACGAACCATATAATTTAAAGTAAGGTTTTAACTCAATGGATATTGAAGAAACCTGAAGGTGACAAGTAGAGGGAGACAAAAAAAAATGGATATATAAATGGAGAAACATACAATACATAGTTGGTAGCTACTTATATTTATACCTCCATATCGATAATTGTATGAAGCTTCTAATGTTTATGTCTTATGACCGGTGTTAGAGATTGAAAAGTATATACATGCATATTGTGTTAGTAACAAACTTCTAATATTTGTATCTTTGATTGATGATCCTAGTGTGTAGTACAAGAGCACAGCTTGATGACTAGTAATTAGTTAGGAGTAACACCTAATGTAGCTACATGACTCATTTCAAGATTATTGGATAACTAGAATGATGCGTATCTTTTGTTCAAAATATACATACACATGGGACAGGAACAACTAATGTATCGTGATATATAGTTCCAGTCAAAAGCAGTCAATACACTCGAAGAGTTACTTGCAATTGCAGATGCATGGTTGTTGGCCTAGCGCTATTAAATAAAAATTTCCATTATAATAAGATGAATCTGAATACTTGTTTTATTTATATATTAATTTGCATCCACTTTTACACTTTTATTTCGCACGTATAGAATGACGTGTTGAAAGTATTTATAAGTCGCAAGAGTATGTGGCTAAGATAATTGTTTGAAACTTCCTTCTTGCAGAAGGATGGCAATGTGCCTATTACTGTAAGAATCAGACTAAGGAAACAAATACAGGGCATAGAAGATATTCTCACTTCCTCGAAGAAATCAGATCTCTTGAATCAGAATAGCAGCAGCACCTCCAAAAACAGTGCCAAGGAAAGCAGCAGCAAGCAGAAAGAGATTGACGAATTGTACAGAGTCATTAAACAGAAAGTGTTCGGTCGAGACAAGGCCCGTGAAGATATAATTAGGATGCTTCGTGAGGGACCAGATACCAACGCACCAAGCTCCAGCACCGTTAGTCCTTATTCTGTGATTGGCATTTATGGCATTACTGGTTCTGGGAAGACTACCCTGGCACAATATGTTTGTGACTATGAAAAGGACGAAGGACATTATTTCAACCCTATCATGTTCATTCTTGTGGGGAAGACATTCAGCACAGGTGATATATTTCGTGATATGTTGGTCCAGATCACACAGAGGCGGCCATCTAATGACGGTGATAGTCCTAAAAGTCTAAAAACACAGTTGCAGAAAGAATTGAAAGACAAACGCTTCTTATTGGTACTGGATGATCTCTGGGTCAATGATGAGAATCAGACGGAACTGGATATTCTATTTGATACGCTCAGTGATGCACTGCGTGGAAGCAGAGTCCTTGTGACATCTCAAAAAACAGATGCTGCTGAAGCTCTTCGTCCCCAGGAGCAAATTTCAATACCTGATTTGGAAGAAGGGGTCTACTTATCGTTGTTCATGCATCATGCCCTACCAGATGCATCTGATGGTGATCGAGAATATGAGAGGATTGGGAGGAAGATTGCGAAAAGGCTAGGCAGGTCACCTATTGCAGCTGTAACAGTAGGAAAGCAGCTTCGGAGGAACAAAAGTATCAGTTTCTGGGAGACAACAGCGAACCTTGACGTACTGAACAAGATCATGGGAGCTCTGTGGTGGAGCTATCTGCAGCTTGGTGTTGACATCAGGCGATGCTTTGCATACTGCAGCACTTTCCCCAAAGGATATGGATTAAAACGGGATGAGTTGGTTCACATCTGGATAGCTCACGGGTTTGTAAACACCACGTGTAACTCAACAGAGGAACTGGAAGATATAGGGCAGAGCTACTTTGATCAATTACTGACATTCTCATTTATACAAGAACATAGAACATTATTTGGCATGCTCACAATTCATGACCTGCTACACGAGTTGGCAGAGAAGGTTTCTAGAAGTGAGTTCTTTAGAATTGGTTTGAATGGCTCACCGGTAGATATCCCACGAGGGGTCCACCATCTTTTCATTGAGACAAAAAATGTAGCAGAGATCAATGAGAAAATTCTGGATCTGGGAAATTTGCGCACCTTGATCATTAATGAGGATCCTTATGAGGAGTATCCAGAAAAAATCATGAAAACAAATCATGACTTAGAAAAATTCTTGGGGCGATTGTTCATGAGGCTGACGAAACTGCGGGTGCTGGTCATTGAACTAAATTTTTTTACAGAAGAGTTGTCAGTCCCAGCATCTATCGATCATATGAAGCATCTACGTTATCTTGGTTTCAATTTTCGTCATGGCTTGTACGGTCTGATTTTGCCAAGCACATTTAGCAAGCTTTACCATATCCAGATCATAGATATTCCATGTCTAGAAGAAGAAGCATCCTGTCCTGAAGATATGGCTAATCTAATCTATTTGCGGCACATCTCAGCTCCGCTTTCTTTCCCCAACATTGGAAGGCTGACGTCACTCCAGACAATGAGAAGCTTCTTAGTGAAGGAGGCACAAGGGTATGAGTTGAAGCAGCTGATGCATCTGAACAAACTTCGAGGCTCTCTAATTATAGGGGGGCTTGAGGTTGTCGGAAGCAAAGAGGAAGCTCTTGAAGCCCACCTATGCAACAAGGAGCGACTCAGGAAACTGAAACTGGATTTCGGCCAGCGCAACAGGGTTGGTCCAGACGTGGAAGCAGAGGTACTTGAGGGCCTTTGTCCCCCAAAGGATCTAAAAGAGCTCATTATCTGGTCCTACATCGGTTCAAGGTATCCTAGCTGGATGTTGAGTG
The DNA here is from genome assembly GCF_019320115.1 of Miscanthus floridulus. Lineage (NCBI taxonomy): Eukaryota > Viridiplantae > Streptophyta > Magnoliopsida > Poales > Poaceae > Miscanthus > Miscanthus floridulus. The sequence continues at coordinate 138,564,894 of NC_089589.1, read as the reverse complement.
GCCACCATCCAGATGCCCCAAAGCACCTGCACAAACTTGCACTCTGCAATTGCAGCCAGCTGGCAGCTATTCCTAAAGATAGTGAACTCTTCATTGGTCTGCGTAGGCTTTGCATTTACTTTTGTAACTGGGACAGGTTGCCGGAAAATATGGAGTGCCTCGTGTCGCTCCGGTCACTGTGGATTTGGAAGTGCGATAAGATAGAGCTTCTTCCGACGCTGCCCCACCAGGCTCTTAAGAAGATTGATATCAAATGGTGCCACGTGCTCAGTAGAACCTGCAAAGAAGAGGGACACCCAAATTGGGATATGATCCAGCACATTCCTAAGCAACGCATTTGGTGGAAAGATGAAGTCACTGAAGTCACTGTTCAACATACCAGCGACAGCTCAGCTGAGAAGCATGGTAAGTCTCTTGGCCGCCTTCCTTTTTCTAAGCGCGTGTTAGTGGGGCGAAAGTTGGAAATTTGGCTACCGTAGCATTTTTGTTTTTATTTGACAAATAGTGTTCAATCATGGATTAATTAGGCTCGAAACGTTCGTCTCGTAATTTTCAATCAAACTGTGTAATTATTTTTTTTTCGTCTACATTTAATGCTTCATACACGTATCGTAAGATTCGATGTGATGGCGACTGTAGCACTTTTTGAGAATTTGAGGTGGGAACTAAGGCCCTGTTTAGATTCCACCCAAAATCCAAAATTTTTCAAGATTTCTCATCACATCAAATCTTGCGGCACATGCATGAAGCATTAAATGTAGGTAAAAAGAATAACTAATTGCACAGTTTGTCCGTAATTGGTGAGATGAATCTTTTAAGCCTAAATAGTTCATAATTGGACAATTTTTGTCAAATACAAACGAAAGTGCTACGGTAGTCAAAAGCTAAAAATGGTTGCTGCATTCCTAACCAAACTTTAATAATGATCCTTGGGTCTTACAGTATGTCTGTACAAGAAAGGCGTTCACATCGAAACGCAAACTGCAGGTCGCATCACATGGTCTGGTGGGTGTTCCCATCCCTGATTGGTTGTGGGTTTGTGCTTTTCCCCCCCTTTCCTTCGCTCTATAGTCTATCCTTTATATGCAATAGGACAATTAATGGCGTGCAAATATAGTTTGTTTACTGTGATCCATGAGCGCGAGAGATAATGTTGTACTCATGTGTTCCCAATTATGTGTTCCCATTTGTTGAGTGAGTGAAGTTCACTGTAGACTGTAGAGCTTGTGAACTACATTGTGATTCAAAAGAACATATACATTCCGGTCAATTCTTGCAAGAGACAGTTTGGTTTGTATATGAGATTTGTTCTTATGACCATAAATCTGGTATATTCTTGCAAGAGACAGTTTGGTTTGTATAAGTTTAGTTCATATTCAGTGTGGGTTACTTATAGGTCTGCCTAGCCAATCTAGGCCCATGAAATGTTGGAGTGTCACGTGGGATTATTCAGACAGTAATAATAAAATAAATTACACAAGTCCGCAGTAATCCGTGAGACAAATTTAGTAATCATAATTAATCCATCATTAGCCCATATGTTACTGTAGCATCATATTGTCAAATCATTGACTAATTAGGCTTAAAAATTCATTTCGTAAAGTGGTTGTAATATGTGTAATTAGTTATTTTTAGTCTATATTTAATATTCTATGCATCTATCCAAATATCTGATATGAACTAAACTTTAGATGAGGAAACCAGTCCTGTACCAGCACGCCACCTACGGCGCGCTCATATGCTGTGCAGTCGTGCACATGTGAACCACGCCACCTACGCCACCTGCAAGATTTGAAGATTGGAGCGATGGCTTGGTGCTTAACAGTCATCCATCATCAGCTTGCTCGTGAGCAAGCTCTTTGTCTACCTTGTGTTCGACGCATCAACAAAAGCTCAAGGAGCTGGAGATCATCTACATGGGTGGGGATAAAGAGGAACAGACGGTGCTTAGAGCAGCCAAAGACAACAAAGGGTCTCATTCTCAATGCGATGAAGATCCGATGCTAGCTATATATGGTTGCGTTCACCACTCCCATCTCCAAATTAAGCCCTTGTTTAGTTCGCGAAAAGTTTTTTCAAAAAGTGCTATAGTATTCATCACATCGAATCTTGCGATACATGCATGGAGCATTAAATGTAGATGAAAAAAAAACTAATTGCACAGTTTGGTTGAAAATTGCGAGATGAACGTTTTGAGCCTAATTAATCCATGATTGAACACTAATTACCAAATAAAAACGAAAGTGCTACCGTAGCCAAATTTCCAACTTTTCACCGACTAAACACGTGGTAAGTGGCCAAAATAATCAAGTGTATGCCGTCCTGGACGCGCAAGCCACGCCGAGAAGTAGGACGCCTGAGGATCGCAGTGTCGTGATGTGAACCCCAGTACTGGCGACGGACAAGGACGTTGCTTTAATTTCCTTTGCTCGCGTCTCTCTCTCCGATCCATTTCAAGTAAAGGGCAGCTGTGAAGGACATGGACGACGTGGATGGCAATTAATTACATTGGGGGAAAGCTCATGCCAGCGGCCAAACGATCGAGCTAGCTAGCTAAAGGGTTGTGGCGGTGCCAGTATGATGTGATCCATCGGGCAGGCAATTGTTGCTGGCAGCTACCTCTCTGCTTTTTCTTCATCACTTTACCGTCCAGCTAAAACGTAGCTAGCTAGGGTTATCATTGCACGGTCACACACAATCATGACGATCATGCCACGTGTACGGCTCATATGCTAATCAGATGAAGCTGCACATTTGTTACAGTGTACCCCATCCAACCAAACCCCAGCATGGGACGTTAGCCATTGCTCAATTATTGCGTGCCCTTCCCATACTTTTCAAGTGGATCGGAGTAACCAAACTTTTTTTTCCTAACCGGCAAAGCCCTCCGTGTTCTGAGATTCGGTTTTGAATCTATTTTTGGCGTAGAAAACTTGGTGAATACGCTTTGGATTAGTTTTCTACTGGGATAAGATCATCCCCTCTCTATATATAAGTCCCATCTATATATATGAGAGTATCACAGCCAATTGAGGATCAAAACTTCGTCAAAAACACAACACATACCCTCTTTTTCCCTACTTTTCTCTTTGCCCTGTTCGTCACGTCTTCTAGCGAGATTTGGCGGCATTCTACATGGCCTTGCCGACCCTAGGACACCCTCTACGTGCTCCTCCCTGACATGTCTTCACGAGACGTGTTCAGGAGTCTACCACGTGAAAAACAAGCTCAACATCGACATAACCGGTCTCTAGACCGATTTGGCTGATCCGCTACGTTCTTGCTACGATCACGGTCGTTTGTGGACCACGGGTATGCTAGCCCTTGCTAACGTGTGATGCGGATCCTATTCGGCATCAACAATCACGTTAAAATATATCCATTGATAATAAAATATTTGATGGAGCCCACCAATCACGATGACTTGGCTACTATTATCAATATAAAATATATGGTCACGACTTGCGGAGGTTCACATTTTTTTTAAGTAATTACCCACCTCTGTCATTATAATAGATTAATAAAAAATGTGAGACGCTATATTTCAGGTGGCTAAAAAATACAATAAGCCTGTTCGTTGTTTGGTTTCTGGACTGATAAGCCTGGTTGGTGCTGGTTTGTTGTAAAAGGAAAATACTATTGACTGGCTGATAAGCCCTGGCTGAAACCAACAAATGAACTCGGCTATTGATATAGTCTATAGCAAACTTGTAGTTCTCATTAAGATCTACAACTTTGTAGTTGACAACTTGTTTATCTGAAATCGTTTAGCCCCAAATATTTGTTCTCTACCCCAACTGGTATAGAACAGAGCTTTACTCCCTGTGGGGAACCCCCTCTAGTCCCGGTTCCCCACCCGGGAGCAAGCATCCGGGACTAAAGGGGTCCTTTAGTCCCGGGTCAGGAACTGGGACTAAAGGGGGACCTTTAGTCCCGGTGGATAACACCAACCGGGACTAAAGGTGCCTCCTGACATGCCACGATGGCCGGCACCCTTTAGTCCCGGTTGGTAATACGAACCGGGACTAAAGGTTTTTCTTTCTTTTTTCTTTTCTTTTCATTTTTTTGTTTTCTTTTCAAAATAGGTTTTCGAAGTCGTATTGTACGCTGCTAATTATACATTTATACGCGCGTATAGTATGTTTCGGTTCAAGCACAATGAACGTATTAAATCACACAATTCAAGCATAGAAATATATATATATATATATATATATATATATGCATGCATACATCATATATATATTTACATGCATGCATGCATATGTGTATTTTACATTATATTATTTCATGTGCATATATTACAAAAGATTGCATTACAGTTGTTGTGATATAACAAGTTTCCTCTCATCCTCTAGCTTGGCTTCCATGGCAGTGTTGGGTCGAAGTAGAACTCGCCCTTGGAATCGATGACCTGCTCATTAAAAAAATCCGGCTATAGACTCTTGAATTGCTTTGATTTGGTCTTGCCGTATGACCTTTTCCTCCAACCATCGAGCCTACAGGTTTGAATTAAAGTAAAATAAATTAATATATGTACATACACACACATATATATATATATATAAAGACATAGTAACACAATCAATAATAATAATTAAATGAATATATAGTGTATTTTTAACGTACTTTGAGTCTCTCTGTAGGAGTTTTTTGGGAGACCACCTTGATAAACTTGCAAACATAGTAACCATAGTAGTTGTTCCCCTGTTCCTGCCTCATACACCACTTTACGAGAAAAAGATTTGTCATCCAATCTGGTGATCCGGTGAAAGCTATATGTTTAATTAATAAAGATGATGCGATTTAGGGGACTTATTTTCAAAGGGATTACATTCAGTGGCGCTTTGCATTTTCCCATGTGTTGCTTCTCAATAAAGGTTTTCCAAACACTGCCCAATAAAAAATTTGCCACGTCATCAGATATAGTTAATCATCATGTTTGTGTGTATATATAGTTGCTAGAGATACCGAAATTACCTCTAGATAATATCTATCATATCTTGGTAGTCTTGTTGTGGTTTTCTTATCGAGTCATAGATTATCAAGTGACTTTTCACCAGATCGATGTCCATCAATATCCAGTGATTGCTGCACGTGTTTATAGGATATAACGCATAACACTCATTAATTAACTAGAATCAACATATGAGCCATTAAGGATGATCGACATTATTAACAGTCACTTGAAGTTGTAGGGAAAGAGTATATCCTTCTTGTGGCGTTGGTTCACTAAGAAGTTCATGAGGTTACTCTCTGACTCAGACATCCAATTAGTCTTTGGAGTAACTGGGTCTTTGAATACTATATGGGGATCAACAAAACCAATTTCATTGTAGCCTTTCTTTCTGAGCCCTGTCATTGTAAATCTGCATATATATAGTACTTGTTAGGATAATTTATATGCATATACACACATATGATGAGTTTAATAATAGATCGAAAGAATTATTACTTACAGGCAATAGCAGCTAATGATAACTTTGTCCAGAGAGGTCAGGTGGCATAGTTGATGAAATTCTGCAAAGTCAACATACATAACATCATCGCACGGAACCAATGTTCGTCTCTAATTCTGACACCAACGCAGAAGTCTCCACCGGTAGACGCCTGCATGTACCACTTGTTTAGCAGGTACATTTGCGTCCCCAGATCAGATAAGGCTTGAGGGTTGTATAGACTCTGGCCTAGTACAAATTTTTTCTTCCAAATATCAACCTCCGCCACACTCCCAATGTTTCCATCACCAAACATCTGGTAAAGGTCGAGACCAGTCTCATCAATAAATTCACCAAGGTGATCCAAATCGACATCCGGAGGTATGTTTGCCTGATACATTAATCCTAAATTCGAACCATATTCATTACCAACAACTAGCGGGGGGACTGATTGGTGCGATTGTTGTCCGAGTTGTGCAACTCCTTTCCCTGCCCGCTTCTTTTTCTGTGCCGCCTCAATTGACTTGGTGAGAGTGCGGTCATAGTCCGTTAACGTTGATTTGGACGGCTTACGAGATTCCCGCTGTTGTTGCTGGTAAGAAGCCACCTTTTTTCTTAGAATATCTGGAGCTACGAAGAAGTACGGTTTCTCCTTGCTTCTTGATTCTTTTTAAGTTTGTCATAGAATCTGGACATATCTTTTTTATATGCATCAGTTCCTTCTTCCTTCTCTTCAGATATTATTTTGGGAATAGCCCTTGGTTTCACGGTGGCTTTCTTTGCCGGCGGGGACTGGTTCTTCGTTTGCGGGGCTGGCCTCTTGCTAGTACTTGGCTTCTTGGTAGGCGAGGGCGGGGGACGCGTTGGAGACCTCCTTGGAGGTGGTGGCAGCGGCGTTGGAGACCTCCTTGAAGGTGGCGGCTGCGGCGTTGGAGACCTCCTTGGAGATGGTGTGGATGCAGCCTCTCCTTTCAACACATTGTCATCGTACAGAGCACTATGATGATCTGGCGATTGAACAATTGGATTTAGGTTGGGGGAGGATCTGCTACAAAAAAAGGAATGACATATTATTATGAGCAGATTGTTAATTATTTAAGCCAATATAAATTAATGATGTAGTGTTTTCATCCGCACCTATGGTGAGGTAGTTCAGGATGAGGTGGAGGCGACATCCCGGGAATGATGATGTAGCGCTTGCGCCATAGAATGAATGTCTTCTCTGCTTCTCCGAGAGTCTTCTCGCCATCACCTCCAGGAATGTCAAGAGGCAAATCACTAAAACCTTTTTCAGCTTTATCTACCGAGATGGTAGCATATCCTTCTTGGATTATATTCCCATGAATCCTTGGTGTCTTGGTTCGGTCGATAGGATTAACAAGACCGATAGCCACCTTCATTGTGGAATTCCCCTTCGGAATGTGTAGCTCACACGATGTACAAGGTTCAGTGACGTCATCCACAGGGAAGAGCAGTCCTGTGTCCCCTTGATTTGGTATCTCCATGGAAGCGCAGCTGCTTTTCAACTGAACAGATTGGCTAATGTTGATTCCTGGCTCTGATGATTGCTTGCTTGCACTCACTGCTATTTGCACTTGCCTTCTGATTTCCTCCTGCATTCTCGCTTCAAGGTTTTTTTTCCCGCTCCTGTGCTTCACGCACCGCTTCCTCCAACCTTTGGAGCCGCTGTGCCTCTTCTTCCTTCTTTCTCTGGCGGCTTCTGTAGGAAGGTCTGTCCTGAGGGAATCCATGCTCCCACGAGACACTTCCTTTGCCTCTAGTTCGGCCACCGTGTTCAATAGTCCCGATGGCGTATGTCAGTTCATCCTTATCTCTGTTGGGTCTGAACGCACCACTAGCAGTAGCTCTCTGAGCATAAAACAATCTTTCTGCTGCTTCTTGCAGTCTTGCGCCATAAACGCACTTCCCTGTCTCCTGGTCTAGTGTTCCCCCATGAGCGAAAAACTAATTCTTTGCACGCTCTCCCCACTCGAGTGATTCTGGTGTGATACCCTTGGCAAGAAGGTCTGCTTTCATTATGTTACACTTCTTAATGGCAGTCGGGTAGCCACCTGATCCCAAGTTATGGTGGTATGTCTTCTGTTGGGTATTACGTTGGTTCTTTATCACCCGACTCACACCCTCTTCCGACGTCTTGTACTGTAAATATGAACACGGTCCGCTAGTTCAACTAGCTACTTTAACCTTCCTTCATGTAAATATGCAAGCTTGAAGTGATTTTGAGCTCAAATTGCTTACAAATGAAAAAAAAAACCACAATAAAGAACCATATATATATATAGTGAACAAAATGGGATAAGACAATGATGAAACATGAGAGTATGAAGTTGGTAACCTTTATTACCGATGAATCGACGGAGGAATCGAAGAAATCGATGGAGGAATCAAAGAATGGATGGAGAAAGAGCAAGAACACTGCTTAAATTTGACCTTAAGCTCTCGGGCGGGCTCGGGGAGGAAGAAGACGGCCAGCAGGATTTATAGCTCAAAAACATGTTTTTAATAAATAACCATCCCTACTAGTTGACCTTGCTTACGTGATCATCTCGGCGAGCATTTCTCCACCGGACGGCACCGTACTTGGTCAAGGAAGAGCTCCGATTCTACGAGGAAGGGAACACGGTCTTCCACGACCGTTGCCGCTCTCCCTCGTAGAATCAAAGCTCCTCCTTGATGTCCGTTACCGCTCGGCAGAGAACATGCTCGCCGAGCTGAACACGGTCCGCAAGTTCAACTAGTACGGATTTTCTATAATTTTCTAACTATTTTCTAAGTTTTTCATTTCATAAAAAGTTAAATAAAATGTTTAGTCGCGGAGTCCATAGAAATGACCATATTTTGACCTAGCAACGCATTGTCAATTATCATTGCGTTGCATTGCACCCCGGACCGGACTCCGGACAATAAAATACTATGGTCGATCGATGCCGTTCTTTGTCGTATAGTCGCACGGCGATGGCCGACGGACCCATTCAACCACCAAATTTGTCAGGCCCGGCTGTTCGGGCGTATCGTCAAAAGAGAACGGATTTACTTTCTATTGCACGGCCTTGCATTGCATCTGTCATACCAGTCGGAGGCACTAGTCCCTATACTCATTTTTAATACACTATAAATTTCTCATTTTATAAACAAATAAAATTAAAAAACTCTAAAATTCTCTATATCTCTAAACAATGAAGTGTGCTATGCATGCTACAAATGAACGGTGAATACTAGTTTTTAATAGCTACTTTAACCTTCCTTCATGTAAATATGCAAGCTTGAAGTGATTTTGAGCTCAAATTGCTTACAAATGAAAAAAAACCACAATAAAGAACCATATATATATAGTGAACAAAATGAGATAAGACAATGGTGAAAAATGAGAGTATGAGATTGGTAACCTTTACAACTGAAGAATCGACGGAGGAATCGAAGAAATCGACGGAGGAATCGAAGAATGGATGGAGGAACAATGGAGGGAGGAAGAACACTAGTGCAGTGAGCTTCAAAATGTGCTGAGCTCGGGCTCGGAGAGGAAGAAGGAGACGGCCGATATATAAAGGGGGGACCTTTAGTCCCGGTTGGTCGCTCCAACCGGGACTAAAGGTCCCTCCCAACGGCTTCTACGGCGGCAGAGACCTTTAGTCCCGGTTGGAACCACCAATCGGGAGTAAAAGTCTACCTTTAGTCCCGGTTGGTGGTTCCAACCGGGACTAAAGGTTCCTGCCACCTCTGTCTGGCGCAGTAGCCGTTGGGAGGGACATTTAGTCCCGGTTGGAGCCACCAACTGGGACTAAAGGTATCTCTAGTCCCGGGCGCAAAAAATACCAGGACTAGAGCCCATTTTAGCCGAGGATCAAAGGTCTGTTCTCTACTAGTGTCCCGGGTGGGGAACCGGGATTAGAGGGGGTTCCCCACCAGGAGTAAAGCTCTGTTCTCTACCAGTGAGAGTAGACGACCACAACAGGTAAACTGTAACTTTGCTTGGTCCTACATCCAAGGTGATATATAATGGCAGTGGCAGTCTTCAATTTTTCTCCTTCACAACAAAAACAAACATTTAATTAATTATTAATCCTACTCTCCGATCTGGAGAAAATACCATTTCACAGCAGGTATATATACTGTATCCATCATGTAGAGATATCTCAATAATCGCCACGATCGAGGGCTAGGACTGCTGACAATATATCCGTGTTTCATGTCCTGGTTGTTGGGTCGCTCCGCTGAAATGAAATAAAGCTAGGGACGGGGCGTGCTCTTTAGCAGTTATGGGTTCTAAATTAAATCTCATCACATCTGGTTCATCCTACGATCCTTCACTATTAGTAAACAGACGCGATCGATGAGATTGGGAGAAAGCTCCGTGTTTGTGGGGGCATCGCTCTGCCTCCTATCCTTATGAGGCTAGGCCCACTAGAAAAAAGATTATTTCTAGAAACTCTCACAAAAATTAGAAGCATCCAGCTATCAATTATGTAGACTATAATGAACATTGATAATAACAACAATCACTACGGGGCACTCGGCAAAGGTCCAAAGACACTTGGCAAATGCTTTGCCGAGTGTAACACTCGGCATACAACACACGGCATTATTTTATCGGCAAACAGTAGTTTGCCGAGTGTTATTTATCGCGCACTCGGCAAATAGTTTGCCGAGTGTCAATAAACACTCGGCAAAAATAAACTCTCGGCACAAAAATGATAATGGGATGGCACGGTGACGGCGATTTTGCCGAGTGCACGATGGAAAAACACTCGGTAAAGTTTATCCAGTTTGCCGAGTGTCACGATCATCTCCAAAACACTCGGTAAAGTGCTAAAGTTTGCCGAGTGTCAAGGCCAAAACACTCGGCAAAGTTTACACATTTTGCCGAGTGTCACGCCCAATACACTCGGCAAACAGACGCGCAACGGACAGATTTTATGGTCACTTTGCCGAGTGTCCATTTGAATACACTCGGCAAAGACAAAACACTCGGCAAAAATGGTTCCCAGACTAACAGAAATTGGTTTCTTCGCCGAGTGTTTTGGCTCGACACTCGGTAAAGCGTCTCTTTGCCGAGTGTTACACTCGGCAAAGCGACCAAACCCCCCCCCTTTTTACTAATCTGTCCCGTATAACGGACCCCTCTCAATTCACAACAAAACCATCACAATTCACAATAAAGGTCACAAGCATAATTATATGTCACAGACATAATTGTATTTCACAGGCATAATAAACCATCATCACAATTTACAAATCATCATCACAATTCACAGTAAACCATCATCACAAGTCACAACTAAGTCACAATAAGCCACAAAGGTAAATGCAATCACTGCGGAGGTCCTTGGTACCACTGCGACAAATCCGGGTCTTGAGACTGATTATTTGACGCCGCCGATTGATTCTGCACAAAAGAGAAGAGATTGCATGTGTAAGCTGCAGATATAAAAAACTCACTGCAATCAGAAAGTATAAGTAGTGTCTTCAAAAAATACTTGCACGTAAGTATATATAGTACTAACTCGTATTTGTGCATGGGAAGCTAATAAGGAAGCTTCTAGTCTATTTGATTAAATTTTGGGAGAATTTATATTAAATTTTGTGTGCTGTGCTGCTGCCAGGAAATAACTATATATATTATTAAACTAATAAAGTGGGAGTACGTATAGAACTTAACAAACGCAAGAAATTTTACCGATTTGAGACTGTAGTAAGGTGTTATATGCACCTAAGGACTAGCACACCAAGTTGTCACAATAGGCACTTTTTTTATGCTTTTTTTATGTGTTTCTTCTTGTTATGAACCGTTGAGCCGTACTGTATGAGAGCACCAACATGCTAGCAGATCTTAAAAACAAATGTTGACATCCAATATATTTTGTATTTTGTTTATGCAAGTTGAAGCCTTGTTTTTTTTTTCAATTAAGCTGTATTTAAGTGCCCAATAGGCACGCCCTGCTTGCTAGCTAGTGTTAAACAAGCTGATGGTATTTAGGTATAGATTAGAACATGGGTACATATATCCCGTAACTGTAAAAGTGCAAAATTTGACATGTTCTGTACACAGACAAGCCTGCAGGCGAGAGGTTTTTGTTCGGTTCAGCGTCGACGTGTCAAGAGTAGGGAAAAAAATTTCGGCGAAATTTCGGCGAAATTTCGCGAAATTCGCTTCTTTCGACCCGGGGCGAAATTGGCCCATTTGGATTTGAAAATCTCGGCCCATTTAAAACAGACCCAGTCCCTATCGATACAGCAGCCCAAGCCCATTCTACTGCTAACCCTAACTCCCCCAAATATGCAATCGGCAGCCTAGGGTTTCATTTTTCCTTCTCCTCGTTCACTTTGGCGGCGGCTGCTTGGTCCGTGCGACCGCGCCGCGTGAGCGCGAGCGCCCCAGCAGGGTGCCCATCCCCAGCGCCGGTGGGGCTCAACAGGGTAGAAGAGAGCACACACGTTGTGTGTGGCAAGGCGAGGAATCGCGGGCGCGGCAGTGCGAGCTCGCTGCGAGACAGCGACGCTTGGCAGGGAGAGGCGGAGGGCGGGAGCAGGCGGCACTCAGACTTAGTTCGGCGGCGGCGCTCAAGATGTCATCATCGCTTCCTCCTCCTACAAGGTATGCCATCCCGAGATAATGTCGTTCAGAATTTCAGATCCCCAAACAGTGATTAGAAATTGTGGATTGTGGAACCATGTCTGATTTGGTTAATTTTGATTGTGTATTCGACTCTATTCCCATGAAACAAGTAAGATAGGAGTTGCATTTTTCACTCGATTGCAAAAGCATGTCTCGATCTAGGTAATGTATGCACAATGCATGGTAGTAGTCTGATCCCTGATGCTCTGTTCCATTTCTGAGGAAAATAAGTTCAATCTATTAAGGTGGCAGTTTGATCCCTGATGCTCTGCTCAATCTCTGAGGAAAATGTCATCCTATTGTATGCCAAATTTAGCTAATGTGTACTTTAAAAATGTGAATTTTCAGTGGAGAGGGTACAAGCAATTCTAGCAGAGCTGGAGCTGTTTCTCCAGCGGTGCTTATTGATGTGGATGCAGCACCCACTCCTGCTGCCATACGTAAAATTCTGTTTGGAAATTTGTATTAGTAGTTGCATATTATTTACTGAAGCCAATGTCTTTGAATGGTCTTTTGTGCAGGTCAAGTAAAAGATGACAACATATTCAATGTGTGGAATTATGGTTTTAGTGTTGGACAAGGATTTAGATGTGGGTTTTGTGGCGCTACCAAGAGATCTGGAGGTGCAACGAGACTAACACAGCATCTAGCTGGGGTGCCAGGTGATGTCGCTTTTTGCGAGAAGGTGCCAAGTGATGTGAAGCATGCTATGTGGAGAAAGCATAAAGAATCTAAGGATAGGAAGAAAGAATTAAAGAGGACCAAAAAGAGGTTGGAAAATACTCTTGTGAGTGAGATGGGTGGAAAAGGAAGTATTTATGTGGCAAGCGATGAGGAGGAGCAGCTGATGCGCTTGTTAATGGCATTATCAAGACAAGATAATGATTTGCAGCAAGAAGTGAATATGAGGCATGCCTCATATGAGCATGGATCTGGTAGTTCATCTGCCCCAGTAGCTAGTAGCGGATCATGCAGGAGACCTCCTACTGTATAGCCAAGGATTGACTCATTTGTTACATCTTCTAGTTCTGTCCAACCTAGGATTGACACAACCTTGAAGGAAGGAGTGGTGGAAAAACTTGCACAAGCTTGGTCCAAATGGTTTCATGCAAATGACATTGCAGGGGTAAAAGCTAATTGTCCTTATTTTCGAGCAGCAATGAGGTTGACTCAAGAGTTAGGAACAACAAGTAGGTTGTTCAGTGGGAGTGACATTGATGGCCCATGTTTGGATGCTAACTATAAAAGCATTGAGGAGGTTGTTGAGGTCTTTAAAAGGGATCGGAAGAAATATGGTGTTACAGTCATGTGTGACTCATGGACAGGTACGGCAAGCATGAGTATTATCAACTTCATGGTGTATTGCCATGGGCGCATATTCTTCCATAAGGCTATCAATGCAAGTGAGCACATCCAAAATGCAGGTAATTTATGTCGTTTTGTATGTCTTGCAGATTATCTTTCATGATTCGTATGTGCTCTAATTTTTGTGTCTTTGCATGTCTTGCAGAATATTTGTATACACACATTAAGAAAGTGGTAGATGACATTGGCCCTGAGAATATTGTGCAGCTTGTCACTGACAATGGGGCAAATTACAAGAAAGCATGTGCCAAGCTTATTGACGAGTACCCCCGTATTGTTTGGCAGCCATGTGCCGCTCATACAATCAACCTAATGTTGAAGGATATTGGTAAATTCTCTGAGGTTGATGATATTGTCTCCAGTGCCAAAAAATGTACCAATTTCCTACATAGCCACAATAGGCTGCATAATGAGATGAAAAGAAGGATTGGAGGGGAGATAGTTCGATATGCATAATGTAACAATTTATTCATGTCTAGTTTTCATTGGAAAACAGCATACTAATGTGTTCTCTATGCTTGCAGCTGCTGTCCTTGATCCAGTAGGGCACTATCAACTCCGGCTTCATGAAAATAACAGGTATTTGAGAGCTCTCGAAGAGGCAATTGAAAGGCTAGCTGAATCGGTCGAGGATGGGGTTGAAGCAATAAGACAAATTCGTACCTTTATATCCTATGAGAGAAAATTTGATGGAAAATTAGCAAAGGGTGCAGTAGGAAAAATGCCTGCAGGTAAATTTTTTAATCACGACTGTCTCAATTTTTTGTATGCTCCTTCTGAATACATCATGTACCTCTTATTTTTTTGTATGCTCCTTATGAATATATCATGTACCTCTTGGTGGGTATTATTTGGTGGTGATACACCAGAGCTGCAGAAGTTTGCCATTCGTATTGTTTCGCAGTGTGTCTCATCTAGTGGGTGTGAGCGGAATTGGAGTACTTTTGCACTAGTTCATACAAAACTGAGAAACCGCCTTGGTTATGAGAAGCTGCGAAAGCTTGTGTATGTACGCCACAATTTAAAGCAACGTCTCAAGCAAGGTGTAGGGAAAAATCAAACAGAAGAGAAAGAGGCTGATCCATGTGCTCTGTTGATGGATTGCACATTATTTGATGAATCAAACCCAATCATGGATTGGTTGAACAGGCCAAAAATTGTAGATGATGATCTTTGTCTTGAAGAATTGCTTGGTCGGTCAAAGAAGAGGAAAATTCTTGCTTTACAGAGGGCTAATAGGAGGAGAAAAGGTAAGAGGGTTGTTGAAGATGAAGAAGAAGACTTTGTAGAAACTGAAAACGACACAGATGATAGCAGTCCTCATGGCAGCCCTGCTTATGCAGAATCTGCTGATAGTAGCTCAGCGAATGACACAGACAATGAACCAGAGCATAGGGATGGTAATTACTCATGTGTGAATTTACTTCTTTTCTTTTTGACCAAAGACAGAGGCTAATGTGTTTAATTATTTCAATAGGTGATACTCTGGGCACACACCAACAATTTGAAGAGCAACCAGAGGACGATAATCGAAGGGGACAGCGTGCTAGGAAGAAGAAGAGGGTTGAAGGATTTCTCTATTAGCTATGTGGTCTTTGTCTTTAGATTTTAAGTATGGACTGTCTCTGAATTTGAACTATGGACTTTTGATCTCTTTCAGACCCCCTTTTATGAATTATTATGGACTTATCACTTATCTATGTTCCCAGTTATGACTATGAAACTATGAACTAGACATGCGTATGTTCTGTGCCTGTATTGTATGAACTTGTACGTGTTATGCCCTCCCGTGGACTGTGGAATATTGTATTTGTGGATCTCTTCTCTATTTCTAACTTAAAAGCATTTTTTCTAATTCTGTGCAACGAAATTTCGCCCGAATTTCGTCCGAAATTTCGCCCGAAAAGCACCCATCTCTATACACTTCCATTTGATTAGTTCGTCCGAAATTTCGCCAGAAGTGAAAAGCTGGTTGAAGGTCTTCTGGGAACAAACTAATCAAATGGAAGTGTATAGAGATGGGTGCTTTTTCTGTATTGCTTCTATGAGATAAGAGATGATAGTGTCTCACAGCCTGTTCAAATTGGGGCACTAGCCACTGCACTTGCTAATGCCCCACCTGATCAGCTTATGGAGATGGACCAGACGGAGGTTCTCCACCTGCTAGAGTTCACAGATGCTCTCAAGGCAATGGTTGCTGAAACCATGGAGGTCCTACGTTCTAGCCAGCATCTCCAGCAAAGCAATGCCTCCCCCGAGCAGCAGCTGGTTAATCTGTCACTGAAGGGCTTGGGTTGAAAATTGGAAATTGCAAGTTTTGATTGCAATTTGAAGAGACATGTACTTATATAATTTGAAGAGGCATGTAGGTATATAATGTGTCAACTACAACAAGAAAGTCTAATGCACGCTCCTAATCTCTCTCTCTCTGAGGTCAGCACAGAGAAATTAGAGAGGGAGTTAGAGAGAGGTAGGGACTTATAGAGAGAGAGAGAGTCAGAGAGCGGAAGCTGCGGCATCTCCTGCACACAAGCAAAGACTTTCTTTTGGCTGGCCGGCACCACATCCACCTACGCAGTGGTAGCTTCCTTGCTCAGCAGCCATGCATGCTTCTATCCTATCATGTGTGTATACAGGCACTTCTACCACTAGTACTATGCTTTTGCTGCCATGCACGCCACCTCCGTACCCTAGCTTATCTCGCTAATAAACCTCTATAAAACCTCCTGCCATCTAAAGTTCTCACATCTAAAGTTCTCTAAGTCAAAGTATTCAATCTGCAGTATAAGGTGTCAAGTGACTCACATGAGTAGTTGTGGGTGGCTGAGGTGGAGGGAATAGCACCGGTGGCGGTGGCAAAGTTTGACCCATACTCGATGCAAAATTCTGCATGTATTGGAACATTTGGTCCATCCTCAACCGATTTTCTTCCTCTATCCTCTGCATCGTCCGCCGTTGTTCTTCCTCCATGTTCTGCCGCTCGGCCGCCATCTTCGCCTCCATCTCCGCCATCCTTGCCTCCATCTCCTCCCGTTGCTTCATTTCTGCTTCCACCCGGGCCTATAACATTTCATCCCAATGTTACAATACAAAGCTAAAGTACGTAACAATCAACGAACGATGAATAAATAAGAAGTAACCTGGAGAGCCTCCATCTGGTACTGTGTAGCGGTTGGCCGAGGGCGTATCGCCGGGCTCACGCTCGTGCTTCTTGCTCGGATATGGGAGAGAGTGGGAGTAGAGGTCGTGTCAATTGTACTGTCGCCAATCCAGTACCGGCCATGCTTCTTGCCTCCTCCCACCCTCATCACGATTTCTCCATCAAGATCCTGGGTGCTCGGATCGAACTGTGGCCCATGAACCTGCCTTGCCATCGCTGTGTACTCACTGACACGGCTGTGGATGTTGGGATCGTTGTACGCCTAGGGCGGGTCCTCCGGGCTGAAGTCGATGTTTGCAGTTGCCTTGCCCTTTTTGGACAGAACCCATGCCTTGAACTGGGAGCAAGGCTGGCCATCATGTGACGACGACTGCGGCAAAAATGCAAAATGATTAGAAATTATGCAGAATTGAGTGTTAGAATAAAGAAATGAATTCACGTACCCATTTTCCCTGTATTCGTCGAGGCTCAGGCTGCCTTGATGGTGTGATGCCCGTGGCATCAGCAAACGCCGGTCCCGGCAAGCGGTGTGCGTCTCCACCCACCCGGGCTCCAACCACTTGTCCACCATGTATTCCCAGCACTGGGAATGCTGGGCGCACCAGTACGGAGGCACCTACGTGATCAAGTGTATGACATATGAAAAAATAAAATTAAGCGTAATTAATCTCATAAAAAGTAAGTATTAATGTTCTATATGTACCTGCAAGAATTATTCCCGGGTCAGGTTCATTGTTCTTGCCTCTTCTTTTTTTAACCTTCATCCGTCTGTTTTGAGCATAGTAGTCGATGATGGCCTGGACGCGCGCCTCGTAGTGCATGTCCTTCACGAGCTTCTTGGCGGCTTCTTCAGTGATGGAGGCCGCCTTGGCCTCGTACCCCTCCTGGCATCTATAGAAGTCCTGCATATAGACGCGATGTATACAGTCATTACTTCAAGAATGTCTAGTGAATGTGATGTATTGAGCAATGTAGTGCGAGGAATACTTACCCACAGCTCGCCCTTCACCCGCTCTGCCTTGTTGGGGAATACCCTGCCATCACGATCAGCGGCGTCGAGGGCGGCGACGTAGTGGTCCCACGTGTAGGCCGGCTGTAGCTCTTCGCGGAACTGCACTAAGCCAAGGAAGTTTAGCCTGCACAAAAGGCCAAGGATGCCATTGACCTTGCGGTTGTGATCACCCCCACTGACCTGAATCCAACCCCTGCCCAAGTGATTAAGATAAATTATTAGTTTTCATTGTAATTTTCAACATATCAAACGAAAAATTATTGAGATCATCTAAAGTTACTTACTTTTTCCTAGAGGGTCGAACCATCGGGCGTCTCTCAAGAGGTATCGGTCGCCTTAGGAGGGTCGAGGGACCTCGCAACCAGACCTTGGGACCCACTGCCTCCTCCTCCACCTGCTCCTGCTCCTCCTGTACCTCCTCCTCGTCACTAGAGGCGTGCGCGGAAGGTACCTCCTCGTCACCAGAGGCATGCTCGGTAGGTAGCTCCTCAGACGACGACGACGAGGGAGCTACAGGCGACGGGGGCCTCGCCCCTTTACCCTTCCCTTTACCCTTCTGCTTACCCTTCCCTCCACCCTTGCCTCGACCCCTCCCTGAAGCTGACCCTGAAGCTCCGCTCTTTCCGTAAAGCGCTGCGATCTTCCTCGTACCGCCCACCATTGTTCAATCACCTGTAATTAAAAATAGTAAACCAATCAGCATAGATAAACAAAACATACTTAGAAAGTTATGATAAATAATAAATAAATTAGTACAGCTCATACATGTATTAGAAATAATCATCATGACCGGGATTAGCTAGATCATAAGTCTCATCATCACTATCACGCGTGTCGATATAATCATCATGATCGGGAATGTCGTCATCACTGTCATTGCCTAAATGTAATCGCTGAAGTAATTCTAAGTCCTTCACATTCTGAACCTTGTCTCCAGCGTCCTCATCAGCAACCCTTTTATTGTCTACTTCCATTCCGATCGCTTCGGTTAAGTCTATCTCAAAACTCCCTTCGAGCCCATCTTCTTGGAAGAACTCTCCGTCATATGTGTTGGGGTCTATGTTGTAATCTTCATTGTTTGGTACAGGTAGTTTACTGTGTGGCGATACCTTGTACACAACATCCCAACCCATAAGATGGTCGTCGGTTTGGCACGGGTATGAGAGATAATAAACTTGCATGGCATGTTGAGCCACAATATAGACATCGTCCCCTGGTAAGACGGATGATTGTCAAATTTTGACTAGCCCAAGATTAGGGGTCCGTCTCACTACTGATGGATCAAACCAATGTTATTTGAATATGACTGGATTAAGAGGTTTGCAACCATGAAACATAAGTTCGTATATTTCTTCAATTCTTCCGTAGTACTCGACCCCATCTAATCCTAGAGTAAAAACTCCGGTATTTGTGGTTCTTCGATTAGGCCGACTCTGCTCGTGGCTTGTTGTGTGAAAGCGATAGACATTCACGTCATAACCGGTAAACAACTTGACCCTATAGGCACAGCCATCGGCAACCTGTCTCAACTCGGCACTCATAGGCGCATCAGTTTGGCCCTGCAAGTTCAAGCAGGGTGGTTCATTATATTATTCGCATGTACGAGCAACTTGTAATGTCAAACTAAGTACGAGCTAAATTGGACTGTACCTTCTGTTTGAACCAAAAAATGAAATCGGGCATTCCATTTCCCGCACCCTCTCTGAGAAGGGTCTCAGCTTCCTGTGGGGTAGGCTCCCTTGATTCACGCCAGAATTGACGATGAAATTCTCTGTACCAACGAGAAACATGGGAGTTGGACACAGAATAGTGACTACTTGAGAACAAGTTTGTTGAGAACTTACAGCATGTACGGCTCCACTTTGGATAGGTTGATCAACACATACAGCATGATAGTGCGCCACTCTTCATGTTTTAAGGTCTTGTTGGTCGCACCACTTGCACTTCCGAGTTGCCCTCAGAAAAGGCTAAGGCTCGATTCATCTTCGCCGGCATTGTAACGAGGGGGTGGATTATGCACGCTAGGTAGGTTGTCAGCATAGTATTTTGTTGTGAAGTTTGACACCTCCTCCAGAATGTATGCCTCTGCAATGGATGCTTCAATTTTCTATTTATTTTTACATTTAGTTCGAAGAACCTTTTGACATCTCTCAATTGAATAGCACCAACGGCCCTACATAGGCCCCCCATTCGTGCTTCATACGGGAGGTGCAGAATCATATGCTGCATCGGATTGAAGAAGCTGGGTCAAAAAATCTTCTCCAACTTACAGAGCAACACATGTGCCATTCTTTCCATTTCTACAACCACGGTACGAGATAACTCCTTGGCACAAACCTGCCAGACATGCTCAGGGACATAGCCTCGAACCATCACCAGAAGTTGGCGCTCAAGCCATATGTGGTAATCATGACTCTTGAGCCCGTTGATTCGCATAGTAGCTAAGTTCACTCCCCTCTTCAGATTCGTTGCATACCCATCAGGGAACATTAACGTTTGGAACCATTCTAGTACCTCCCTCCTTTGGGCCCTCGTCAGGACAAAATCAGCCCGAGGCTTTCTCCACGACTTGCCGGCTCTAGGAGGTGCCATGTTCAGCTTTGGTCTGTCGCATAACCTCGCTTGATCCACTCTAGCCTTAACGTTATCCTTTGTCTTATTAGGAATGTCCATGATTGTACCAAAAATTGCCTCGGCGATGTTCTTTTTAGTGTGCATTACATCAATGTTATGTGGAAGAAGAAGATCATCAAAATAGGGGAGGTTCCACAAGCACGACTTCTGAGTCCAGGCATGTTGCTCGCCATATCCCACAAAACCACCTTCTTGTTTATTGACCTCGAGAGCGTCTAACTGAGCACGAACCGCGGCTCCTGTCATCATCTGTGGTGCAGGGTCTTTAACTACGACATCTTTCATAAAGTTCTTGATGTCTAGTCTGAATGGATGGTCAGGAGGGAGAAATTGTCGATGTTTGTCGAACGAAGAATACTTGCCACCTTTCATCAACCAAATGAACATCAGAGAAGCCTTGCATACCGGGCATGGGAACCTCCCGTGAACACACCAGCAGCAGAAAATCCCATATGCCGGCAAGTCATGCAGGGAGTACTGGTACCAAACATGCATCTTGAAGTTTGTCTTTGTAGCTCGGTCGTATGTCCATACCCCTTCCTCCCAAGCACGGACCAAATCATCAATCAGAGGCTCCATGTACACACTCATATTATTCCCCGGGTGTTCTGGAATTATCAACGACAAGAATATGTTCTGTCGTTGAAAGAGGACGCCAGGGGGGAGATTGAGGGGGATAACGAACATGGGCCAACAAGTGTACGGGGCAGCCGCCATTCCGTAAGGATTGAACCCATCAGTTGCCAGCGCAACACGTACATTACGAGCCTCTAGAGCTTTCTCATGATGAATCTCATCAAACCTTGTCCAGGCTTCACCATCGGATGGGTGTACCATCTTCTCAGGATTGTATCGACGTCCATTTTTGTGCCATGTCATCTGTTTCGCGGATTCCTTAGTCATGTAAAGCCGTTGGATCCTCGGTATGAAAGGAAGGTACCGTAGGATCTTCACGGGGACTGCGAGCTGCCTCTTCTGACCATCACCAGAGTCTACCTCTAGGAACCTAGACAATTTGCACTTCACACAGTACTTTTCTTCCGCATACTCTTTCCTAAATAAGATGCGCCCCTTCGGACAAGCATGTATCTGCTCGTATGGCATCTTAAGTGCACGAAGGAGTTTCTATGCCTCATACATGCTCTTTGGCAAGATGTGACCATCTGGGAGTAGGATGCCAACAACTGTGAGCATAACATCGAAGGCGTCTCGACTCAAGCTAAACTGGGACTTCACGGCCATTAGGCGTGCAATGGCATCCAGTTGAGAAACCTTGGAATGCCCGTGAAGGGGTTGCTGTGCCGCAGACAACATGTCGTAATACGCCTTTGCGGTAGCCTCTGGCTCCTCCTCCCTACGTCCTTCATCGAAGTGTGCTTCATGATAGTCATTTAACATGTGTCCTACCCCGGCATCCCCATCATATTCCTCGATGCGTTGTCTCACGACCTCGTCTCTCCCACGATCTGCTTCACCATGGTAGATCCACCTGGTATAGTCTGCCGTAAATCCATTCTTACAAAAATGTTTACCCATGACCATCTTGGTTTGCCGACGCGTGTTTGCACATTTGCTGCAGGGACACCAAGTGACACTAGCTCCTTTAACCCTTGCAAATGCCCGTTCCAAGAAAGCATCGGTCTTGTCAATCCATTCAGCAGTCAACGAAGTCTGACTAGAGCGGCCCGTGTACATCCACTCACGGTCATCCATCCTCTAGCATACAGTGTTTTTCTAAACGCTAAACGGTAAACAGTCGGTCACCTACCGTTTAGCCATTATTCGGGCAAAATGTCCTATTAAACGGGATAAACGGCCAATTAAACGGGGTAAACGGGTGATTAAACAGAAATGGCGGACCACCGTGTAACGTTTACACGGTGTTTAAACGGGTTAAACGACCGTTTAGGCGAACAGTGCTAGCATATCAGCGAGTAATATAAAAAATCACGTTGCATCTACATGTTTCTATACTATCTAATAGGTGAAGATAGGTCCTAATCCCACCCGAGGATGTATAGATGGGGTTAGTTTCCATCTCTACTCCTATCCGAGACAGAATTTCGGCAGCACCTCCCCGCTGTTCTCCAAATACACGTCCTTGAAGGGAGATTGTGTATCCGGAGAACAACAGGGAGATGCTGCCAAAACTCTATCACGGATCGGAGTAGAGCATGGAAACTAACCGCATCTACACATCCTCGGGCTGTGCAAAAAACGTGGACAATTCGAAACAGATACAGTTATAGATATGCAAAGATCTGCATATTTCCAACCGTATCTCTTTCGAACGGGAGACGTCTAGCTAGGTTACGTGATATACGAACATGATGCGGAAAGAAGGGTCTTTTATGCCTCACCTTGCTATCCTGCAAAGTGACGAGTCGAGGACGTTGCAATAGCCTCTCCTGCAATAAAAGGAACATATTAGTGTCAAATCTAAATTTCGGCAGCACCTCCCCTACACGGGGAGGTTTCCAAAACCTGCAACAAATAAAACGGCACGATGGCTGACAACCACATACACTCGGCAACAAATGGCACGATGGCCGACAACCACATACACATCTTGTACCTTGCAAAACGACGGCAAGTTGTGGGGGGGGGGGGCAAGGCGGAAGCAGGAGGCAGGGCGGGGCAGGGAGCGGCGGCAAAAACCTGCAAGTTGAAGATAATAGAGAGCCAAATGCATCGGGTCAGTAAGTGTATAGCGAGATCATTAAAAGAATGGCAATCATTAAAAGAATGCTGGATAAAAAATATCACGGCAATCTGGTAAACAGTAAACGAACTGATCCTGAAACCACCTGTGCATAAACTCCCTATACTACTCTTCCATTGTTTAGGACAGGCTAATTCCTCAATTAGTTAATGTATTTTTTATCTTGCATCACCGGATGTGGCCCCTACGAATATAGGGGAGGGACCAGGTGCAATTGTACCGAGTGCATGAAGAGCTAAAGTTTGTGGTCAAAGAATGAAGTGTCTGGTGGTCGTCATATGCGACATATGTGGGTTTCGGTGCTGGGAGAGCTATTTTTGTCTTTTTGGTCTTATAAATTGAAAAAGTGTTATTCTTAATTTGATGTTATATCACTTCTAAAAGAGAAGCAGTACATCGTCATAAAGTGCTAGGCACCTCAAACAGTGGGCGCTACATCCTACAATGCTCAGATCTCCGATAGCCATTGGTCCTATGAATTTAGAAATGTGAATATATTCCATGTAATCGTTTTCTTACGCTGCTGGGTGCCATATATAGTTTATATAAATGTTTGCTTATTTCCATCCAGATGGCTCTGAATGAACGTCTGAACAAATTTAAACAGCAGCAAGAGAGGTGCCAGAATATTCTATCTAGCATTTTTGCAAGCCAACCTTCTATTTCAACGCCAAAACTTGTTCCAGGGATTCAACCAGTCAATGCCCCATTGGCTCCTGTAAAACCACTGCATCCTATTAAATTCTCAAATGATACGGAAAGGCTACAGCACATCAATTCAGTAAGGAAGTCTGCTGTGGGAGTACAGATCAAGTTAGTGATTGAACTGCTTTATAAGGTAATCTCCAAAAAATCCAACTTGATGCAGTTTCTGCAATTGTACCAATTTTCTGACTCATATACTTACAACTGATCTAGCATTGGAAAGTGGTCACCTATTAATTGCAAATCAGACTGGTGTTGGACAAAGGATGATTCTTACATAGGTTCAGCTGCTACTTACAATGTTATGGTATTAACTGGGAATGTTGAGCAGTATTGTAACATGATATTACTATTCCTTTAAATTAAATGGAATTAATATACTAGTGGAGTCATCAGACATGAGTAGTCTTGCTGCAACATCAGTTCTAGCATTATTTTGGATAATTGGCACGATTAGAAACTTCCCAGTCCAGGAAGGAAATACAGAATATTTTCTTCGAACCTTCTTCCTGGGATATATATATGTTATAGCGATAGTGGATGAATTAATGTAGCTTCTTTTGTGCTTGCAGACAGGGCAATCATTTACAGCAAAGCAAGTAAACGAAGCTACCTATGTTGATATTCATGGCAACAAGGCTGTATTTGACAGCTTAAGGAATAATCCCAAAGTTTTATTTGATGGGACTCGTTTCTCTTACAAGGTAAATGCATTCGATGTCATTTTGTTAGCAAGTTTCATTGAATTAGCACATTCATGAATGAAATTGTTTCATGAATATTACTTTGATGCATAAAATCTTTTGATTTCAATGAAACGCATGTGTCTCCTACGTTTTCAAAAAAAAAACTTTTGATTTCACTGCTCAATCTCTAGATCTAAACACACAAGCACTACTAGAGAACAGACTTTAGAACGATGTCCCAATTTGGCATTAGCCTCGGTATTTTTTGCCCTCAGGACTAGAGAGGCCTTTAGTCTCGGTTGGTGTCTCCAACCGGGACTAAAGGTCCCTGCCCAACGGCTACTGCGCTCGGCACAGTGGCAGGGGACCTTTAGTCCCGGTTGGTAACACCAACCCGGACTAAAGGTCCCCCGATGGGTTAGTTCAAAAGGAAAGTATCCCATCCATTGTTAGATGTGTTGTGTAGGTGGGGTGGTAAGCTACGCGCGAGGCAGTGCATGAGGTCTTGGGTTCGAATCTCACGGAGCGCAAATATTGTTGATACAGGATAGGAACTAGACAGCCTGTTCGGGAGCCCGTATCGTATCGTGGATTATTTACTGCTGGCTGATTTGGTGTGAGAGAAAAACACTGTTTCTGGCTGGAAATTTACGATCGTTTACGAGCAAGCGAACAGGCTAAGAATATACAGTTGCAGACTAGCTAGCAGTCTTCCAGATATGCATCATTTCGACTTGACCTTGCCATCAGTTAAAAAGAAGCACAACACGCTTTATTGCCGACAGTACAGAAGCACAACACGCTTTATTGCCGGATTAACTTAAGAATCAAGCTACAACACTAAGCATACACCAACGTAAAAAGAAAAGAAACAAGGACTGGTTGTTCTCCTCACCGGAGAAGTGCGGCGACGTGGCGGGAACGGCGTCGGTGCGTCGTGGTGGCGGTGGCCTGGCGAGGTCGTCCGACGGCTTCGCAATCGCGGGCGGGGCGGGGCGCCGGGGGCAGGACGCGCCGGGGGTGGGGCGGGGCACCGAGGGCGGGCGGCGCTGGGGGCGGGACGCGCCGGGGGCCGGCGGCGCCGTGGGCGGGGCGGAGCGCTGAGGGCGGGTGGCGCTGGGGGCAGGGCAGCGATGCCGCGCCGGTGGCGGGGCGCGGTGGGGCGGGGAGGCGGCGGGGCGCTGTGGGGCTGGGGTTGGCGGCGTGCGGTTGTGTGCGCTGCGCGAGGGTGAGGGCCGGGGGCGCTAACCGGTGGGTTTTTTTGAAGGAGTATGCCGAATGCCAAGATCTGGGGCACTCGGCATTATTTTTTAAAATGTTTCATTACGACCCGATACTGTGCAGTGGGCCCGGTCGACCGATTTGCCGAGTGTCCCCTATATGACACTCGACAACTATTCTTTTCGCCGAGTGTCAGGTACAAAGCACTCGGAAAAATAAATCAATATTTCATGCTCCACCATCCTCCTTCTTCATAGCGTGTTCTACTAAATTTGTTACGATGTAATTTAAAAATACCTTGTCAAATTCACTCAACAATGCATATTTGATTTTTCTACGAATATGAATCCATTATTTCATGCAGTTATAGCTCAAATTCAATATATATCAATTAAAATTCTATAATTGTTGTTAATAAATTAAAATTATCAAACGGATCTGAAAAATTACCAAAATTTGACGTGAACCAATCTATGTTGTCTATTACCTATACAAAAAGTTTTGAAGTCAAACCCCGATTAGACCGTCACTTTGACTCCAAATCTTATCGAATCCTTCTAAACGCTACAATTCTTGTACGGAGATGCTTCTGTTTGTAAAGGTCATACATGACAAATTATGCGAAACCTTCTCAATTTTTTTTCACAGTCTACACATATGATATCAGGAGATCTTGACAAATCTCGTCATTTTTAGACTTCGTTTGCTTTTTTTAGAATTTAAAAATCATTCGGCCACACGTTCGTGGACGTGTTTCCTGAATAAAATGTTCGAAAATTCTTTTTATTTCCCGAGTAAGGCCCCAAAATGGACTCAATAACATGAATATAATTTCTCCACTCAATTTATTCCATTATTTGTATCACTTGCAGTTCAAATTTGACTTAAACAAAAAAATTCCTCTAAATACAATAAATTAATTAAATATAGCAAACTGAAGGAGAAATATATCAAATTTTAACATGTAGTACCACATGTTGTATGTGGACAGTAGAAAAAGTTTGGAGGGCAGGAGAGAAAAATTATATTATTTTGCCGAGTGCCACTAAAAAACACTCGGCAACAACATTACTCTGCCGAGTGTAAACAAAAAACACTCGGCAAAATTATTAATTTGCCGAGTGTCAAGAAAAAACACACGGCATACCTTGTCTTTGCCGAGTGTCTCTAACGGACACTCGGCAAAGTTCTAACGGCAGGGCGGCGCACCCAACGGCCGTCAGATGGCCGCCGCACGCCCAGCGCACGTGACCCATTTTGCCGAGTGTCCGTGGTTGCCGAGAGTTTTTTTGTATTTTGCCGAGTGTTTTATATTAGGCACTCGACAAAGTTTGCTTTTGCCGAGTGCTATGTGTTTGCCGAGTGTTTCACTAAATACACTCGGTAAAGTGGATGTTTGCCGAGTGCCCGATGGAATGCACTCGGCAAACTCTCAGGCACTCGACAATTTTTCTGTTTCCGGTAGTGAATAGGATGTATGCTATTTTCTAAATAATTACTGCTCTATGAATGTGTAAATCAATATAAGGTAACACATGAGTCATTATTTAAATTACTCACTTATGCTATTTAGATACATAATATATGTGATTCCTTAATTTTACATCTAAATTACGCCTTCTTACATTATTAAAAAAACTAAACATCCTATAAATTCTTCATGAAATTATCAATATATTTATTATAAATAAATATGTAGTACCATATATATATGTTTCTACGTGATCCACTTCTATTAATGGCAATATATTAAAATTTCATTATAAATTAATGGCAATATATTAAAATTTGAATAAAATAAAGATACATATTGTGCCATCATGCAAGTCAAATCATGTGCATAAATGAGAGATAAGTTTGCTAAAAATATACATGAGAGTAAATATATATTATGATCCAACAATCATGAAAAATATTTCCTACGTTAATGATACTAACAAATTATTTAAAATTATTAATAACCATGACATATAACTTATATAAGCTATTACTTTAGATAATTTGTAAATTTTAACTAAAACATTTGGCATATCCTTATTAATAGTATAACCGTTACTGCATAAATAACTCTTTGACAACAAAATTCAAACATCTCGACACATGGGGAGGATAGTGCAGACTACAGGTGGCTATATCTTCCTGTTCTATGGCACTCCTTTGGTGCAAATTATCATTATAAGGCTTAAATTTTAGGGTTATTTGGATTCATGCCATTATAATTTTCGATGTTCGGAGAAACACTATTACTATTCACCTATTTTGAAGCATGCCATTATAATTTTTCGTTTCCCACAAATATGCCACAGAATACGTATCGACACGGCCTGGGCCCAGCTGCAGGCGTATACGAAGACGTATACTTCATCGCAACCTCTCTCCTCTGTCACTGACACGTGGGGCCCATATATCATCTTCTTCTTCCTTCTCTCCTCATCTTCCCTTGCTGAGCGCGTCGATGGCGATGGCGAGAAGCAGCAGCAGCACGCGGCCGAGCAGCAGAAGCACGCGGCCGAGCGGAGCTCACGGCCTGGGCGGCGTGCGGAGGACGCGGCGCACGGAGCTCGCGGCCGGTGCGGAGCGGGCGAACTGGGCGGCTAACGGAGCACGCGGCCGGGCTCGCGAGCGTGAGGGCGAGCTACTGCAGCGGGCGTCCGGCTCCGTTGTTCGGCACAGCAGGGTCGTCGGCTCCCCGGCGGCAGCGGAGGGGGTCCGGCGAAGTCGGCAGTGACGTCCGGCTCTCAGATATGAATGACGACGAGAAAAGAAAGGAGGAGGCTTGGGTGCTGGAGCTCACCGGCGGCAACTGCTGTCCTTCGGCGAGGTGGTGGTGGGGTGCTGCTACGATGGTTGGAGCTGCATGGGCAGTAGAAGGCCGGCGTGGAGGTGGTCCAGCCTCTGTGCGGTTCGGCTGGAGCAGAGGGCGACGAGGTCGGTGCCAAGCGCGGACAGGCGACGAGGAGGTGCTCCTGGCCGCGAACGGAGTGGAGGAGGCCGCGGTCGTGTTCTGCTGTTCGGTGAGGAAGAGGAAGGGCTCGACCTCGGAGGCGGAGGAGGTTGCGGATGCCGAGGCGAGGTCGCGTGGTGGAAGGAGCTCGCGGAGGTGTTGGACGCTGACGCCGCGGTGTCCACCCCAGGAGCGGTAGCGAGCAGCAGAAGAGGATGGAGCCGTAGAGGGTGAGGCCAAGCAGGCGCCATGGACGACTGTACTTGAGTTGCCGGCCGCCATGGACGCCCGCGAGCAGGAGCGGCGCACCGGCATCGAGGCGCGAGCCGCCCAGGCCGCGAGCTCCGCTCGGCCGCTTGCTGCTGCTGCTTCTCGCCATCGCCATGGCCATCGACGTGCTCAGCAAGAGAAGCTGAGGAGGGAAGGAAGAAGAAGATGGCATGTGGGGCCCGCGTGTCAGTGACAGGGGAGAGAGGTCGTACGTCTTCGTATATGTCTGCAGCTGGGCCACGCCGTTTCCATACGTATTCTGTGGCATATTTGCGGGAAACGAAAAATTGTAATGACATGCTTCAAAATAGACGAATAGTAATGGCGTTTCTCCAAACATCAAGGTCTAGGTATAGGTTTGAAGTGATTGCTCAAGCCATCCTAGTACTTAAGAGTGCAGGCTACGACCAAAAGTCCTTATGGAGCAATCAATAAGGAAGAATTGAAAATCAAAATTTAGATTCATGATATCATAAAATATAGATGAAAAGCAAATAGATCAACAAATGATATCACAAATAAATAGACAGTACAAAGTATTTGTTATGCCTATTGAGTTAGAAAATGAACAAAGAGGAAAAAAGTATAATTTAATACAAGTAATTTTATTATCCAGAGACATTAAACAATAACTAATGTTTATATATCTTATAAGATTTTAGCCTGTGTGAGAGCATGTGTTGATAGACTAGTCTATCTAATTATACTAATTTTATATTATAAATATTGATTTTTTTTATATATATTTAGTTAAAGTTGAGTACGTTTAACTTTTTTTGGGAAGTCAAAACCATAGTTAAAAAGGGGCAGAGAGCGTATATCATTGTACTACCACGTAGGGTCATCCGCTGAAACCAACGTAGAAAGTGCCCATGTGAACGACCCGGCCGGACCTGTCCTAGAACCATATCTGCCGGCCAGCATTATTATTGCGTCTCTCTCTCTGGCCATCGACAAAGCAAAGCATGCAAGCGGGGCCGGGGACGGAGAGGATATGGTGGGCCTGCCGATCCTGTAGCTGATGAGTGATGATTGCCCGGCTGGTCAGCATAGCAGGCAGCTCCTGTAGACGAAAGCAACAGAAACTTTTTTTACTTGGGCCTTGTTAAGATTGTAATTTTTTGCAATCTGGACACTGTATCACGTTTCGTTTGTATTTGACAAACTTTGTCTGATCATGGACTAACTAGGCTCAAAAGATTCGTCTCGTGATTTACAACCAAACTGTGCAATTAGTTAATTTTTTTATCTACATTTAATGCTCCATACATGCGTCCAAAAATTGATGTGATGGAGAGAGAGTGAAAAAACTTGGAATTTGGAGGTGATCTAAACAAGGCCTTGGTCCTTGCACTTACATGTGGGTCAAGGTACGTAGTCTAATAATGGTAGCGGTAAATTTTCTCCTTCACAACAAATTAAAATTAGAAACAACGTTAGTAATTATTGTTGATTTAATAATAATTAATAATAATACCACTAACCACAGAAAAATTTGAGAGCAAGTACGTAGAGCGAGATACCTCATGATCGAATGCTACGATGGCCGGGACAGAGATGATCTCCGTTTGCATTACGCAACCTACAGACTACTAGTAGATCATCTCGAGTTGTGACCGGCCAGGAACAAAACGAAGTCTACTATAGCTAACAACACCACTATCTACGCATCCTATGCTCACGTTGTGTGGTGTGTGTGACACGTATATCATTGCATTGGGCCCGGCAATAAGTGGCAGGCAGAGCCGTGTGTCTCATGACGTGCGTGGTTGGGGGTAGCTATGCTGAAAGGAATAATGGCGCGTCGTCCTCGGTACCAGTCAGATCCCTGCACTAGTGTTTTTTTCTCTCCTTCCTATCCTTTTCAAGTGGAGGAGGAGTAGGGAGCTTTTTCTCTGAACCCTAGTTCTTGCTCCGATCAGATCCCACTAGTGTTTCCACCCCACCACCTCTCCGCCCACCGGCCCTCACCCGGCCCCTCCCCTCCTCCTTTCGCTCCGGTGGTCTCGTCTATGGCCATGGGGGATTGCGAATCTGCCATCGTTGTAGATAGATATACCGACGTGTATTGATTGTAGTTTTTAGCTAGGTTTTGCCCATTCACGACCGACTCACCATCCATCTTCTCCCTTGCGCCTTTGCTTTCCCCCTGTACGTCCTAGCTAGATCCAAGAGAGAAAGAGAGCACAGCATCCTGATCCATGGCAAGTCCCTGGAGCATCGCTGCGAGGGGCTGGACAGTCACCGTATTGGGTTGGCTGTTCTCACCCATCATCAGCATGATCTTGAACAAACTCTCTGCCTACCTCATTTTTGACGCATCCAAAGAGCTCGACAAGTTGGAGGACGTCACTGTCCCAGCTCTCAGGGAGACTCTGAGAGACGTCGAGGAGCAGAGGATGGTGATGAGGTACAAGAGGTCTAGATCTCATCTGCAGAGACTCGACAAGCTGGACACACGTCTCAAGTCTGCCTTGTGCCAAGCGGAAGACATCCTGGACCTTGTCGATTACCACCGTATCGAGAAGGAACTGACTGGTGGGGACGACGGGAGATGGGTGCAGCGACTCATCCAGGCTGCTGGCGCATCCAATATTGTCGCCCTCGGCAGAGGGAGCTGGGCCTCGGTGCAGCGAGTTCTCCACGCTTCTGGTGCTTGCATCGCCTTCTACTGCATAGACATCACCCCAGCTCCTCTACTGCAATTGGTGCATAGCATGAAACAGAAGCTGGGGCAATTTTTCGGAGGTTGGAGTTCAGGTGAGGGCGTTCTACCAGTTTCCCAAGCAACATCCACCGTCGGGGTCCAGAGGCTCTGCGGTTGGTGCAGCCACCTCACGAGCTGCTGTCGGTCCGTATTCAGCTGGTCCGCTCAGCGGATTGCAGAAGCCCGGCGTTTCCGGGACTGGCCATATGAACAAGTTGGCATCAAAAGTGATCTGCAGGTAACATGATGAATTCAACTCAGCTCTCCTAGCATTGTAGCTATTTTCCTATAGCAGCAGTGCAAACACTATATGATCTTGCTGGTATTTATCCTCTCTCTTCTTCACATATGTTCTGCAAAATACGTCACTCTTGCCCACGGTGTATCAAATATCGATGCTGAAACAAGGAGAGAGAATGTCGAAACGAAGAGAGAGAAGAATTCAGCATGGATGCAACACATTGCAGGGGCGGTGCTAGAGCCAGAAAACTCAAGCATCGAGGCATGTAGAAGCATCGGTGCTGAAACGAATAAAAAACTATTTCACGAGCTGTTTCAGCATCACTCACGTTGTGGGCAGTCATGTTCCTCGGAAGTGCTCCTTTTCCATGTTACTATAGTATATAGGAATATTATTCAGAGCGTAGTTATTACCCATTATATTGACCGAGTCCCAACACACGCTTAGAAAAGGTTATACACATGTTGGTGGTGTTTCCGTCTTCAATTGTCTCGGAATATCACTCACTTTATCCCAAAATAAAACAACTTTGTAGAGTTGTCCTAAGTCAAATTATTTTAAGTTAAACTAAATTTACAGAAAAAATAACATAAATATTTATGACATTAAATTAATGTCACTAGATACATTAAGAAATATATTTTCATAGTCTACTTATTTGGTGTCATAATTTTTGCTATTCTTCGCTATATAGTGGATAAAACTCAACATACTTATTTGTTGGATGAAGTTTAATTTATTTTTTCCTTTTTTGTTTCGATCTTATAGAAGTGATTATGCATCAAGTGATGCACTTGCTGCTGCTGCTTCTCGCCATCGCCATGGCCATCGACGTGCTCAGCAAGAGAAGCTGAGGAGGGAAGGAAGAAGAAGATGGCATGTGGGGCCCGCGTGTCAGTGACAGGGGAGAGAGGTCGTACGTCTTCGTATATGTCTGCAGCTGGGCCACGCCGTTTCCATACGTATTCTGTGGCATATTTGCGGGAAACGAAAAATTGTAATGACATGCTTCAAAATAGACGAATAGTAATGGCGTTTCTCCAAACATCAAGGTCTAGGTATAGGTTTGAAGTGATTGCTCAAGCCATCCTAGTACTTAAGAGTGCAGGCTACGACCAAAAGTCCTTATGGAGCAATCAATAAGGAAGAATTGAAAATCAAAATTTAGATTCATGATATCATAAAATATAGATGAAAAGCAAATAGATCAACAAATGATATCACAAATAAATAGACAGTACAAAGTATTTGTTATGCCTATTGAGTTAGAAAATGAACAAAGAGGAAAAAAGTATAATTTAATACAAGTAATTTTATTATCCAGAGACATTAAACAATAACTAATGTTTATATATCTTATAAGATTTTAGCCTGTGTGAGAGCATGTGTTGATAGACTAGTCTATCTAATTATACTAATTTTATATTATAAATATTGATTTTTTTTATATATATTTAGTTAAAGTTGAGTACGTTTAACTTTTTTTGGGAAGTCAAAACCATAGTTAAAAAGGGGCAGAGAGCGTATATCATTGTACTACCACGTAGGGTCATCCGCTGAAACCAACGTAGAAAGTGCCCATGTGAACGACCCGGCCGGACCTGTCCTAGAACCATATCTGCCGGCCAGCATTATTATTGCGTCTCTCTCTCTGGCCATCGACAAAGCAAAGCATGCAAGCGGGGCCGGGGACGGAGAGGATATGGTGGGCCTGCCGATCCTGTAGCTGATGAGTGATGATTGCCCGGCTGGTCAGCATAGCAGGCAGCTCCTGTAGACGAAAGCAACAGAAACTTTTTTTACTTGGGCCTTGTTAAGATTGTAATTTTTTGCAATCTGGACACTGTATCACGTTTCGTTTGTATTTGACAAACTTTGTCTGATCATGGACTAACTAGGCTCAAAAGATTCGTCTCGTGATTTACAACCAAACTGTGCAATTAGTTAATTTTTTTATCTACATTTAATGCTCCATACATGCGTCCAAAAATTGATGTGATGGAGAGAGAGTGAAAAAACTTGGAATTTGGAGGTGATCTAAACAAGGCCTTGGTCCTTGCACTTACATGTGGGTCAAGGTACGTAGTCTAATAATGGTAGCGGTAAATTTTCTCCTTCACAACAAATTAAAATTAGAAACAACGTTAGTAATTATTGTTGATTTAATAATAATTAATAATAATACCACTAACCACAGAAAAATTTGAGAGCAAGTACGTAGAGCGAGATACCTCATGATCGAATGCTACGATGGCCGGGACAGAGATGATCTCCGTTTGCATTACGCAACCTACAGACTACTAGTAGATCATCTCGAGTTGTGACCGGCCAGGAACAAAACGAAGTCTACTATAGCTAACAACACCACTATCTACGCATCCTATGCTCACGTTGTGTGGTGTGTGTGACACGTATATCATTGCATTGGGCCCGGCAATAAGTGGCAGGCAGAGCCGTGTGTCTCATGACGTGCGTGGTTGGGGGTAGCTATGCTGAAAGGAATAATGGCGCGTCGTCCTCGGTACCAGTCAGATCCCTGCACTAGTGTTTTTTTCTCTCCTTCCTATCCTTTTCAAGTGGAGGAGGAGTAGGGAGCTTTTTCTCTGAACCCTAGTTCTTGCTCCGATCAGATCCCACTAGTGTTTCCACCCCACCACCTCTCCGCCCACCGGCCCTCACCCGGCCCCTCCCCTCCTCCTTTCGCTCCGGTGGTCTCGTCTATGGCCATGGGGGATTGCGAATCTGCCATCGTTGTAGATAGATATACCGACGTGTATTGATTGTAGTTTTTAGCTAGGTTTTGCCCATTCACGACCGACTCACCATCCATCTTCTCCCTTGCGCCTTTGCTTTCCCCCTGTACGTCCTAGCTAGATCCAAGAGAGAAAGAGAGCACAGCATCCTGATCCATGGCAAGTCCCTGGAGCATCGCTGCGAGGGGCTGGACAGTCACCGTATTGGGTTGGCTGTTCTCACCCATCATCAGCATGATCTTGAACAAACTCTCTGCCTACCTCATTTTTGACGCATCCAAAGAGCTCGACAAGTTGGAGGACGTCACTGTCCCAGCTCTCAGGGAGACTCTGAGAGACGTCGAGGAGCAGAGGATGGTGATGAGGTACAAGAGGTCTAGATCTCATCTGCAGAGACTCGACAAGCTGGACACACGTCTCAAGTCTGCCTTGTGCCAAGCGGAAGACATCCTGGACCTTGTCGATTACCACCGTATCGAGAAGGAACTGACTGGTGGGGACGACGGGAGATGGGTGCAGCGACTCATCCAGGCTGCTGGCGCATCCAATATTGTCGCCCTCGGCAGAGGGAGCTGGGCCTCGGTGCAGCGAGTTCTCCACGCTTCTGGTGCTTGCATCGCCTTCTACTGCATAGACATCACCCCAGCTCCTCTACTGCAATTGGTGCATAGCATGAAACAGAAGCTGGGGCAATTTTTCGGAGGTTGGAGTTCAGGTGAGGGCGTTCTACCAGTTTCCCAAGCAACATCCACCGTCGGGGTCCAGAGGCTCTGCGGTTGGTGCAGCCACCTCACGAGCTGCTGTCGGTCCGTATTCAGCTGGTCCGCTCAGCGGATTGCAGAAGCCCGGCGTTTCCGGGACTGGCCATATGAACAAGTTGGCATCAAAAGTGATCTGCAGGTAACATGATGAATTCAACTCAGCTCTCCTAGCATTGTAGCTATTTTCCTATAGCAGCAGTGCAAACACTATATGATCTTGCTGGTATTTATCCTCTCTCTTCTTCACATATGTTCTGCAAAATACGTCACTCTTGCCCACGGTGTATCAAATATCGATGCTGAAACAAGGAGAGAGAATGTCGAAACGAAGAGAGAGAAGAATTCAGCATGGATGCAACACATTGCAGGGGCGGTGCTAGAGCCAGAAAACTCAAGCATCGAGGCATGTAGAAGCATCGGTGCTGAAACGAATAAAAAACTATTTCACGAGCTGTTTCAGCATCACTCACGTTGTGGGCAGTCATGTTCCTCGGAAGTGCTCCTTTTCCATGTTACTATAGTATATAGGAATATTATTCAGAGCGTAGTTATTACCCATTATATTGACCGAGTCCCAACACACGCTTAGAAAAGGTTATACACATGTTGGTGGTGTTTCCGTCTTCAATTGTCTCGGAATATCACTCACTTTATCCCAAAATAAAACAACTTTGTAGAGTTGTCCTAAGTCAAATTATTTTAAGTTAAACTAAATTTACAGAAAAAATAACATAAATATTTATGACATTAAATTAATGTCACTAGATACATTAAGAAATATATTTTCATAGTCTACTTATTTGGTGTCATAATTTTTGCTATTCTTCGCTATATAGTGGATAAAACTCAACATACTTATTTGTTGGATGAAGTTTAATTTATTTTTTCCTTTTTTGTTTCGATCTTATAGAAGTGATTATGCATCAAGTGATGCATATATACACCAGATTTATCCATGATACATACAAGTTGATGGAGAAGCATCTGTAAAGAATTGAACAAAAGATAACAAGGATACCACAAAGACAGGCATGATAAAATACTCTGGATTAAAACTGCATTAATTAGGACAACCAATCTGCACTGGAAAGAAACTAATTAGGTGGTTGAGCTGATGCACATCTTTGGGTACAATCTTAATACTACTAAATGGAGGCCCCAGTGGAGGTTACACATTAATTTGCATGGTACAATCTAGGAAAAAATATAAATCCTAGAAATTCTCACTAAGAAAGGTTCCGCCATCAATTCAGTGGACACTACTCGTCGTTGATAATAAGAGTCATCGCATCTATTATGTTTTCTAAAATAAATAATGTATATCTCTTCTTGTTTGAAAAACAACATAAATTACACATAAACGTATCCAAATTACCTAGCTTTGCCATAACAAACTATACTATAAAATAACCATACCACCTAAACCCTAAACCCTATGTTATGTATCAAAATATGGCATTGTAGGTATACCCACCATGCCACATTATGATACATAATATAAGTAATCTCTTCAATTGCTTCAAAATTTACACTTTGCCACATTATAATAAAGTAAAACGAATACCCCATCGAATATACATCTAAATTACCAATGCCTATTGTGTGTGTGTGTTAGAGTTTCCAATACATGGTGTAGTAATACACAAGAGTTTCCACTTGACGTAGCAATTAATAAGAACAAAATTTAAAAGCCAAAATCATTATGTCGCAACTAGACGAACCATATAATTTAAAGTAAGGTTTTAACTCAATGGATATTGAAGAAACCTGAAGGTGCCAAGTAGAGGGAGAGAAAAAAAATATGGATATATAAATGGAGAAACATACAATACATAGTTGGTAGCTAATTATATTTA
The DNA here is from genome assembly GCF_019320115.1 of Miscanthus floridulus. Lineage (NCBI taxonomy): Eukaryota > Viridiplantae > Streptophyta > Magnoliopsida > Poales > Poaceae > Miscanthus > Miscanthus floridulus. Next base: position 138,527,785 of record NC_089589.1, on the reverse strand, counting down.
TACCTCCATATAGATAATTGTATGAAGCTTCTAATGTTTATGTCTTATGACCGGTTAGAGATTGAAAAGAATATACATGCATATTGTGTTAGTAACAAACTTCTAATATTTGTATCTTTGATTGATGATCCTAGTGTGTAGTACAAGCGCACAGCTTGATGCACTAGTAATTAGTTAGGAGTAACACCTAATGTAGCTACATGAGTCATTTCAAGATTATTGGATAACTAGAATGATGCGTATCTTTTGTTCAAAATATACATACACATGGGACAGGAACAACTAATGTATCGTGATATATAGTTCCAGTCAAAAGCAGTCAATACACTCGAAGACTTACTTGCAATTGCAGATGCATGGTTGTTGGCCTAGTGCTATTAAATAAAAATTCCCATTATAATAAGATGAATCTGAATACTTGTTTTATTTATATATTAATTTGCATCCACTTTTACACTTTTATTTCGCACGTATAGAATGACGTGTTGAAAGTATTTATATGTCGCAAGAATATGTGGCTAAGATAATTGTTTGAAACTTCCTTCTTGCAGAAGGATGGCAATGTGCCTATTACTGGAAGAATCAGACTAAGGAAACAAATACAGGGCATAGAAGATATTCTCACTTCCTCGAAGAAATCAGATCTCTTGAATCAGAATAGCAGCAGCACCTCCAAAAACAGTGCCAAGGAAAGCAGAAGAAAGCAGAAAGAGATTGACGAATTGTACAGAGTCATTGAACAGAAAGTCTTCGGTCGAGACAAGGACCGTGCCCATATATGTAGGATGCTTCGTGAAGGACCAGATACCAACGCACCAAGCTCCAGCACCGTTAGTTTTTTCTATATTACATTGCTTATGCTTGTAAATTTATTTCACCCAAGTCAATCCGCACAACACCTCACACAAGCTTGTCATGCAAAAATTCCAAATCACCATGCTATCACAAAGCATAAATAAGCAACACATGCATATCAACCTATACCATAATACAAATCACTTTACAGTTTCAATTTCATCTCAAACCAATTTTTTCATCACATGATCACACATAAGACAGCTAGTCCATAGGGTTGATAGACAAGTGCTATTAAATTAACTCTTTCCATATCATATGATCCACACAAATACCTTTTTGTACAAAAATTAGCCGCCGTTATTAACATTTCATTTTGCACGTTATAGAATTGAAGTATGTTTTTAAAAGGGGCTATACATGGCTGTCATAATAATTATGTGAACCTTGCTTCTTGCAGGAGGATGGCAGTGCAGCAGAATTAGTGCCCATTACTGAAAGAATAAGTCTGAGGAATCCAATAAAACACATAGAAGATATTCTCACTGCCTTGAAGAAATCAGATATGTTGAATGATACGAATAGTAGCAGTGGCACCACCACGGATGCAGACAACGAAAGCAGCAGCTTCACTGTCAAGAACAGTGCCAAGGAAAGCAGCAGCAAGCAGAAAGGGATTGACGAATTGTACAGAGTCATTGAACAGAAAATGTTCGGTCGAGACAAGGACCGTGCGGATATAATTAGGATGCTTCGTGAGGGACCAGATACCTATGCAGCAAGCTCCAGCACCAGTAAACCTTACTCTGTGATTGGCATATATGGCATTACAGGTTCTGGGAAGAGTACCCTGGCACAATATGTTTGTGACTATGAGAAGAAGGCAAAACATTTCGACCCTGTCATGTTCGTTCTTGTGGGGAAGGCATTCAGCGTGGGTAATATATTTCGTGATATGCTTGAGCAGATCACGCAGAGCCGGCCCTCTAAAGACAATGATCTTGAAAGTCTAAAAGCAGAGTTGAAAAAAGAGCTGAAAGACAAATGCTTCTTGTTAGTACTGGATGATGTCTGGGTCAACGGTGACAATATGAAGGAACGTCGGATTCTACTTGATGTGCTTCTTGTTGGGCAGAGTGGAAGCCGAATCCTGGTGACAGCTCAAAAAACAGATGCAGCTGCAGCTTTAGGTGCTCAGGAGAAAATGCAAATCCCAATACCTGATTTAGAGGAGGAGCAGTACCTCTCAATGTTCATGCACTATGCCCTAGAAGACAGTCAAGTCACAAGGAATGATTATGAAAGATATAAAGCCATCGGGAGAAAAATTACAAAAAAGCTTCGTAGATCACCCATTGCAGCAATAACAGTGGCAGCACGGCTTAAGAGCGAAAGCAGAATTGATTTCTGGGAAAGAACATCAAACCTTGATGTGTTGGATGAAACAATGGGAGCTCTGTGGTGGAGCTATCAGCAGCTTGGTGTTGACATCAGGCGATGCTTTACATACTGCAGCATTTTCCCCAAAGCATATATATTAGAACGGGATAAGATTGTTGACCTGTGGATAGCACAAGGGTTTGTAAACACCAGGAGTAACGATACAGAGGAACTGGAAGATATAGGACAGAGCTACTTTGATGAATTACAGACATTCTCATTTCTGCAAGTACGACGAAGAACCATTTTGGGCGAGGAGGCAGTGGATATCACAATTCATGACCTGCTACACGAGTTGGCAGAGAGGGTTTCTAGAAGTGAGTTCTTTAGAATTGGTTTGAATGGCTCACCGGTAGATATCCCACGAGGGGTCCACCATCTTTTCATTGAGACAAAAAATGTAGCAGAGATCAATGTGAAAATTCTGGATCTGGGAAATTTGCGCACCTTGATCATTAATGAGGATCCTTATGAGAAGTATCCAGAAAAAAAAATGAAAACAAATCACGACTTAGAAAAATTCTTGGGCGATTGTTCATGAGGCTGACGAAACTGCGGGTGCTGGTCATTGAACTAAATTTTTTTACAGAAGAGTTGGCAGTCCCAGCATCTATTGATCATATGAAGCATCTACGTTATCTTGGTTTCAATTTTCGTCATGGCTTGTACGGTCTGATTTTGCCAAGCACATTTAGCAAGCTTTACCATATCCAGATCATAGATATTCCATGTGCAGAAGCATCCTGTCCTGAAGATATGACTAATCTAATCTATTTGCGGCACATCTCAGCTCCGCTTTCTTTCCCCAACATTGGAAGGCTGACGTCACTCCAGACAATGAGAAGCTTCTTAGTGAAGGAGGCACAAGGGTATGAGTTGAAGCAGCTGATGCATCTGAACAAACTTCGAGGCTCTCTAATTATAGGGGGGCTTGAGGTTGTCGGAGGCAAAGAGGAACCTCTTGAAGCCCACCTATGCAACAAGAAGCGACTCAGAGAACTGAAACTGATGTTCCACTTGCATAAGAGTTTTGGTCCAGACGTGGAAGCAGAGGTACTTGAGGGCCTTTGTCCCCCAAAGGATCTTCAAGAGCTCATAATCTTGTTCTACAACGGTTCAAGGTATCCTAGCTGGGTGTTGAGTGGCCACCATCCAGATGCCCCAAAGCACCTGCACAAACTTGAACTCTACAAGTGCAGCCAGCTGGCAGCTATTCCTGAAGATAGTGAACTCTTCATTGGTCTGCGTGAGCTTCACATTGCGTTTTGTGACTGGGACTGGTTGCCGGAAAATATGGAGTGCCTCGTGTCGCTCCAGTTACTGTGGATTTGGAAGTGCGATAAGATAGAGCTTCTTCCGACGCTGCCCCAGCAGGCTCTTAAGAGGATTCATATATCCAATGGTGCCCCGTGCTCAGTAGAACCTGCAAAGAAGAGGGACACCCAAATTGGGATAAGATCCAGCACATTCCTAAGCAACACATTTCGTAAGGACAATTAATGGCGTGCAAATATAGTTTGTTTACTGTGATCCATGAGCGCGAGAGATAATGCTGTACTCATGTGTTCCCAATTGTTGAGTGAGTAAAGCTCATCGTAGACTGTAGAGCTTGTGAACTACATTGTGATTCAAAAGAACATATACATTCTGGTCAATTCTTGCAAGACACAGTTTGGTTTGTTTATGAGATTTGTTCTTATGACCATAAATCTGGTATATTCTTGTTGATTTGGTTCGATACGCCCTGCTCTTTTTTGCCCTATTTTTGAGCTTCGTCCAACTCAGCATACGTTTTTTTCTGAACCTCGGTGCCTGCCTGCATGCTTGTACGGCTTTATTCAGTGTGGGTTACTTATTGGTCTACCTAGCTAATTCTAGGCCCATGAAATGTTGGAGTGTCGTATCGGGGCGTCATGTGAAAGTGTTCAGATAGTAATAATAAAACAAATTATACAAGTCCGTAGTAATCTGTGAGACGAATTTAGTAATCCTAATTAATCCGTCATTAGCTCATGTGTTATTGTAGCATCATATTGTCAAATTATTGACTAATTAGGCTAAAAAAATTCGTCTCACAAAGTAATCGTAATATATGCAATTAGTTATTTTTAGTCTATATTTAATACTCTATGCATCCGTTCAAATATCCAATATGAACTACGCTTTAGAGGAGGAACCGAGTCCTGTACCACCACGCCAACTACGGCGCGCTCATATGCTGGGCTAGGCAAATGCAGCCTGGCTGCCTGGAGCTGGTCTGGCTGGGCTGAGAAGGGTACCAAACACGCCCTAAAAGAACCATAGATATATCCCCAGCATTGGACAAGGACATGAGTCTCTCTCTGTGACTAAGGATGGCAATAGGTAAATCCCCATCGGGTATGGCCACCTCAGATCCATTCCTGTCATAAAAATTTGGTACCGCCAGAATACACATACCCGTCATGGGTGGGGAATTTTCCCCAGATCCATACCCGCCCGGGTAAATCATATCCGCCGGGTCACCCGTACCCGCCAATAATTTATTCACGCACATGAAAATCAACAATTCAACAGCAACCACCATTAACCAGAGCACATAAAATTAGATAAATAATAGCATATAATAATATCTTCTGCAAATTAAGATTCCTTTTCATTTAGTTTCTCCTTTACATTAGTCATGATTAATGTAGAAGTTACTGATTATAGGCATAGTTTCGGGAACTTTTAAGTGAAGTATTGGACTCGTTGACTCTAGAACCAGTGATGCACTGCAACACTGAAGAAAAGTATAGCCATCTTGCAAGTACCCTACCTCCTGTTGAAGCAGCATCAGGCGGTCACCGTCCTCCAAGACCTCCACGAAGTCCCTTCACGCCGGCGACTTCAGCTTGGACCTCTAGATCTAGCGGCTTCGGAATCTAGGCGACCAAGCGGGTCACGCGGGTGGGACCGTGGGAAAATGGCAATTAGGATTGGGTTGGCAAACCTAGGGTTTTACATGGGCTGGTGGGCTTCTTCACTTTTGGGCCGGGTATTTTTCATCCATGGGTAAACGGGTACGGGGACTGCCGAAACATACCCATACCCGCGTACCCGATAGGTGAAGGGTTTTGTCCATTTACGTACCTATGGGTAGTGTGTTTAGTCCATATTTAGACTCTAATAGAGTAAATACCCGTCGGGTATCGGATCACGGGTCCTCGTTGCCATCTTTGCCCTCGTTTAGTTGGGTAGATTTGGTGGCGACAGATTCCCTGTAGCTACATTGTAGCTACAGTGATGTTTTACTTTTATTTGGTAATAATTGTCCAATCGATGATTAATTAGGCTCAAAATGTTCGTCTCGCAAAGTACAATCAAACTGTGCAATTAGTTTTTGTTTTTGTCAACATTTAGTACTCCATACATATACCACAAATTTGATGTGATGAAAAATCTTCTTTTTACGTAGTGTCAAAATTAGGAATTTGATGGAACTAAACACACCCTTTATCTGTGACCCACCGTGCACTTCATGTAAGTGCAGGACGAGACGAGCGTTGATGGGAATTGACAAATAAGCATGGGCGGAGGACCCGGCCTCTTCGTGCGGCTGACCATGAATAATCACTGTTTGGTTGGCTGGGCTGGCTGGTTGTTGGTTCACAAAGAAGTACTGCTGATTGATTTAGTATGAGAGAAAAATACGGTTCTAGCTGAAAATTACTATCATTTACGACCAAACGAACAACCCGGTCCACGCCTCCATGCTCATACTCAGCCTGTTTGATTCGCTGGTTTGCATCGTTGCTGATTTATTTATATAAGAGAGGAGTACTGTTGTCTAGTTTATATAAACAGTGTTTATGCGAGGGGCTGGCCAGCCCAGCCAGCCAGCCCCAGCCGAACACGGCGACTACTACTGACACTGAATTCTGGCATGTGGCTGCCAACCAGTAGTGCGATGGTGGGGACTGGACAGGATGGGCGTCACATGCATGCTGTACGTTTGGAGCAGCCCCTGCAGACGACCACAGCAGGTCAACAACTTTGCTTGCTCGTACGTCCAAGCTGATATATATAATGGCAGTCTTCAATTTCTGTCCTTCACAACAAATGCAACACATGTAGCTAATTATTAATCCTAGTCTCCGATCCGTAGAAAATAAATTTTGACAGCAGGTATATACATCATGCAGAGATAACTCAAGAAACGCGCTACGATGAGATTGGGAGAGAGATCAGCATTTTGGAAAATTGCAATGGCAAGAAGAAAACAGCAGCCCCATGATAAAAAAAGTGGGCGAGGGTTTATTCAATCCAAGAATATAGCTAGCCGTACGTGTGTCCTGCTCACTGCTTTTCGCTTCCTCTGTAGCTAGGACTGCTGTAGCTACACAGGTGCAGTATGAATTATTGAGCCTGTGCCGCGTTCGCACCTTCACTGGTTGAAATGCTGCAGAGAGCCCAAGAGCGAAGCAGGCGAACATTTGAAGATTGGAGCGATGGCCTGGTGCTTAACAGTCATCCATCATCAGCTTGCTCGTGAACAAGCTCTTTGTCTGCCTTGTGTTCGACGCATCAACAAAAGCTCAAGGAGCTGGAGATCATCTACATGGGTGGGGATAAAGAGGAACAGACGGTGCTTAGAGCAGCCAAAGACAACAAAGGGTCTTCATTCTCAATGCGATGAAGATCCGATGCTATGTTCACCACTCCCGTCTCCAAATTAAATGGCTTGTTCGGCTTGTCTTAAAAATGGCTTGTTTGGCTTCTTTTTCCAGCTGAAACAGTGTTTTTCTCTCACAACAATTCAGCCGAAATAGTATTTTTCAGCCAAGTTTTAGACCAGCGAACGGGGCACTCTCATCTCCAAATTAAATGGCCAAAATAATCAAGTGTATGCCGTCCTGGACGCGCAAGCCACTCCCATTTCCTTTGCTTGCGTCTCTCTCTCCGATCCATTTCAAGTAAAGGGCAGCTGTGAACGACATGGACGACGTGGATGGCAATTAAGCTGTGTTTAGTTCGCGAAACGAAATTTTTTTGATGTCACATCGGATGTTTCGGGAATATCGGAAGGGGTTTTTGGATATTAATAAAAAAACTAATTACATCGCTCACCTGGAAACTGCGAGACGAATTTATTAAGCCTAATTAATCCATCGTTAGCGCATGTTAGTTACTGTTGCACTTATGGCTAATCATGGATTAATTAGTCTTGAAACATTCGTCTCGCGATTTCCTACCAAACTGCATAATTAATTTTTTTTCGTCTATATTTAATACTTCATACATGTAGTTATAGTTTGAGATGAAAATTTTTGGAACTAAACCGGGCCTTAATTACATTGGCGGAAAGCTCATGCCAGCGGCGAAACGATCGAGCTAGAGCCAGTTTACTTCCCCAAAATTTTACCAAAATTTTCAAGATTTCTCGTCACATCGAATCTTTGGACGCATGCATGAAGCATTAAATATAATTAAAAAATAAAACTAATTACACAGTTTAGACGAAATCTATGATACGAATCTTTTAAGCCTAATTAAATTATAATTGGACACTAATTACTAAATAACAACGAAAACCGCTACCGTGCATTTTGCCAAATTTTTTGGCATGCTAGCTAAAGGGCTGTGGCGGTGCCAGTATGATGTGATCCGTCGGGCAGGCAATTGTTGCTGGCAGCTACCTCTGTGCTTTTTCTTCACCACTTTACCGTCCAGCTAAAACGTAGCTAGCTAGGGTTATCATTGCACGGTCACACACCATCATGACGATCATGCCACGTGTACGGCTCATATGCTAATCAGATGAACCTGCACAATTGTTACAGTGTACCCCATCCAACCAAACCCCAGCATGGGACCTTAGCCATTGCTCAATTATTGCGTGCCCTTCCCATCCTTTTAAGTGCATCTATTTTTTACGTGGAAAACTTGATGAACATGTTTTAGACTTGTTTCCTACTAAGATGGACCACCTCATCTCTATATATATGAAAGTATCACAGCCAATTGAGGATCCAAACTTTCAATCGTCGAAAACATAACACATACCCTCTTTTTCCCTACTTCCTCTTTGCCTTGCTGTTCGTCACGTCTTCCGGTGAGATTTGGCAGCATTCTACTTGGTCTTACCGACCCTAGGACACCCTCTACGTGCTTCTCTCTGACATGTCTTCACGAGACGTGTGCATGAGTCTACCACGCGAAGAACGAGCTCAACATCGGCATAACCGGTCTCTAGGCCGATTTGGTCGATCTGCTGCGTTCTTGCTACGATCACGGTCGTTTGTGGACCACGAGCATGTAAGCCTTTCCTAATGTGTGATCCAGATCTTATTTGGCATCATCAATCACGTTAAAATATATCCATTGACAATAAAAATATTTGATGGAGCCTACCAATCACGTTTACTTGGCTACTATTATCAATATAAAATATATGGGCAGGACTTAGCGTTGACATTTTTTTAAAGCAATTACCCACCTCTGTCATTATAATAGATTAATAAAAAATGGGAGACGCTATATTTCACGTGCCTAAAAAATATAATGTTTTGATGCGATGGCCAGATCTGCATCCAACGGCAAGTTGTCTGCAGCTGCTTCTGTCACCCCCACACCAATAACGGGTCCGCGAATGTACCCGTGAACCCACCCAGCCACTTACCGGGCCCGCCCAAATCTTAACGGGCGCATGAACCAAAACCCGCTAACTGAAGTTGCTGCTCATTTGGGCCAAAATGCAACAATCGGCCCACAAAACATACGTACAAGCAAAATGAAAAAAATAACAAATCTGCCACTGCACCCTACAAACACCGATCAATTCCGGATCCAGATAACCTGCGTGAAGAAAGAGAAGAAAATCAGTAAAAATTGTATAGAAAAACCACAACAAGAGAGGAAAAGAAGATCAGCGAAAAAAATGACCCTAGAAAATTTCAGAACATAAATATGAAAATTGCACATTTCAAATACTGCAACTACTACTTGTCATTAATGTTGCACGTATTTTTTACAAACCTAGTCAAAGTTGAGAAAGTTTGACCTGCACACATCCCATAACGACTTATATTTTGGGGCAGAGGAAATATATGCTAATGGGAGTAGTCAACTGGAAGTCGTGATGAACACAATAATACTTTCATATTATATGCTAATTGGAGCACGAAGAAACATAGGGGAATGGACCTATACACGAATGGTGTGAATATTCATTTAGAAAATTGCAGAAAGTTCACCAGTCTCACCATGTATAACATGCACATCTTTTATTTGGCACCACTGATGTTCTCAAGGAGCAGCCACTTTTTAATTTTAGGTCTGCATGCTGGAACCACTAAAATTAAAGACCAACCTCATTGAATCGTCTTGTTTGATCTTTGCCAATTGTTTCTTCCATGCATGATTATTATTTCCTTCTATGCATGTGGCCTTAGGTGATCGATTTGTTTTCTTCAAAGGAGGCGGGGATCGTAGGAATGGCAGTTTCTTTTACTATCGCACGGGGTATCGCATGACCGGAAGGGAGGAGTCTTGCTTGATCTTTGCCAATTGTTTCCTTCCATGCATAATTATTGTTTCCTTCCATGCATGTGGTATCAGGTGATCGATTTGTTTCCTTCAAAACCGACGGGGATCGCAGGGATGACAGTTTCTTTTTCTATCGCGCGGGGTATCGCATGGCCGGAAGGGAGGAGCGACCCAAAAAAAAATCGCAACAAAAAATAGTCTTACTTTTAGTCTTTTTAGTTGTAGGAGATTTTGTTGCTTTCTGATATAAAACAGATGAAGGTGGGCTTACCACTAAGAAAATTAATGTGGCTCGTGAGGTACAACAATTATTAGAAAATAAGCTTGGTCATCAACCTCTAGATTCAAATATCAAGAGAGGCACCCTGCTCGACATATCACATGCTGCGTGCACATCCACCGTTGAAGTATGTCTTGTCTTTTGCTGGATTTCACACTTTGAATTTCTGTTATAAAAACATAATATTGTGAGCAGTAGTACAATATATGTTAAAATAGAGTGCACAACCCAATCACGAGAATGGTACTATCAGCTCTGAAAGGGGGCCCCGATGGATGAGCACGTGATCCACTGCCCAGTGCACGCTTCCATGTGGCTCTCGTGGCAGTACTGCAGTAGCAGCCGTTCGTCGTGGATCATTCGGGGGAGGGCTTATGTGTTTGGTCAAGTCCACGTCCACTAATCAATTTGCTACGATCTCGGAAGTCGGAACGCAACCCTTGCGATCCAGTTGTCCATTATCATTTTGTTTGGATGGTGAACTAAATAAAACTTAAGCGTAGTCTCCAGCGCTAGATCTGCGTCCAGAACAATACATACTCCATCCGTTTTGAATTGTAAATTGTTTTAATTTTTCTAGACACATAATTTTTCTATGTATTTTGGTATAGTGTATATCGAAATACGTAACAATACTATATACCAAAAAATAAAACAACTTGTATAATTTAGAAAAAAAAGTACCAATTAAGTCCACGAGTACATTTTGCAAGGGAACTGAGATGGACGGCCAGCCATTGCGAATTTTAACTCACTACGCCATGCACATGCTATTCTGCAGCCGGTTCGCTTGCTCGTAAACTATCATAAATTTCCAGCCGAAAATAATGTTTTTCTCTCACACTAAACCAGCCAACAATAAATAATCCATGATTGTTTACGGCCTTTCGAACAGGCTGCTGATTGATCCATAGTGCTGGATTCTCATATTGCGACTCTAAAAAAAATTTTAACTATAAAGTTGTAAATTATATTATGAACTATAACTTTTGGTGTAGACCATATGTCAACGTCCAAGTTTGTTTGAAAATTTAAAACATTCAGTGAACAATAATGCTTTTAGACTTTTAATAATTTCTAGTCAAAAACTGATATATCAGCCGTGCTCACGGTCACGAGCGGCCTTAGAACCCTTATAGAATAGATGATCACTAAGAATTATCTGTTTATACTATTCATTATTCATGTTTACATTGATCATGTGTTTTGCTTTGGGATTAAAACAACTTATTGCTACTCTTATGCTAAAATTGTGACAACTAAAAGCTAAATGCTGTTAAACCTGTGTCAAGCCTTTTTAGCCTCATGAACCCCATGTTACACTTGTTGAGTACGACACGTACTTACGCTTGCTTATTTTCATTATTTAGATAAAAATCTCGGATGGGTAACAGATGGCTATGGTAATGACGATTTTTCTGAGGATTACTAGACTTGTGGTCAACCAGTTGATGTCTCTGTGTTATGGAGCTTTCGCGAGAGATTTTTCTTTATACTTCCGCTATATTTATGTGAAGACTCTGTCTTATTATACGTGATGTAATAAATACTTGTGATGGTACTATCTATAATTTGTCGGCTTATGTGTGTGACTGATCTCTAGGCGCACATAATATTACGCATCTCATTTTATCCTTAAAATCGGGTGTGACACATCAGCTTTAGACACAACTATACACTCAACCGATAATAAATAATGTCATAATTTAGTGCAGGAGAAATACAAGCATAAGCATAACTTTTCAATAGAGAAATATCTTGTTTCTGGATCTAAAAGTTTTCTTCTTAAATAGAAAACAATGCGTTCCTTTCCTTTAAACTCTTGCATCTAGGCCGATCCAATCGTTTGGCTATCGGCCAATATGTACAACTTAAAAGGCTTACCTTGCTGAGGAGGAACCGCACAGGTGGAGATTTCATATACTCTTTTATCTCCTCAAACTATTTTTGTTGTATATCATCCCATTTAAATTCTTGATCATTTTTTAACTTCAACAAACGAGAAATGGTATAATCCTTTCTGACATATTTAAAATAAACTTTTCGATGAAATTAATCTTACCGAGCAGAGATTGTAATTCTATTTTATTAGTTGGTGGTACAGCCTCATCAATTGCTTTCATAATTTTCTGACCAATCTCAATTCCTCTCTCGTGGACCATAAAACCCAAAAATTGTCTAGCTGACACTCCAAAGGCACACTTATTAGAATTCATCTTTAAACCATGTTTTCTTATGCTCTCCAAAGTCCCCCGCAGATCAGCCAGATATTCTTTGTACCCTTTGGATTTCACCACCACGTCATCAATATAGATTTCAACAATCTTACCGATCAACTTATGGAAAATAGAATTCATTGCCCTCTGATAAGTTGCACCAGTATTCTTCAATGCAAAAGTCATCACAACCCATTCAAATAAGCCTATTGCGCCGAGGCACCTAAAGGATATTTTTGCTATATCTTTTTCAGCCATAAAAATTTGATTATAACATGCATTACCATCCATAAAACTAATAACCTTGTGCCCGGGCGCTGCATCTACCAACATATCGGCTATTGGCATCGGATAATCATCCATCGGTGTAGCCCTGTTCAAATCTCTAAAATCAATACAGACTCTCAACTTCTTATTTTTCTTATACACGGGAATTACACTCGATATCCACTCTGCATATTGGCAAGGTCGTATAAATTTTGCTTCTAGTAGTCTTTCAGTCTCCTTCTTAATGTTATCAAGAACATTTGAATTAAATCTCCTTGAAGCTTGTTTAAATGGCTGATATCAAGGTTTGATTGGCAACCGATGTTCAATAATTGATCGATCTAAACCAGGCATTTCATAATATCCCCAAGCAAAAGAATCTTTAAATTTCTTTAACAAATCTATCAATTCTTGTTTATACTTCGGATCCAATTTAGCAATTACATACATTGGCCTAGGCCTATCTCTAGGATTAATATCTATTTCTTCTAACTCATCGGCCGACGTAAAGCCATGTCCTAGTTTACCATCTGTACCATCTATTGGATTATTCATTAAAACAAACTTTTATAGCCAACTGCTCGGATCGGCTGTTGGCCTTCATCATTGATTCTAATGAAGCCTCCTTCCCATTGCTTGCCAGAAAAATACTCAAAATCTTCTAATTCCCAATACATTGGATCAGCTGTTGCTATACTCACAGAATCATCAGCATGAACTAGCTCAACATTATCTCCATGCCGCTCAATCAAGCATTAACGCATAGTCGATGGTACACAACAATTGGCATGAATCCAATCACGACCAAGGAGTAAACTGTATGAACCCTTTCCGACAATGATAAAGAATGTAGTGAGCAAAGTCTTGCTTCTAATTGTCAATTCAACATTTATTGCCCCCTGGTCTTGGACGCATTACCCCAAAATCCTTAAGCATCATGTCAGTCTCAAGCAGATCTTCTAGTCCATTACCAAGCTTGCCAAAAGTAGTATAAGGCATCAAATTAACAGAAGCACCTCCATCAACTAACATTTTACTCATCGGCTTCCCATCGACAAAACTTTCACATATAAAGCCTTCAAATGTCGATGCTTAATTGGTTTATCAAATATAGCTTGCTGTATCAATGTCAACCGGGTTGTCATCTCTTCATACTCTGATTCATCAAAATTCGAATAAACTTCTTGATCTGCTGGAACTTTAAATTCATATGGTAAAAGAAAAGCCATTTGAATATTAGCCGATGGTTGACCCTTATCGACTGTTTATTTAGCACGTCATACTTGCGGTTTACTAGATTTCTAAGCCTGTTTCAACTCTCTGCTCCTTAGGTGTTGTACTCTTCTCTTCTGACTTCTTGTTAAACCTCCTGGACACCACTATTTTCCCTACTAAACATACTCTTCACCATCTTCTTCTTTATAATCAGCCCAGTTCTAATCAACAACTCATTTTCTAAGCCGATCATGAATGCTTCTATTTTTTAAGCGCCAATCCACATCATTGCGTTGATATTCAATTCGATCATGAATAGACCGGCGGTTGACTTGAGATTGCCTAAACTTCTAATATTGTTTGTTACATTCTAGGCAATTATTACTAGAAGGCAATCTCAAACCTTTATTTCAATATTGCCTGAAGAAACGACAATTCCAATGTGACTCAGCTTGTTCTCTTTCATATCTCTCTTCTTCTTGTTGACGTTGATATTCCTTCTTTTCTAATCAGCGCTGATAATCTTTCAGCTTCTGCCGTTGCCATTTATTCAACAGAATTCGAGATATAACACATGGTCTCATCGCACCATCTCTCGACGTTTCTCCCAGCTCATATCAGCTTTTTTGTTGGTCACGACGCTTTTTGATTTCTCTATATTCATCAGCCGATATTTGCATCTTTAGATCAACTGTTCTAGTTTCTCTCGCTCTGGCTGATGTTAAAACTTTAGCTTTTCCTTTGAAAAACTTAGCATCAACCATATTATGATCCTTTGGGAAAGGATTATCATCAACTTTGATTTTTTGAGCTATATCAAATTTAAGCTTCCCTTATTGAATAGCCCTCTGAATATGCTGCTGAAAAATCCTGCAATCATTAGTAGTATGAGAAGTAGTGTTATGGTACTTGCAAAACTTCTTATTCTTCAACTGATCGGGAGGTAATATAACATGATTGGCAGGCAGTTTAATCTGTCCTTTCTCAAGCAAGAAATCAAAAAGTTTGTCTGCTTTTGTAACATCAAAATCATAACTTTCTTTAACTTCTTTTTCCTAAGGATTTGGAACTATTACTATCTTTTTACCCCAATTCTATTCAGCTATGGCAATTTCCTCTTCATCATCATCAACTAAATATGGATTATAAGCTTCAGCGATTGCAGCATTCTTCTGAAATCAGGTATCTCTGTGCATATTCTAAAATTGGCTATTAAGTGCTGTCACCCGTTGAGCCAATTGACCTAAATTGTCAAATTCTTGTCCAAGCAACTTTTCTCTCCATGTTGGCAACATTCCTTGCACGTCCAGCATAGCTAGCTGATCGTCAATCAAATTCAACGAAAAGCATAAGTTTCTTGTTTCTCGGAACCTCTGAAGGAACTCAGCACCCGATTCATTAGCCCTTTGCTTTATAGTTGTCAAATCTATGATCTTTCTTTCCCCTGTCCCAGTGTAGAAATATATATGAAATTTCTTTACAAGATCACTCCAATTGGCAATAGAATTAACCGCTAGTGATAAAAACCAAGTGAAAGCTAGTCCTGATAGGGACAAAGAAAAGAAACAAACTCAATGCGCTTCCTCAATAGAGGCTTCACCCAACCGAGTAAGATACCGACTAACATGTTCTATTGTACTTGTGCTATCTTGACTAGTGAACTTAGCAAATTATGAAAGCCTGTAATTCGTAGGAAGGGCCACTAAATCATATCACTCTAGATATGGACATTTGTACGAAAAGGTCTACCCTTTTGGTTTTAAACCAAACTGATTTTTTATCATTTCGGTTACTCTGAGCAACAATTCATCAGCATTTGAGTTTGAATTTCTTGGCAATTGCTAACCCATCTGCAGATTGAAATTCTGAGTGCCTTGATATCCTAGATTTAGAATCATATTGAGAGTATTATAACCTAAACCATTATGATATCCTTGTGGAATATCTATCTATCGAGCCTCTTGCTGATTTACTGCTTGAAATCTCTGATTGAAAACCTTAGGATCTATATCTCTACGAATCCTTTGAACTGATGGTGCTATTTTTTGAGCCGATGGTGGTATTTGGCCTGATGTACCAAAATTGACCATCCTATTCTAAACTTGCCCTGTCGGCTGTTGCACATGCTGCACTGATGATCCAGGATTATATTGCATTTGATTAGTAATAGCACCCCGAATTTACTCACACAAATTCTAAATTGCCTGGGTATCATCACTCTTAGCTAGTGCTACATCTTGATCACTAGTACCGGCTTGATTAGTCCCCTGAGTTGATGGATGTGGAATATTGTAATAAGCCGGTCCATCCTGATCAAGTGGAAATCCATGAAACGCCTCCTTCATGGTATTGTGGAATGTATTCAAGAAAGCTATATTATAATTCATCATTGCTTCACGAACAGATTTGTTGACAGCTTCTACAAAGAAACGCCTATCATCAGCTTCATCTGTATCTGACTGTCCATGCATCAAAACTCTTGGCAGTCGATATGTAGCTCCCGGTTTTAAGAACAAAACCAGATATGCACCATATGTGAGCCCAGGAAGTCAAATCTCACATATAGCTATAAATAAGGGTAATATCAAAAGACAATGCTTAGTATATAACTTACTTAGTATAAAGGATATAACCTTAGACAGCAAACGGCGGAAAGACAGAATTGATCTTCGGGTGAAGATTTCAATTCCACAGGGACAACTGACTGGTTGATCACAAGCCTAAATCCTTCAAACTCTAGCAATCTGGTACCCATCCGGAATTTTTCCAAACATTTAAAAAGTAATGTAAGCGTAAGTACATGTCATACTCAACAAATATAACATGGGGTTCATGAGGCTCAAAAGGCTGACACTAGTTTAACTGTGATTAGCTTTTAATTGTCACAATTTTAGCAAAGGAGTAGGAACAAGTATATCATAAGCCCATAACACATGATCAGGTAAACATGAATAATGAATAGCATAAACAATTAACCATTAGTGAGCATCTTCATCATCCATATCATTAGTGTTCATCATCAATTCCGTAAGGGTTCTAAGGCCGCTCGTGACCGTGAGTACGACTGATATACTAGTTTTACACTCTGCAGAGGTTGTACACTTTCACTATGAGTCGTGACCATGTACACTTTCAAAGATTCGTCTAACAAGTTAGGACCATTAGATTCACTCGGCAAACAGATATAGGAACCCCATGTCAAATGGCACAATTCCATCATGGCTATACACAAAAGAGTAGAGGTTGTACTATACCCGATTCGGCAAGCCATTCTTATGCCAATAAAGGTAACCACTAATAAGCTAGAAAAGGTCCTCATACTGAGCTAAAGCCAGAGCCATATAACCCTCACAGTTGTACTATAAGTCCCGAATGATCACTTACATATAAGTCCTTTAGGAGAGGAATCCAAAGCACCATAAAATAGCCTAATGCTCTAGCCCCCTTGTTCCTTGTTGCTAAAAAGCATCTTTTAGTGTTTATTGCATATACTATTAGTCAAGTTACAAGATCATGGTTGTAGTTGAGCACTAGCATCTACCCAATGTAATACCCATAGGTAACAAGGTACAAAGTACAAATGGCTAGGAAATCCTTAGTGACAGTCAGGGTAGACACATACAGCATGAATTAAATGATTAAAGGTGAATAGGACAATAAGGAAGATCCCATGCTATACTTGCCTTAAACACCGATCCTTTGGTAAGCTTTAATCTTCAACGTTCTTCTTCTTCTTCTTGATCACCACGTATATCTCACCGACTGGATGAAATCATAAAGCACCACACAAGCATCCATACAATCATACATGAAGCAAACAATAGATCTAAATTAGAACAGTACACCAGACATAAAATCGAGATGAAAAGTTTGTAAAACGAATCTACGTCTCACTACGAACACACAACCACGAAGAGCACGCTAATCGGAGCTACGGTTGAAAACATACAACTACCAGAAAATTTACTTTATACGTGGAAAAGAAAACTATAGGCTTTATTTATTTTAAATAAGGTATTTTATAAATAATATAAATTAAATTAAGTCAAATTTAGATTTGAATTATAAAGCTAAAGTAAAACAAATCATATTTTATTTATAAAATCCAGTTGCATTATTGTTAATCAAAATATGATTTAAACCATGAAATTTCAAAAATAGTAATATGATAAACACTGTTACTAACGCGTAGATCTCGTCGCTATGAATCTAACGCAACTTGAATAGGTCAAAACGGAGCTAAACCGTAGAAGATATGAAATAAACAAGATTTCCTTTATTCCAATAATAGATTAAATCTAACCTCGAATTTTAAAAGTTGAAAACATATCTAACAGTAGTATGAACATGTAGATTATGAAATTATGAACCTAACGCAAGTTGAACGGATTAAATCGAAGTTAAAATGCAGAAGTTATGGCTAAACCAAAATCAGTGGCAAATCTGTAAATAAGTGAAAACGTATTTTGGATCTAAACCGAAGCAACTACGCTTTCCAAAGAAGAAAACGTAATCTGTGATTCCGCTTTGGACCACGGGTTCTATTGTTGAAAAACAAAGGGACTCTTTGGCAAAATCGGCTAGCGAAGGGGTATGGGAAATCTTAGGCCATTGGATCTAAGCCTGGACAAAATACCAGATACCCATTACCCATACCCGAATTACCCGAACCCGGACCCAAATTACCCGAACCTGAGGTACCCAATCCCAAATTCGGATAGCGATTTTGATTACCCAAAATTAGTTCGGGTAATATCCCTCGGTACCCAAATTAACCAAACTACCCAAACATTTGTCCATGTCTTTGTATTTATCATGTGCTTTTAGTTGAACACTTGAACTTATCACTTTATTAGAATATAATTATCTCTGTTTGAACAAGTGACTGTAATACATTATTCTTTACAAAATGCTATTGAAATTCTATACAAATTGCTGCTAAAATTATATATAAGTTGCTACTGAAATTTTATGTAGTTTGTTGTTTTCTGTAAATTCAGGTATATCGGGAATACCCAAACCCGAACCTGAATTATCGGGTACCCGAAATGACGTGTAGTGTTTTTTCGGGATTAATATCGTGTAGTAGTTTTCATTACCCGAATTTTGAATTACCCGAATTACCCGACCCGAAAAAATCGGGTAACCCGAACGCCTAGGCCTAGTTGGATTAGGAATAGACGGCTGAGATGAGAAGACGGGGAAGGAGAAAAGATGCTGGTGCCGGAATAGTAAGGGCGACGCGGTGGCTGCCATTGCCGGCGACGGAGCACGTCGGCGAGACTTGAAACATGGCCTACAGTTCACGGTTTTCAACGGGAAAGGCACGGGGTGAAAGAGGAGGTTGAGGCGAGCTCACCTAGCTGCTTCCTGCGGAGGAGAGCGGGCCCGTGGCGTAGTGGAGAGGACGGAGAAGCGTGCGGCTTGGCGGGCGATGGTGGATAGCGGCGCACGGCTAGCTCTAGGCCAAGCGGTGCGAGACAGGGCGCGGGTAGGCGGCACGACGCGGTGCCGGCCTGGCTTATATGGGGCTAGCGCGGCTTGGGCAGCATGACACCGGACATGGTAGAAATGACGTGGAGTCCCAGCGGTGGAGTCCAGAGCGGCGACGAATGGTGGGAGAAAGGCCTGACGGATGGGGCCCACCTATCAGCGAAAGAGAAGGGGAAAGGAGGAACACGGCGTCGGCCTAGTTGGGTCGGCTGGCTTGCTGCTGGGCCGCATAAGTGGAGGCCGAGCGGGGAAACGGAGAGCAGGAAGTAGGCCACGGGGTTAGAGAGAGCTGGGCTGTGAGATCGGGAGGAAGGGAGCTGGGCCGTTCGGCCAGAAAAGAAGGGGAAAAGGTTTTTTGTTTTCAAATCTTTTTTCCATTTTGTTTTCAAATTCAAATCCAAATGCAAACCAAATCAAATTCGTATATGATTTAAAATACACTTTTTAATTCTAATAAAAATGAGAAATTTTATTAAGTTTTCCAAGAATAAATTTTACAACTTGTTGAACTCTTTTATTTTCAGATTTTCTTTTCCATTCTTTTCTTTTACTTCAAAGCCATTTTTAATTTCATTTGCAAAAGCAATTTAAACCATTTTAAATTTTCCATTAAAACCACTCAATCAAATACATCAAATGCAAGGGCATGTATGCGCAAACATGTTGCTAAACCTTATGATGGATTTTAATTTAATGAAAAATTTTATTTTCCTATATTTTATGAGCACAAAAATTCCAACGTAAATCATTTTAAACCTGTTTTCAAAAGAGGCAAATTTTAGGGTGTTACAATTCTACCCCCCTTAAGATGAATCTCGTCCTCTAGATGTAGAAGACGTCGACTAAGAGATGGGAATACTCCGTCCTTGGATTCTTCTTTACTTCTTCATGTAGTTCCATCTTCTTGATAAGGATCCCTCTTTACTTTGCATACCTATTAATCTTACTCCAAGTAACTTGTCAAAATGATTCCAAGATTTTGCCAGGTACTTCAAACAATACTCAGGTAACTCCAATCACCAGGCCAACTTTCCTTTTTAGTCCATCCTTATTAGGCCTTCTTACTTTCTTGGTCTAAAGTAGATTCTATTGCCAACTTTAAAGCATTAATGACTTCAAATGCTCAGATCAAGTTGCTCAACTCTCAAACGACTATTCTCAGTCCATAATATCAATTCTTTTTCTTAAAAATATTCACCTTACAACTGAACCTTACGAATCCCTTGACCAGAAGGAGAATCTACCACTAATCCTCAAAACATTAATGGTTCCCGTCAGGTTGCACAAACTTGGAATATAATTCTTAGTCCTTTGGTGTCACCCAAACCTTCTTAGCATGATTCTCTGTTGCTAAGGCATCGGCCATGACTTTGCTCCTTGAAGTGATAACACTTTTCCAAGTTGTAATCAATTTCATTCCAATGAAGATATCACAAGCTCAAGACCAACTTGGTGAAGATGTCCCGTAGATTCTTGTGATCCTCCTAGATGTCACTCTTACTTCCAAGAAGATATTACTACCATGCTCCACAATGGATAACTCGAGATAACATGTTAGGTAGTTTAACTCATGCTTCCTTAGCTGACTTAATGAATAAGCCACTACCTTTCTTCTCGTATAAGGAGACATCCCACACCTTGACAAGGTGCATCATAGTGGATATAAAGCTCTTGTCCGGATCTATCAAAGCTACTACATAGGTTTTACTTCAACCACTTCTTGGACTCCTTCAAACACTTAGCTGATGTCTCTTGATCCAAGAAACTTAAAACCTCTTCCAGTAGCATTACCAATATCATGATGATCTTGGTTAAACCTCCCTTGAACCTTTAATCAAACCTCATTGAGACTTTGAACTTCTTTCACATCTTTGGGTACCATCACGCTTCTGTTGCGCAATCCAGAACGTAGGACACTTATCTTGCAAATTCTTCAACTTGGCTACCCCCTTGAGAAAAGATCAACTAGGAGACACAAGAAGGTAGCTTGCATCTTCTTCTAGATGATCTAACTAGTATCAAGACGTTCTGACATCCTACTGATACTCTTGTGTATGGGCAAGAACAAGAAATCTAAAATTCCTCGCGAGCAGAAAATAATAGCACCGTAAAACAGCTGTAACTCTCATTCTGTTAATCCAATGAAGTTGTAGCTTATACCGTTGGAAAGCTTATCAAATTCTCCACAACTTCCTTATAGAACACTTTTCCAAATTCTGCAGTTAACTTGGTCTAAAACATGCACAAGAGAAACTATTCCAGATTCCAAACAGCACAGATGCATCGCCTTGTGATTTTTGTAACTCTTTAACCAAAACTGATATGAGGGCAGTTCTTGCGCTCAGAGAAAGATATGGAAGTGTACTATTGTCCAAAATTTTTCTATAATTTTAGGTCATCCAAGAACAAAGATATAAGCCGATAAAGACGGGTGGCTCCCAAAAGACAGAATAGAGAAAACAGGAGATAAGCGAAACCCATATATTTATTGCATTAATCCTTATGCCTTAGGCCCATAAACTAAATGAAATTGTGGGAACACCCAACAAGATCATTGTAATCATTACAAAGATGAAAAACAATCATAAGCATATTGACAATTCAGCAAGCACTAAAGATGCACAACTCAATTGTTGACTCAACTTGTGATACTATTGTCCTCATGGTACTAGGGGTAACAATCATAAGACTCATCTTTAAATTACGTAAGAAGGTGATGAGGAACAGTTCTAAAAGCATATCAAATCAAGGAGATGATAACAAAGACTTTAAAATAAGCACCAAGGTAGAGATGAATAGCAAGGGTAGAGATATAGTAGAGAAGAAACTATGAAGGTCCATAGAGCAAGGGTTTTTGTATCAACTTCTAAACCTTAGAATGACCAGTTTCTACTAGGCTTGCGTCCTACATTCAGCATTGCTCTGATATCACTTTGTAGCACCCAATTTTAAGAACAAAACCAGATACGCACTATATGTGAGCCTAGGAAGTCAAATCTCACATATAGCTTCAAATAAGGGTAATATCAAAAGACAATGCTTAGTATATAACGTACTTAGTATAAATGATATAACCTTAGACAGCAAACAATGGAAAAGATAGCTCCAATCTTTGGGTGAAGACTCCAATTCCATAGGGACAACTGACTGGTTGATCACAAGCCTAAATCCTCCAAACTCTAGCAATCTGGTACCCATCCAGGATTTTTCCAAAGATTTAAAAAGTAAAGCAAGCATAAGTACATATCGTACTCAACAAATATAACATGGGGTTCATGAGGCTCAAAAGGCTGATACTGGTTTAACTGTGATTAGCTTTTAATTGTCACAATTTTAGCAAATGAGTAGCGACAAGTTTATCACAAGCCCATAACACATGATCAGGTAAACATGAATAATGAATAGCATAAACAATTAACCATTAGTGAGCATCTTCATCATCCATATCATTATTGTTCATCATCTATTCCGTAAGGGTTCCAAGGCCGCTCGTGACCGTGAGCACGGCGGATATACCAGTTTTACACTCTGCCGAGGTTGTACACTTTCACTATAAGTCGTGATTTACCATTTCGCCCGAGGTGATCAGCCTCTTGACTCACTACCAAGAAACATCGGCAGGGTTCACTATGATGCCTTTCAAAGGTTCGTCTAACAAGTTAGGGCCATTAGATTCACTCGGCAAACAGATATAGGGACCCCCTGTCAAATGGCACAATTCCATCATGGCTATACACATAAGAGTAGAGGTTGTCCTATACCCAATTCGGCAAGCCATTCTTACGCCAATAAAGGTAACGACTAACAAGCTAGAAAAGGTCCTTATACTGAGCTAAAGCCAGAGCCATATAGCCCTCATAGTTGTACTGTAAGTACCGGATGATCACTTACAGATAAGTCCTTAAGGAGAGGAATCCAAAGCACCATAAAATAGCCCAATGCTCTAGCCCCTTTGTTCCTTGTTGCTAAAAAGCATCTTTTAGTGTTTATTGCATATACCATTAGTCAAGTTACAAGATCATGGTTGTAGTTGAGCACTAGCATCATACTACCCAATGTAATACCCCATAGGTAACGAGGTACAAAGTACAAATGCTAGGAAATCCTTAGTGGCAGTCAGGGTAGACACATGCAACATGAATTAAATGATTAAAAGTGAATAGGACAACAAAGAAGATCCCATGCTATACTTGCCTTAAACATCAATCCTTCGATAAGCTTTAATCTTCAACGTTCTTCTTCTTCTTCTTGATCACCACGTATATCTCACTGACTAAACGAAATCATAAAGCACCACACAAGCATCCATACAATCATACATGAAGTAAACAATAGATCTAAATTAGAATAGTACACCAGACATAAAATCAAGATGAAAAGTTTGTAAAACGAATCTACGTCTCACTACGAATACACAACCGCGAAGAGCAAGCTAATCGGAGCTACGGTTGAAAAGATACAACTACCGAAAGATTTACTTTATACGTGGAAAAGAAAACTATATGCCTCATTTATTTTAAATAAGATATTTTATAAATAAAATAAATTGAATTAAGTCAAATTTAGATTTGAATTATAAAATAAATAAAAATAAATCATATTTTATTTATAAAATCCAGTTGCATTATTGTTAATCAAAATATGATTTAAACCATGAAATTTCAAAAATAGTAATATGATAAACACTATTACTAACGCGTAGATCTCGTCGCTATGAATCTAACGCAACTTGAATGGGTCAAAACGGAGCTAAAACGTAGAAGATATGAAATAAACAACATTTCCTTTATTAAAATAATAGATTAAATCTAACCTCGAATTTTAAAAGTTGAACCCATATCTAACAGTAGTATGAACATGTAGATTATGAAATTACGAACCTAACGCAAGTTGAACGGATCAAATCGGAGTTAAAACAGAGAAGTTATGGCTAAAACAAAATCAGTGATAAATCTATAAATAAGTGAAAACGTATTTTGGATCTAAACCGAAGCAACTACGCTTTCCAAAGAAGAAAACGTAATTTGTGATTCCACTTTGGACCGCAGGTTCTATTGTTGAAAAATGCAGGGACTCTTTAGCAAAATCGGCTGGCGATGGGGTACAAGAAATCTTGGGCCGTTGGATCAGGAATAGACGGCTGAGATGAGAAGACGAGGGGGGGAGTGAGAAAAGATGCCAGCGCCGGAACAGTAAGGGCGACGCGGTGGCTGCCATTGCCGGCGACGGAGCATGTCAGCGAGACTCGAAACACGGCCTACGGTTCACAGCTTGGCGGGTGACGGCAGATGGCGGCGCAGGGCTAGGTCTAGGCAAAGCGGTGCGAGACAGGTCGCGTGGTAGGCGGCACGGTGCGGTGCGGGCTCGGCTTATATGGGGCTGGCGAGGCTTGGGCTGCACGGCACCGAACGCGGCGGAAACGACGCGGAGTCTCGGCGGTGGAGTCCGGAGCGGCGACGAAAGGTGGGAGAAAGGCCTGGCGGATGGGGCCCACCTGTCAGCGAAAGAGAAGGGGAAACAAGAACGCGGCGTCGGCCTGGTTGGGCCAACTGGCTTGCTGCTGGGCCACGGAAGTGGAGGCCGAGCGGGGAAACAGAGAGCAGGAAGCGGGCCGCGCGGTTAGAGAGAGCTGGGCCGCGAGATCGGGAGGAAGGGAGCTGGGCCGTTCGGCCAGAAAAGAAGGGGAAAAGGTTTTTTGTTTTCAAATCTTTTTTCCATTTTGTTTTCAAATTCAAACCCAAATGCAAACCAAATCAAATTCGTATATGATTTAAAATACACTTTTTAATTCTAATAAAAATGAGAAATTTTATTAAGTTTTCCAAGAATAAATTTTACAACTTGTTGAACTCTTTTATTTTCAGATTTTCTTTTCCATTCTTTTCTTTTACTTCAATGCCATTTTTAATTTCATTTGCCAAAGCAATTTAAACCATTTTAAATTTTCCATTAAAACCACTCAACCAAATACATCAAATGCAAGGGCATGTATGCACAAACATATTGCTAAACCTTATGATGAATTTTAATTTAATGAAAATTTTTATTTTCCTATATTTTATGAGCACAAAAATTCCAACTCAAATCATTTTAAACCTATTTTCAAATGAGGCAAATTTTAGGTTGTTACAGGATATTTCTGAATAACTTTATTGTCACGTATTTTGGTGTATGACAACAAACACTTGTTCTGAAACTCCTCTATAGCTTTACCAATGACATGTTTATCTTCAATAGGTAAGTCTTCATAAGGCACTATAAGAATGTCCTTGTTGTTGTGAACCGCCATGATGATTGTGGTCCTACCGGGCGTGCCAAAAAGTGTATTGACATAAAAATATGGCGATGTGATCAACACATAGTAAGCTGGAAGATCTGAGTGGAACGAGATTAGAGACCCGCTTGGCTTCAACATAGAACCAGCCGATTCTGAAAACCCAACGACGTGCCAGTCAATTTGACCTGCAATTGACAAGGAGAGAAAATCTTATTAATAATTTAATGTGAAATATGTCGGTGTTGCACTAAATAGTTCCAAATGTATGACTAGATAGCCGATTCAATAAGGCTATTGACTAAATAGTCGATATCCGACGTATCCATAAGAAACGATATAAAAATACATCATCGGCTAAATGGAATATGATCGATATAAAGCGTCTAGCCAATAAGTTTGATGAGAAGAGTATAACATGCGAACAAATCGACTATCTAATAATCTACAAACAGTTTTGAGTCTAATCTATTATCATCAACAGTGAGGTTCGATCGGATCGATGCAGCTATGATAATGATAATAAACCAAAGCCAAAGAATCTATAAAACCATGTATATGTTGACAGATTCATGAAAACATGCTATATGCGTGAGAGTATAGGCAAATCGGCTAAAATAGCCGATGCAGTCATAGCAAACAAACAGAGTATAGATCTTGATCATGAACAAGACCACTAATCAATAATTTCTAATCTAAAGTCTTACCAGTGAGGTTCGACCGGATCGATGCAGCTATGGTAGTGTCATTAGATTAGATCTCATTAAATAGTGAGTTTATTCAATATTGAAACATGTCTTTCAATGCATACTATGTTTGACTGGAATAGAGATAAAATAGCCGATCTAGCGGAATTAAGCCATCGACTATAAGATTTGAAGTATGACCGGATCAAAGGATGGCCAATTAAGATAATATGATGCCGGTCTATCTCTATCTCAATTGGGTAATTTTGTTATAATTAATAAAACATTAATTATAGCAAGATCGATAATTGGTGAATCAACCAAAAACAACAAGAAAAATCTTACTAATCTTAGCAGATTCGATAGCTGGTGATATTGTATTAAATAACAGGTTATTTCACACAAGATCGATAACTTTGATCTATATTATAATTCGTAAGTGATCAATCAGCTGATGCAGCTTTACAAAATACGATATAGATCGATAACTAACTTATATTATGGCTCATATAAGATCAATCGGCTGATGCAGCTTTACAAGCATAATATAAGTCGTGACGGTACTCACAAGCAAGCTGGAGGTCGATCAGTCGATGCAGCCCTGTTTGCTGAAGAACTAACCGAGATCTACAGTACTCCTACTCCTAATACGATGGCGAAAGCCAGAAAGATTATATTGATTGTGTGTTCGTGTCCTTTTTACAATAACCAGGGTCTAATATTTATACCCGGAATCTAAACATGAATCCTACTCAAATACGACTCATTATAATTCTTGGAATAAAAAAAAACTTCCTAACTTAATAATAACCTACACCCCAATTTTCCTTATTTGTAGAGTCCGACACATCTTCCTGGCGCCACTCAAGTATAGTCCATTGACGCCGTCTGCTGACGTCATCCATAAAATAGCCGATTCTGATATTACATCTAAATCAACTGATACTGATTCTTATCTAATCGATTCCTTGATGACATAATCCTGAAAACTTCGAGTTCCCGCGTTCTTCTTTCCAAATTTTGGTATAAACACAATTGTAGCAAATATATAAAAGTAATGAGAGATACAAAAGAGAGAGGGTACAAAAGTTATACCAAACCACGCTCTTGACACGATCGGAAATCCAAACGAAGCTTGCTTGCCTCCCTCTACACCTAGCCTAACTAGCTATGCCCTAAAATATGGTGGAGCGCTGAGGACGATTAGTGTTTCTGTCTACTCAAATGACTTATGCCTCAGGGGGGTGGCAGGGGCTGGTATATAGGCCAGAGTGTCAATCCTGAGCCTTCGGATCAAATCGACTTGAATTAACGGCGTAGACACAATCTAGGAGGCGGTGGAGAACCGACATAGCAACGAGGGGTTGACATATGGGCCCTAGGGGCCAGCCGGCCTGCAGGTGGGGCCGCTGGCGGCGTCTTGCCCTTCGCTTCGGTGTGGAGTCCTCTCGAGTCTTCTAGAACCTTTTGGGGTCATTTTCGCTATGGATAAGCGTGATTAGGTCTGACATCTAGGTCTACCTTGATGGTTTTCTAGATAAACCCTGCAGAAAATACAGATTTACCAAAACTCATGGAATTTGTTAGTTTAAACCACTAAACCCTTGTTGGTGATTATATTTATGCCCTTATATGTGTTATATTGATCGTTTTATAATGTTTGTTAACTACCGTCAACAACTACGCAAGATTATTATGACTAACGTGTGTTTTGCCAAGGAAATTTGAGTTAGGTCATGTCAATGGTGATTGTTTGGGTGATCAATGGTTTTCTTGCCCTAATCGATGAAAATTGTTTTGGTTTTCAAAGGATGGACGACAAGGTTAAGGAAAGGCTAGTTCTAAGTGTCAATTGGAGTTGGGAGACACTTAGAATGGTTTCGGACTTTGTTTTTCCTTTGGCCATAATATAAAGGGGTATGAACTAGTACCTTGACCAAGGTGAGTCTAATGTGTTAGGTGTGGTGCACACTTATCAAACTTAGCACTAGGTGGCTCAGAGATAGCCCAAAGATCAATTAGAGTCAACCTCATTCATAAAGGATTTCAAAATAGAAATGAATGGAGTGTTGATGTGAGCATCGGACAGAGATGTAGAAGACCATCGGACAAATGGCTAGTGTCCAATAAGAGCCAGTTTAGTTCCCAAAATTTTGCCAAAATTTTCAAGATTCCCCGTCACATCGAATCTTTGGACGCATGCATGAAGCATTAAATATAATTAAAAAATAAAACTAATTACACAGTTTAGACGAAATCCACGAGACGAATCTTTTAAGCCTAATTAGACTATAATTGGACACTAATTGCTAAATAACAACAAAAACCGCTACAGTGCATTTTGCCAATTTTTTTTGCATCTAAAAAAGGCCTAAGTGTACGGTAGATGCGTGTTCAAGCCAGAGTTTGAATGATCCATCGGACACTGGCATGTTGGAGCATCGGACAAAACTCTCGCACTGTAGCATCAGCTAGGGTTTGGTCGATAGTGCATCAGATAGGACAGCAAGGGAGTCAGCGGACAAATGATGATAGTGTCCAGTGCATTTCAGAGAGCTTCAGAGAGGTTTTCTGACCATTGAACTAGTCCGTTGGGTTCCATCGACCAAAACGCTAGAGGTCAGCTCCAACGGCTAGTTTGCTTAGTGATGCACTGTACTGTTGGAAAGGCATCGCGCACAAGGACGCAGTTGTCCGATGTAGGGTACAGGAGCGTCTGATGCTCTCGATTTCAGTGCAGCTGAGGTCCAATGACTAGTTTCTTTGGTGAGGGGTATTTATACCCATCCAACTTGTCCAACGAAGCTCTCTTGCTCATTTGTTCAGGTGAGGCAACACTTTGGGAGCAAGGGGGAGTTCTTGCCTAAATGAGGCGATTGAGATTTGATAATCCCAGATTAAGGACCTGATTAGTTCATAAGGAGTAACAAGTGTGCATCCACCTTCCTCATTAGGCTTGTTTAGGTCAAGTGAGAGTTTGTGCTTGTTACTCTTGGTGATCGGCATCACCTAGACAGCTTTGTGGTAATTGGGAGCTTGGTGATCACCCGGTGGAGCTTGTGGGTGACCCAACTCAGAGTGTGAGCGGCTGTGGGCGATTCACCGCGTAGAGTGACAAAGAATTAGCCCATAGAGGGCACTCGGTCCTTACACGGATCGAGGGGAAGCGATACCCTTGTGTTGATGCTCCAACAAGGACGAGTAGAGAGTGCCAAGTCTCCGATACTCGGGAAAACATCGCCATGTTTCTAACCCTCTCTTTACTTCGAGCATTTGCATTTGAGCAATTTCATTCATGTTATTACATTACCAAATTGTCATGCTAGTGTAGGATTGGAACCTATGGTGCAAAGCTTTTCTACGTACCATAGAAACACAATCTAGGTACAAGGGGTGAAATATGGCTAAGCGGTAGGTTTTAATTGTTGCATGTAAATTTAGATTAGCACAATTCACCCTTCTATTGGGAATATTGATCCTTTCAAAGACATCAACATCGATCGGGCGTACCATCTGGCAGCGATGATGGAGACATCAACATCGGTCGGGCATACCATCCGGCGGCAATGATGGAGACATCAACGCCAGTCTGGCTTATGATCCGGCATTGATGTAGGTACGACGTGAACTCTCTTTATCCATATGTTATGCTATCTAGGGATATGTCCGAGGGCGCTTCCATTTGGCACGGTGATATCTCAAAAAAGAACACCAGTACGGTGATCTCTCAAAAAAGAACACCAGTACGGAATGGAAGGACATGTTCGGACTCTCCATGTAAGTCCAACACCTATGGAGAGGCCTTTTCTGCCTTATATAGACAGGAGGATGGTACCCTCATATTCCCTACAGGAAAGTTCATTATTGCCTTTTTTAATTTAAGGAATAAACGTCCAGCTTTATCCCCTGTGACCAAGAGAATCAGACCAATTATTATACTAATTGAGATTGAATACAAACATATCCAACTCAAAACACAATTCTAGTATTATTTGACCATCGAAAACAAGCAAATGAACTGCTGACGTATGCTTTACCGAAGAGTTGAAGTAGAGTTCTGCTCCAGTGACCCTCTCAAAAAAGCTTTATCCGGATCTTAAAGCACCTTGATAAATTAATTAATATATTGCTTTTGCTTTTGGCGTGGATCTGGATTGGGGCCGCCAGTCCTAGCCCCAGGTTCAAGCCAAGCCAAGCACTCTTCGAGTCCGATCGGTTCCGTCGATCCATCCGAGCCGCAAGTCGGGAACGGGAACATGGAGTGCGTGGACTGCGGCGCAGCAGCACCAGCCATCCGTCACCGAGCCACCGGCGCATCCCCTCCCGGCCTGTGGCAGCAGCGGCATTAGACTGGACGGCACGCAACAGAACGCACGACTGCTGCGCCGCTAGCGCGTTTCCCCAGCCGCCTCCAGCGTCCGTCACCATTGCTGAGGCTTTTGTCGAGCCGGACAACGACGAGATACAGATAAGTTCCTTCCGTCAACATTTAATCTCCAAGCCAGATTTTCCCCTTGCGTTATTTCCCATCCTTCCGCTCCTGAGGAGATCCAGACCTGCAGCCGGAGCCTAACTCTTGGGAATATGGGGTCTCTATCCGCTATGTGGCTATCTTTTTAAGAGGAATGGAAACACCCTTCCAAGGGTTAATTTGTTAACGATATATACAGTAGAAGGTTAGAGGCGATCATTCATAAACGTTGATGAACAGCCTCTATGGTCGTTTGGGTATTTCCCAGGAAGCACTGTACGCTAGCGAGATAGTATGTGTGAAAAGGAGGGAATGAAACATCATGAGGGTGCAGACCATGGTGCCGCCCATGCATGCTGGCATTAGCTTTTCAGTACATTCACTCCCTTCTATAAGCAAAAGTGGGTGGAAGATTAGCTTTAGCTAATTTTTCGCTGTCACTGGAGTACGAAAAGTGTAGTTAACGACGATAGGCAAACTTTACACGCACCAAGCATGGCTGTTTGATTTGATTAGCATCAACATGTCTGCTAGTTGGCTGCTGGTTCGTCGTAGTCATTTATTTAGGGTGCCCTAACTATCTCAAACCCATGACGGTGCTCTAAGCTTGTCGTCGTTCACTTATTATATTTTGTGTCTACGAATCTGAAAAGTTGATCACCAGTTCACCACGGCACCACTAGGTAATGGCACACCTTTTGATGTAAACCATCACATGGCGTGTGGCTTTACCTTTAACATATGCGGTGGTACACGTACCAGCCAACATATATCTAAAAGCTACGAATGGAGAGTAGCACTATTGGTGCATCCATCCTCCTTCCCTCATCTCAGCCCCTTCTCCCCCTCCCGGAAAACTAAGCATCCATGGCAGACTTGATGAGGAAACTTGGATGGGTAGCCTGGGTGTTAACTGTAATAGGTTGGATTCTGTCACCCATTATCAGCTTGCTCTTGAACAAGATCTTTGCCTACCTTGTGTTCGACACATCAAAAAAGCTCAAGGAGCTAGAGAATGATATTATCAGAAAGCTGAAGTAGATGATTAGTGCCGTGGAGGAGCAGACGGTGCTTAGAGCAGCTGAAGACAATCCGTCTCGAGGCGATCTGAAGACACTGGACGATATGAAGATGGAACTCAAGTCTGCCTTGTATGAAGCCGAAGACATCCTAGATCTTCTCGATTATCGCCGGATCGAGAAGGATCTCCATCTTGGGGATGATGACAGCCGCTGGGTGGAGAACCAACTCGGTGCTGCTTGCGCCTGGATTGCCCGCTGCAAGGGGAGTTCCTTTGGGCGATGGATACATGTCACCCTCGCAGCGGTAATGAAGAGGGCACAAAGCATGGCCCGGCAGGGGCAGTTCCTGATTCAAGGGTGGCGGCACTCGAGGCAGAACTTTGACCTAAAGATCGCGGGTGCTGCAGTACTGCAGTGTGCACAGAGCTGGTACCAACAACTGGGGCAACTATTCAGATGCATACGCAGATCCGGTGCACTTCTTCCAGTTTCTCGTCTAGCGCCGCAACCCCCATGTCTTGAGTCCAGAGGCTCTGTGTTTGTTCCAGTGGAACCAACACGTAGGCCAGCAGAGGAGATGGTGGACGACGAAGAAATAGTGGAGGAGGCACAAGTGGTGGAAGGAGAGGCAGCGGAGGGGATACAAGATGGAGAAGATGGAGCAATGTCTGAGAAGATAGAAGAAGAAAGTTCCGAAGGAGGAGAAGTGGGAGAGCCAACTTCTTTGTCAATTTTCCAGTACTGTGCTCGACCTATGCTGACATTGTTTGCAAAGGCATGTTTTTATCGAGATTGGCCATATGGAATTGTTGGCATCAAAAGTAAAAAGGTACCATCTTACCATCATTTCTGATTGACATACTAGATTTGCATTCTTGCACCAGTGTTTGCCTTTTGTTCTTTTTGAAATATTTTGCCTTGTTCTTTTCAGTTATGCTAAATAACTAGTACATCAAAATTAAGAGTCTACCACACCATATTATGATATATATATATATTGATTTGTCTGTCTTTGGAAAGCTACTGTGAGCTAAAGTTACAACTTGAAATTCAGTACATAGATACAAAATTTTGTTATACCTCCCTTGTTATAATTAGTAGTACCAGCTCTGGCAGCTCAAAGATATATATAGTAAAAAGGCTCTTATCAAATGATGAATTGAATATCATGGATCAGTCTGTGTCTTGTCGATGTGGAATTTCGTCAAAATGGTCCAAAATGAAAAAAAAGAAAGAAATCTGAAATGATTTTAGGGAGTGTAATCCAATACTTCAGTTTAAGGAAGCTAAAAAAAAGGCTTGGATAATAAGGATGCCTCTTTTCTTATGCTACCACAGTTTTCCTTTTTAAAGCACACCTTGATATGACACGGTCTGCTAAATTACATTTTGACCATTTATTTTTTCTATATTACATTGCTTATGCTTGTGAATTTATTTCACCCAAGTCAATCCGCACAACACCTCACACAAGCATGTCATGCAAAAATTCCAAATCACCATGCTATCACAAAGCATAAATAAGCAACACATGCATATCAACTTATACCATAATACAAATCACTTTACAGTTTCAATTTCATCTCAAACCAATTTTTTTCATCACATGATCTCACATAAGACGGCTAGCTTATGTGGACAGCTAGTCCATAGGGTTGATAGACAAG
This sequence comes from Miscanthus floridulus, assembly GCF_019320115.1. NCBI lineage: Eukaryota > Viridiplantae > Streptophyta > Magnoliopsida > Poales > Poaceae > Miscanthus > Miscanthus floridulus. The sequence continues at coordinate 138,494,453 of NC_089589.1, read as the reverse complement.
TGCTATTAAATTAACTATTTCCATTTCATATGATCCATACAAATACCTTTTTGTACAAAAATTAGCCGCCGTTATTAACATTTCATTTTGCACGTTATAGAATTGAAGTATGTTTTTAAAAGGGGCTATACATGGCTGTCATAATAATTATGTGAACCTTGCTTCTTGCAGGAGGATGGCAGTGCAGCAGAATTAGTGCCCATTACTGAAAGAATAAGTCTGAGGAATCGAATAAAACACATAGAAGATATTCTCACTGCCTTGAAGAAATCAGATATGTTGAATGATACGAATAGTAGCAGTGGCACCACCACGGATGCAGACAACGAAAGAAGCAGCTTCACTGTCAAGAACACTGCCAAAGAAAGCAGCAGCAACAAGAAAGAAATTGACGAATTGTACAGAGTCATTGAACAGAAAGTGTTCGGTCGAGACAAGGACCGTGCGGATATAATTAGGATGCTTCGTGAGGGACCAGATACCTATGCAGCAAGCTCCAGCACCAGTAAACCTTACTCTGTGATTGGCATATATGGCATTACAGGTTCTGGGAAGAGTACCCTGGCACAATATGTTTGTGACTATGAGAAGAAGGAAGGACATTTCGACCCTGTCATGTTCGTTCTTGTGGGGAAGACATTCAGCGTGGGTAATATATTTCGTGATATGCTTGAGCAGATCACGGAGAGCCGGCCCTCTAAAGACAATGATCTTAAAAGTCTAAAAGAAGAGTTGAACAAAGAGCTGAAAGACAAATGCTTCTTGTTAGTACTGGATGATGTCTGGGTCAACAGTGACAATATGAAGGAACGTCGGATTCTACTTGAGGTGCTTCTTGTTGGGCAGAGTGGAAGCCGAATCCTGGTGACAGCTCAAAAAACAGATGCAGCTGCAGCTTTAGGTGCTCAGGAGAAAATGCAAATCCCAATACCTGATTTAGAGGAGGAGCAGTACCTCTCAATGTTCATGCACTATGCCCAAGAAGAAGGTCAAGTCACAGGGAATGATTATGAAAGATATAAAGCCATCGGGAGAAAAATTTAGGGCAGTAACGGTGTTAAGTGGCTGGCAAAAAGACACGAATACCCTTGTTTACAGTAGAAACCCACAATGCCAAATAGAGAAATTCAAGTATTTTCGTATGGACGGCGCCGACGAGAAGGCAGCGCGCCATGGCTGGCAAGCGCGCGCGAGCAGGCCGCCACGCTGCTGCTGGGCAAGCGCGCGAGCGAGCTGTCGAGCCGCCGCCGGTCTTGCGCGCAGGGGCCCGGGGCGCTACTGTCGCGCAGATGGTGGTCGGCCTCGCCCCCGGCTGGCCATGGCAACGGCGAGCGCGCGCGCCTGGAGCTCCGCTCCGCCATGGCCGCGCGAAGGTGAGCATGGCCTACATGAGCACGCCTGCTCCACGCCCTTCGTCAGCGCGCCGTCCAGCCCCACCCGTGACCGGGACCCGTACCCGTCCCCGCCCCACTTCTTCTTCAGCGCGCCGACCAGCCCCGGCGGCAGCGGCAAGGACACCATCCCCGGCGTCCTCGACTTCGACTTCGACTTCTCCTCGCGCTTCCCGTCGCCCTCCGCCGCCGCCATGTCCTCCGCCGACGAGCTCTTCCACAACAGCCAGATCCGCCCCGTCCGTCGCGCTGCTGCAGCCGCACCAGGACCCGACCTTGCTGTTGGACTTCCCCCACGCCGCCGCGGACGCGCGGCGCGCTAACGCCGAGCGGGTGGAGGAGGAGGCTGCCGACGACCGCGGCCGCGTCCGGAGCCGCTCCCTGCGCCGGAAGGCGCGCTCGATGTCCCTGTTCCGCACACACTGGCGGACCGCGTCGCACGCGCCTGCACAACCCGTGCTGGAGGCTGAGTCCGCCGACGAGGCACAGCATCCGGTGGCGGCGACCCCCGCGGCGTCGCGCTCGTTGTCGTCCTCGTCCACCACCTCCTCTGCTTCCTCCACGTCGTCCTCGTCCTCGTCCTCCCGGGGATCCCGCCGCTGGGGCGGGTTCCTCAAGGACCTGCTCCACCGCAGCACGTCGGACGGCGGCAAGACCACCCACCACCTGCAGCGGCATTCCCACCACGCTGCTCCAACTGCGCCAACCGCGGCGGTGAAGCCGAGCGCATCGTCACCATCTCCGTCACCAGCGAAGGGGAGGGGCGGGGCGCTGGGGCACCGCGGCGGTAGGAGGAGGTCCGCGCACGAGCGCCTGTACGAGGCGCGGCGCGCCGCGGCGGAGGAGAGCCTCGCACAGTGGCACAGAGCCGGGGAAGAAGGTCCGGGATCTAGGATTACGGGGGCTCGGCCAAATTTCAGGTTTCGTATCTAGCAGACAGATACATTGGACATACGGAGAAAAAACTGACACGGTCGAACCAGTCAACTAACAGATGACCGATGAAAGCGGACGGTAGTGCCATTTACGAAAGGAAATTTCAACTTGATGCCAGATAAAAAAGTTCAAATTTTCGAGTGACAAATACGAAACACTGGTTTGTTTCAGTGCCAAATAAATAATTCTCTCCAATTAATTACATTGGGGGAAAGCTCATGCCAGCGGCGAAACGATCGAGCTAGCTAGGGTCTTGTTCAGATTGCAAGTTTTTTCATTCTCTCTTCATCGTATCAAATCTTTGGACACATGCATAGAGTATTAAATGTAGATAAAAAATAACTAATTACACAGTTTAATTGTAAATTACGAGACGAATCTTTTGAGCCTAGTTAGACCATGATTGGACAATAATTATCAAATATAAACAAAAGTGATATAATGTCAAATACTAATTCCTAATCTCAATCTAAATTAGCCCCAGCTAAAGGGTTGTGGCGGTGCCAGTATGATGTGATCCATCGGGCAGGCAATTGTTGCTGGCAGCTACCTCTGTGCTTTTTCTTCACCACTTTTACCGTCCAGCTAAAACGTAGCTAGCTAGGCTTATCATTGCACGGTCACACACCATCATGACGATCATGCCACGTGTACGGCTCATATGCTAATCAGATGAACCTGCACATTTGTTACAGTGTAAGAACTTAACCAAACCCCAGCATGGGACGTTAGCCATTGCTCAATTACTGCGTGCCCTTCGCATCCTTTTCAAGTGGATTGGAGTAGCCAACTTTTTTTTCCCAACCGGCAAACCCCTCCGTGTTCTGGGCTTGCCAGTTGCCTTTCCTGAACTGAGTTGGTTTCCGATTCGGTTTTGGATCTATTTTTGACGTAGAAAATTTGATGAATACGCTTTAGATTAGTTTTCTATTTAGATAAGACCATCCCCTCTATATATATGAGTCCCCTCTATATATATGAGAGTATCACAGCCAATTGAGAATCAAAACTTCGTAAAAAACACAACACATACCCACCATGCACTTCATGTAATAAGTGCAGGACGAGACGAGCGTTGATGGGAATTGACAAATAAGCATGGGCGGAGGTAAAGATGGCAACGGGCTCCGATACCCGACGAGTATTTGCTCTATTAGGGAACGGGGATGGGATCATATCTTTACCCGTAGGTATCTAAATGGGCAAGAATCCATCCCCGGCGGGTATAGCGGGTACGGGAACGTTTCCTGTTTACCCATCCCCGTTACCCGTTGGGGAACCCGACTATTTGAGCTGTCATGCGAGTATTAGGCCCAAAGAAGCTTAACATAGGTATTTTTGTCCAAATCTGAAAAATCATATATATAGTTTGTGTGTTCTAGGAATCCTAGTTCGATTTTTCCTCACTATCTCCGTCAGCAGCACAAGCACGCCTGTCTCACGAGCTCTCGTGCCCCTCGCTTTCTCAGTTCGGTCTCTCTGTCACCTTTGCTCGTCCTCCTCGCAACCTCGCTCCTTCTCCTCGGCATCTCCGAGACTCTGACACTTATACCCGGGTGAAGAATAAACGTCTCCGATTGCAAAGCTGCGACCCCAAGTGTCCTTGTTTATTGGGTATGCAGTACCCGTCGGGTATCTATTACCCGACCGATACCCGACGGGTACGGGGATGGGCAAGAATCTATACTAAGGATGGCAACGGATTAGGTTTGGTGCGGATATCCGCGAGTTTCGGGTTCTGCGGGTTCGGGTTTGAGGATGGTTTTTCACCCACGGTTTTCGGGTTCGGGGCCCCGAAACCAATCGGGTTCGGTTTCGGGTTTGGTTTTCCACCCATGGATATCCAATGGATATCCGAAATAAATCATTTAGAATTAAAACTCATGTTTTATAATATACTAATAATAATTTGTTTACTTAGATTATTAAATTTATTTAAAGTTGACTCATGAAAATATTTATTATTTGTTGCCTCTTGTTTATACATGTGAATATGTGTATATATATCTGCGGGTTTCGGGTATTCATTCGGGTTTCGGATATCCGTTTGGGTTTCGGGTATCCGCGGGTTTGGTTTTGGTGATGGATTTCCACCCGAATCGGTTTTCGCGGCGGATTCGGGTTTTGATTTCGGGTTTCGGTTTTGGGTGCACGGAGACTCCACCCGATCCGAACCCGACCCGTTGCCATCCTTAATCTATACCCGAGACAGTTAACGGGGATGGGAACGAGATGAATTCTCCGTAGCGGGGAAGAGAACGTTCCGGTGATACCCGACGGGTACATCCCCGTTGCCATCCTTAGGCGGAGGACGCGCGATGGGCCGGCCTCTTCCTGCGGCTGACCATGAATAATGATTCTGGGCAGTGGCTGCCAACCAGTAGTGCGCGCCTTGGATTGTCTGACTTACTGAAGGTAAGTCACGGGTGACTTGCCCCCTACCGGATGCCCTCCATTTCTCATCCAATGACTGATAGAAGAGCACCTTTCCCACCTTCCAAAACACAGCCCAATTGCGTTTCGTGGCCCAAGGAAGGCCCAGCTCGGGTACCTTGCTCCTGCGGCCGCTGGAAAAAAAGGCGCGATATGGCGTTACGGTCGGACGGCGCCGGCGCACGGAATTTGGGCGGGAGTGGGCACCGCCGCGGTCGAGCGTCCGCGCCGCCGCTGCCCCAGCCGCGACCGCGTCCGCGCGTACTGAGCTTCGTCCGTGTCTGCGCGGTCTGCTGCTCAGCTTCGCCCGCATCCACGCCGCCGCCTGCCGAGCTCCGCCGTGCGACTGCTTCCCAGATCTTCTTGCGTTTGCTCCACCGCCGCCCTAGCTCCACCCACATCTCAGCCACCGCCTACCTAGCTTAGCCTGCGCCGACGACGCCACGTGCCCAGCTACACCTGCGTTCACGCGTTCAGCTTCCGTCCGCTTCGGTCCGTGTCATGCTATCGGCGTGGCTCCTTTCTCGTCGCTGCAGGCTGGTGCTGCTGTTGTAGTGAAAATCCAGTTCAGATCCAATGGCACAAGCACAACCCAACAAGTAAGTTATGTTCACATTCCAAATTTAATTCTTTGTATTGTTTGTACTCAGATACGAGCAATGAGAATGCATTTTTCATGTACAGAGAGAATATGAATCCTAGCTAGGTACCTCAAGTTGGTCAGAAATTTAGAAACTTAGATGATGCTTGGTCATTTTGGGTAAACTATGGAGGAGTTGCCCGGTTCGTATGACTCTTACATTAAATCGAATTGCAGAGAATTATGAAGTGCTTGATCTAATTGTTGTGCACAATCATGTTCTTCACTTGCCACAAACCTTCCATTTGATGCTATCACAAAGAAAGATTTTAGAAGTGCAAGCTTTTGAAATTGAGGCCGCCGATGATTCAGGAATTAGGCCAAAAGCTGCACATGAGTTGGCTAGTCGCCAAGTTGGAGGACCAATGAATCTCAGCTACACTTGTCGTGATCAAAAAATTACTTACAGGGGAGGCGTCAAAGAGAGTTGGCATATGGCCAGGCAGGAAGCATGCTGAAGTATTTTCAAGATAAGATCTCTGAGAACCCTTCTTTCCACTATGCTCTACAATTAGATGTGGAAGAACATATAACTAATATTTTCCGGGCTGATGCTAAGATGATAATTGATTATGCTCACTTTGGTGATGTGGTGACTTTTGACACTACTTTTGGCACAAACAAAGAATATAGGCATTTTGGTGTTTTTGTTGGATTCAATCAATACAGAGAGACCGTTATTTTTGGAGCTGCTCTTCTATTTGATGAAACATGTGCATCTTTTACATGGCTATTTAAAGCTTTTCTAGTTGCACACAATGGGAAACAACCTAGAGCTATATTTACGCTTAAAGAAAAAAGAGATTCAACCAAAAAATTCAAAGCGGCAAAGAAGTTGGCTAGACAAGACTCGAAAGTTCAAAAAGAAAGTACCAAACGAATCTAATGTATGTTGCTAAAAACCCTTGCAATATCAATATATTGTAACTATTTATCACTACTAGCTAACAAACAAGTCTGGATGCTTTATGCAGCACGAAGAGAATGGTGGTGGTGTACAAACTCAAGAATCCATGGATAATGCTCATAACGACCATAATACCTTGGTCTTCACTAGCTTCACAGATTTGATAATGGTAATTTCGATAGTACTATAATTTTTTAAATATATAGAATTAACTATTAATTCTTCCCGTTTTAACTTTTTCCTTTGTCTTTGCAGGGTCGTAGCGGAATTGACTATATGTCTGTTCAAGATCTTTAGGTTGCTATCACATGGAAGGATATTTTGTTCTTATGGGCAAATTTGTCTATAATGTGCTAACAGATGGCTCTTGGCGAAGATTATTTTGTTTTTAGCCATAACAATTCTATGGCTAATTATACATATATGTATACAGTGTATGATGTAGTGGTGCTTTTTAGGAGAGTTTATTTTGGTTATTTGGACCATGTAAACTATTGAAAATACTTAGTAAATGCTTATTTAATTCTACTATGGAAGTACTTATACTTAGTATTCCTGTAGTTGGCTGTCGTATAATTCTAAGTTGGGCTTGGGCTGTATTTGGGCTAGAACTGCAGCTGGCCTGTGCTATTTGGGATGAAAAAATTGGTGCTTTCATCAACCATGGGATGAGAAATGGAGGGCATCGGACATGGGGTAAGGCAGCTGTGACTTAGCATCAGACACGTGCGTATCCCTGCGTGTTTTTCCAGCGGCCGCAAAGGGCATTCCAATCTGATCTGGGTCTTATTTGGGCCACAAAGCACACTTGGGCTGTGAATTGAGAAGTGAGAAAGGTGCTCTTCTATCCGCCATTGGATGAGGAATGGAGGGCATCCGGGCAGGGGGCAAGTCACCCGTGACTTACCCAGACAATCCGAGCCGAGTAGCGCGATGGTGGGGACTGGACAGGATGCGCGTCACATGCATGCTGTACGTTTGGTGCATCCCCTGCAGACGACCACAGCAGGTCAACAACTTCGTACGTCCAAGGTGATATATAATGGCAGTCTTCAATTTCTGTCCTTCACAACAAATGCAACACATGTAGCTAATTATTAATCCTACTCTCCGATCCGCAGAAAATAAATTTTGACAGCAGGTATATACATCATGCAGAGATAACTCAAGAAACGCGCTACGATGAGATTGGGAGAGAGGGCGGGCGGGCGGGCGGGCAGATCAGCATTTTGGGAAATTGCAATGGCAAGAAGAAAACAGCAGCCCCATGATAAAAAAAAGTGGGCGAGGGTTTATTCCAGCCACGCCGAGAAGTAGGACGCCTGAGGATTGCAGTGTCGTGATGTGAACCCCAGTACTGGCGACGGACAAGGACGTTGCTTTAATTTCCTTTGCTTGCGTGTCTCTCTCCGATCCATTTCAAGTAAAGGGCAGCTGTGAACGACATGGACGACGTGGATGGCAATTAATTACATTGGGGGAAAGCTCATGCCAGCGGCGAAACGATCGAGCTAGCTAGCTAGCTAACGTCCTGGTTCCCATAAGCAAGGTGACTTATTAAGTCAGCCGACTTAAAATCAGTGACTTATAAATCATACATATTTAGTTATAGATGACTTATAAGTTGTGGGCCCTACGTAAAAAATGGTGGTTTATAAGTTTTAAGCAGAGGTAAACCAGCTTATTTTTTATAAGCAGAGGTGACTTATAAGTTGGTGGTGTTTGACGTAATCAGTCACTTATTTTACTTTTAACTTATAAGTAGGTGACTTATTTGGCCCTAAAAAAACCCTAATTTTTTACTATTTAACTTTTTTTAATAAAATTTATATTTAGTCTGTGAGAGATTTAAACTCATCTTTGAACTCTAAGGATCGACGAATACGTCTACGTCACGGATCTTAACGCCAAGTTACGTTGACATCGAATCGGCGCCACAGATCTTGAAGACACTAATGAACCTGGCGCGGTGAGGCGCGTGCGATGGCAGTCCTTGGCGCGGTCAGGCGCGTGGGCGACGGAGTGGACAGCGATGGTACGAGGGCGGACGACGTGCGGGGCTCAGGCGCTTTAAAGTTTTTAATTGGATTGCAGATCTCTCCGATGGATATGTGGCCGACGCGGAGCGGCCAACGGGAGTTTTTAATTGGATTGGAAAAGCCGTGTGCCATGTGCATTGGCAGCAGGACCATCTCAGGGCCATGTGCACATGCTTCTGACCGCACGACGCGTCAGGCACCCTCGTGACTGATCTGCTCTTTCTCTGTATGCATTCGTACGTTTTATTTTCCTTTTTCAAGAAGGGGGTAACCATTCATACTCCCTTGTGTCTCAAAATATTCGTCGTTTTCGTTTCTCAAAAAGTAATTTTGATAAAATATATATTAAAAAATATTAATATTTATGATACATAATAATATCATTAGAAAAATTTTTAAATATAGTTTTTTAATAAATTTATTTAAAGATATAAATATTATATATATTTTTTACCAATCGAATGCTGCAGAGAAATGAAAAGCGACAGATAATTTTCTTGCTGTGAGTCTGTGACCGGACGGACGGACGTGGGGGCCGCCTGAGCCACTCACGCATCGGCTGCCTATTGGACGGGAAGCCTCACGTCAGTCATCAGTGACCACTCACCACTGTCCGCTGCTCTTTTGTTTCCCTTCATTCCATGCTATGATAAAACTTCTGGTCTTGTTTAGTTCTAAAAATTTTTCTAAAAAAATACTATAGTTGTTATCACATCAAATCTTACGATACGTACATGGAGTACTAAATATAGACGAAAAAAAACTAATTACACAGTTTGGTGGACAATCATAAGACGAACGTTTTGAGCCTAATTAGTCCATGATTGAACACTAATTATTAAATAAAAACAAAAGTGTTACGGTATCCAAATTCCTAAATTTTGCAGAACTAAACAAGGGCCTTGTTTAGTTGGACAAATGTTGGAAATTTAACTATGTAGCACTTTCATTTTTATTTAGTAATTAGTGTTCAATCATAGACTAATTAGACTCAAAACGTTCGTGTCGTAATTTTCAACCAAACTGTGTAATTAGTTTTTTTTCGTCTACATTTAATGCTTCATGCACGTATCGCAAGATTCGATGTAATGGCTACTGTAGCAATTTTTGAGAATTTTTTTAGAACTAAGGGCCTGTTTAGTTGGCAAAATTTTTTGCATAGTATTCGTCACATCGAATCTTACGGCACATGTATGGGGTACTAAATGTAGACGAAAAAAAAAACTAATTACACAGTTGGGTGAAAAATCACGAGACGAAACTTTTGAATCTAATTAGTCCATAATTAGATACTAATTGTCAAATACAAACGAAAATACTACATTAGTCAAAATACAAAAAATTTTAGATCTAAACGGGAGCTAAACAAGGGCAAGGCCTCTGTGTGGCATCATCGAATGGTAGCAGCAGACTACAGTACGTGCATGTTCACGGTACAGCAGCCAGCCAGTCACAGACTTACCGTGCGCATAGCACTGACCACGCCTCGTCCCCTCACTGCCCACTTCGTGGCCGACGCCTCTGCGCGCACTGTAGCACTGACCACCATCAATGTCGCGGTGCATGCATCTTCTCTTTTTATTTAAAAACTGGTCACAAGAAAGTTATTGGCACCATCACTGATCAAGCGAGGAAGTTTGGACGACAGGGAATTTCAGATTTTCTCCATTTAGCTTGCGTTGCATTGGAACTTTAGGCCCCGTTCGGCTTATCCCATATTCAACTTATTTTTTCAGTCGAAACAGTATTTTTCTCTCATAATAATTCAGCAGGAATAGTGTTTTTCCAGCCAGTTTCAGCCAAGATTCAGACCAGCGAACAGGGCCTTAGTGTTTGTTTAGTTCCTAAAAATTTTCCCAAAAAGTACTATAGTAGTCATCACATCGAATCTTGCGATACGTGCATGGAGCATTAAATGTAGACGAAAAAAAACTAATTGCACAGTTTGATTGGAAATCGCGAGACGAACGTTTTGAGCCTAATTAGTTTATGATTGAACACTAATTGCCAAATAAACGAAAAGTGCTACAGTGACCAAATTCTCAAAATTCACGAACTAAACACAGCCTTAATTAATATAAGCTACAGTGCCTTTTTTTTGGGGAAACTACAGTACTAGATTGACAAAGACACAGCACTTGTCTTTCTTTGGAACTTGGAACCTCGTTGGAATCTCTCTTGTGAAACATAAATCAATTAGGTGTCTAAATCTACTTGAACCTCTACTAAAAAGTACGTATAATATATGAAACAAGAGTGTCATACTACATCTTCTAAAAGCGAGAAGAACCCCATTTCCATTGTATCATAACGGACATACAGATATTTGAATCTTATTCGAAAACCAACCTATTAGCTAGCTACTTCGAAAGCCAAATCCAATCACCAATGGGCCTTAATAACTATTGTGATAGTCTTCTTCATCCTTTTAGTATCTTGAATCATCAAAGGCATCAAGTTGCTGGAGGCTTGCACGGAAAGTGTCACCGGTGATTTTCACTGTACCTGACATCACAACAGTGTCGTCGTATTTTACTTATCTAGGGTAGAAAAATCGATCGCTCTCGACTACAGGATCGAGAACCAGGGCTTGTTCGGCTGGCTTTAAGCCAGCCGGCTGGCTTCACGAAATCACTGTTCACATCTTGTCAGAACAGTATTTTTCTCTCAGAATAATTAGTCGGAACAGTATTTTTCAGTTCTGCGGAACAGTGCGCTGTGGGCGCCGTTTGCAGTGAGCAGCAGCAACATCGCCAAGTCGCGCGCGCCGTCAACGCGCCAGTGGCTCGAGCTCGACGCCAAGATTTATGACGCCGAGTTCGACGCCATGTGCTCTAACGCCGAGATACCGACCACGTAGGATTTTCTTCTATGCACGGCCAGACATCTCGGCGTCACGATCTGTGACGCCGAGACGTGTTACCTCGACGCTAGGACTCATGACGTCGATCCCTAGAGTCAAAGATGAATTTAAATCCCTCAGGGATCAAATGTAAATTTTATTAAAAAAAAGTTAAATAGCAAAAAATTAGGCTAAAGGGTTGTGGCGGCTACCTCTGTGCTTTTTCTTCACCACTTTACCGTCCAGCTAGCTAGGGTTATCATTGCACGGCCACGCACCATCATGACGATCATGCCACGTGTACGGCTCATATGCTAATCAAATGAACCTGCACATTTGTTACAGTGTACCCCAAGAACTTAACAAAACCCCAGCATGGGACGCTAGCCATTGCTCAATTATTGCGTGCCCTTCCCATCCTTTTCAAGTGGATCGGAGTAGCCAACTTTTTTTTCCCAACCGGCAAACCCCTCCGTGTTCTGGGCTTGCCAGTTGCCTTTCCTCAATCGAGTTGGTTTGCAATTCGGTTTTGGATCCATTTTTTTGCGTAGAAAACTTAGTAAATACGCTTTGGATTAGTTTTCTACTAGAATAAGACCATCCCCTTTATATATATGAGTCCCCTCTATATATACGAGAGTATCACAGCCAATTTAGGATTAAAACTTGGTCAAAAACACAACACATACTCTCTTTTTTCCTACTTTTCTCTTTGCCTTGCTGTTCGTCACGTCTTCTAACGAGATTTGGCGGCATTCTACATAGCCTTGCCGACCCTAGGATACCCTCTACGTGCTCCTCCCTAACATGTCATCACGAGACGTGTTCAGGAGTCTACCACGCGAAAAACGAGCTCAACATCGACATAACCGGTCTCTAGACCGATTTGATCGATCCGCTACGTTCTCGCTACAATCACGGTCGTTTGTGGACCACGGGCATGCTAGCCCTTGCTAACGTGTGATGCGGATCCTATTCGGCATCAACAATCACGTTAAAATATATCCGTTGATAATAAAATATTTGATGGAGCCTACCGATCACGATGACTTGGCTACTATTATCAATATAAAATATATGGGCAGGACTTGCGGAGGTTCACTTTTTTTCTAAAGTAATTATCCACCTCTGTCATTATAATAGATTAATAAAAAATAAGAGACGCTATATTTCAGGTGGCTAAAAAATATAATAAGCCTGTTCGTCGGTTGGTTTCTGGACTGATAAGCCTGGCTGATGCTGGTTTATTGTCAAAGAAAAATACTATTGACTGGCTGAAACCAACAAATGAACTCGGCTATTGATATAGTCTATAGCAAAGTTGTAGTTCTCTTTAAGATCTACAACTTTGTAGTTGACAACTTATTTATCTGAAATGGTTTAGCCCCAAATATTTGTTCATATAAAGTCGTATGAATACAAACTTTCTATCAAAGTTGTAGAGCTCGACATGATCTACAACTTTTTAGTTGATAACTTTTCTATTTAGGGCCCGTTTGGCACGGCTCGCAGCGGCTCCGGCTTATCTGACAAAAACACTGCAGCAGCACTGTAGCAAAAGCCGGTTTTTCTCTCTCCTCCCCTCCCCTCTCACTGACGTCGGCGCTGTTCATCGAAGCCGGAGAAGCCAGTTTTCCTGGCTTTTCCCCGCGCGCTACAGTGTTTTTGCTACAGTGAGACAGGAAAGTAGGAGAGCGAAAATCGGCTTTTTGCTACCGTGAGACAGGAAAGTAGGAGAGCGAAAATCTCATTAAGATCTACAACTTTGTAGTTGATAACTTGTTTATCTGAAATCGTTTAGCCCCAAATATTTGTTTTAAGCTCTCTAATTTGAAATTCAAAACTTTTTGGAATTTTCAAACGACCTCTGTTCTTGACGAAGTCTACACCAAAGTTTGTATCTTTCAACATGTTCTACGACTTTGTAATAGATAATATTTTTTGGGGTTGTTTAGAGGCCCAAATGTTGGTTTAAAATTCTTATATTTTAAATTCAATTTCTTTGATTTTTTTAAATAAAAAATTTGGGCCTCTAAACAACATCAAATAAATAAGTTGTCAACTACAAAGTTGTAAAACATGTTGAGATCTATAACTTTGGTGTAGACTATATCAACATCAGAGGTCATTGGAAAATCTAAAAAAAAATGAATTTCAAAATTATAGAACTTAAAACGAATATTTGGGGGCTCTAAATGATTTTAGAAAAAAAATTGTTAACTATAAAGTTATAGATCTTAGTAAGAACTACAACTTTTCTATAGACTATATCAACATCCGAGGTCATTTGAAAATTTTAAAATTTGAATTTCAAAATCTGATAACTTAAAATGAATATTTGAGATTCTAAAATTTATTGAATAGAAAAGTTATCAACTACAACGATGTAGATTTTGTTGATCTTTACAAGTTTGACATAAAGTTTATATTCATATAACTTCATATGGAAAAGTTATGCTTTTTATATATATAAGAGAAAGAAAGACCAAATGGCAGGTGGGTCCCACAGCCACATAAAGAAAACCACCCAAGAAACCACTTTGAAATGGTCGAGGGGGTATTTTGCCTGGTTTTAAAAGTTAAGGAGGGTATTTTGCCCGGTATTGCATTTCGAGAGGGTCATTCAAAATCAGTGACTACTTAGACTGTCTCCAACAGCGATACCCAAACGCAAAATCGGTGGCGCACAGTACCTTTGCATGTCAAAATCGCGCTCCAACCGAACACCCATACCAGCAACCCATTTTGCGTCCGACGCCGGCAAGGACGCAAAAAAGGGTCGTCCAGGAGAGACGACGCAAAAGGGGAGGGGACGCTCGCCACCCCGTCCACGCCATGCGTTCGGGCGGCCTGCCGACCCAGCAGCAGCCCGGCACGCCGAGCCGCGCGCGCCGCCGCCCGGATCTCACCCTCCCCATGCCCCAGCGCGAGGTCGCCACCTCCCTCGCCGTCCCGCTCCCTCTCCCACCAGTCCCCGCCTCCGCCGGGGGGCCCACCCCGCCGGGCGTCCCCGCTTCAGGCGCCGCGCAGCAGCAGCAGCAGCAGCCGCCCCCGCTCGCGGAGCTGGAGCGCGTGCGCCGCGTCGGCAGCGGCGCCGGCGGGACGCGCTCAAGGTGCTCTACGGCAAGAGGGGAGGGGGCGCTCGGCCAGGGCCGCCGCTAGGGGGCGCGCTCGCCGTAGGGCCGCCGGCCGAGGAAGGGGTCGCGGATGGTCGCGGATGGCGGCGCTCGGTGGCGCGGCTCCGGCGATGCTCGGCCCCAGCGGCGTCCGGCTCCGGCAAGATGAGGCGACGGGAGCTTTCCTCGTTTGCGTCGGCTGTTGGAAGAAGTCATTTTTTGGGTCCGTGCCTCTTCACTGTGTGGTACCCAAAGCATGGTATGCCTGTCGTGTTTGGGTCCGATCCGTTGGAGACAGTCTTAGGGTGGTGAATCAGACTACTCATTTTTACACGTGTCATTGATTTTTTTTCTAGACAAACATAGTTTCCTTACTATGAGCCCGGATATCCTCATCACAAGGCTAAATATCCAACCATAACAGAGTAGACGACCACAGCAGGTAAACTGTAACTTTGCTTGGTCCTACGTCCAAGGTGATATATAATGGCAGTGGCAGTCTTCAACTTTTCTCCTTCACAACAAAAGCAAACATTTAAATAATTATTAATCCTACTCTCCGATCTGGAGAAAATACCATCATGTAGAGATATCTCAATAATCGCTACGATCGAGGGATAGGACTGCTGACAATATATCCGTGTTTCATGTCCTGGTTGTTGGGTCGCTCTGCTGAAATGAAATAAAGCTAGGGACGGCGCGTGCTCTTTAGCAGTCATGGGTTCTAAATTAAAATCTCATCACGTCTGGTTCATCCTACGATCCTTCACTATTAGTAAACAGACGCGATCGATGAGATTGGGAGAAAGCTCCGTGTTTGTGGGGGCATCGCTCTGCCTCCTATCCTTATGAGGCTAGGCCCACTAGAAAAAAGATTATTTCTAGAAACTCTCACAAAAATTAGAATCATCCAGCTATCAATTATGTAGACTATAATGAACATTGATAATAACAACAATAGGATGTATGCTATTTTCTAAATAATTACCACTCTATGAATGTGTAAATCAATATAAGGTAACACATGAGTCATTATTTAAATTACTCACTTATGCTATTTAGATACATAATATATGTGATTCCTTAATTTTACATCTAAATTACACCTTCTTACATTATTAAAAAAAACTAAACATCCTATAAATTCTTCATGAAATTATCAATATATTTATTATAAATAAATATTTAAATAACCATAAAGCATATATATATATGTTTCTACATGATCCACTTCTATTAATGGCAATATATTAAAATTTCATTATAAATTAATGGCAATATATTAAAATTTGAATAAAATAAAGATACATATTGTGTCATCATGCAAGTCAAATCATGTGCATAAATGAGAGATAAGTTTGCTAAAAATATACATGAGAGTAAATATATATTATGATCCAACAATCATGAAAAATATTTCCTACATTAATGATACTAACAAATTATTTAAAATTATTAATAACCATGACATATAACTTATATAAGCTATTACTTTAGATAATTTGTAAATTTTAACTAGAACATTTGGCATATCCTTATTAATAGTATAACCGTTACTGCATAAATAACTCTTTGACAACAAAATTCAAACATCTCGACACACAGGTGGCTATATCTTCCTGTTCTATGACACTCCTTTGGTGCAAATTGTCATTATAAGGCTTAAATTTTAATATCCTCTTGAGGCTAGCTCTGCTACACCCATCCTAGATCTCCCATCAAGGTCTAGGTATAGGTTTGAAGTGATTGCTCAAGCCATCATAGTACTTAAGAGTGCAGGCTACGACCAAAAGTCCTTATGGAGCAATCAATAAGGAAGAATTGAAAATCAAAATTTAGATTCATGATATCATAAAATATAGATGAAAAGCAAATAGATCAACAAATGATATCACAAATAAATAGACAGTACAAAGTATTTGTTATGCCTATTGAGTTAGAAAATGAACAAAGAGGAAAAAAGTATAATTTAATACAAGTAATTTTATTATCCAGAGACATTAAACAATAACTAATGTTTATATATCTTATAAGATTCTAGCATGTGTGAGAGCATGTGTTGATAGACTAGTCTATCTAATTGTACTAATTTTATATCATAAATATTGATATTTTTTTTGTATATATTTAGTTAAAGTTGAGTACGTTTAACTTTTTTGGAAGTCAAAACCATAGTTAAAAAGGGGCAGAGAGCGTATATCATTGTACTAGGTCATCTGCTGAAACCAACGTAGAATGTGCCCATGTGAACGACCCGGACGGACCTGTCCTAGAACCATATCTGCCGGCCAGCATTATTATTGCGTCTCTCTCAGGCCATCGACAAAGCAAAGCATGCAAGCGGGGCCGGGGACGGAGAGGAGATGGTGGGCCTGCCGATCCTGTAGCTGATGAGTGATGATTGCCCGGCAGGCAGGTCCTGTAGACGAAAGCAACAGAAACTTTTTTTACTTGGTCCTTGCACTTACATGTGGGTCAAGGTACGTAGTCTAATAATGGTAGCGGTAAATTTTCTCCTTCACAACAAATTAAAATTAGAAACAACGTTAGTAATTATTGTTGATTTAATAATAATTAATAATAATACCACTAACCACAGAAAAATTTGAGAGCAAGTATGTAGAGCGAGATACCTCATCATCGAATGCTACGATGCCCGGGACAGAGATGATCTCCGTTTGCATTACTAGTAGATCCCACTAGTGTTTTTTCTCTCCTTCCTATCCTTTTCAAGTGGAGGAGTAGGGAGCTTTTTCTCTGAACCCCAGTTCTTGCTCCGATCAGATCCCACTAGTGTTTCCACCCCACCACCTCTGCGCCCACCGGCCCTCACCCGGCCCCTCCCCTCCTCCTTTCGCTCCGGTGGTCTCGTCTATGGCCATGGGGGATTGCGAATCTGCCATCGTTGTAGATAGATATACCGACGTGTATTGATTGTAGTTTTTAGCTAGGTTTTGTCCATTCACGATCGACTCACCATCCATCTTCTCCCTTGCGCCTTTGCTTTCCCCCTGTACGTCCTAGCTAGATCCAAGAGAGAAAGAGAGCACAGCATCCTGATCCATGGCAATTCCCTGGAGCATCGCTGCGACGGGCTGGACAGTCACCGTAGTGGGTTGGCTGCTCTCACCCATCATCAGCATGATCTTGAACAAACTCTCTGCCTACCTCATTTTTGACGCATCCAAAGAGCTCGACAAGTTGGAGGACGTCACTGTCCCAGCTCTCAGGGAGACTCTGAGAGACGTCGAGGAGCAGAGGATGGTGATGAGGGACAAGAGGTCTAGATCTCATCTGCAGGGACTCGACAAGCTGGACACACGTCTCAAGTCTGCCTTGTGCCAAGCGGAAGACATCCTGGACCTTGTCGATTACCACCGTATCGAGAAGGAACTGACTGGTGGGGACGACGGGAGATGGGTGCAGCGACTCATCCAGGCTGCTGGCGCATCCATTGTCGCCCTCGGCAGAGGGAGCTGGGCCTCGGTGCAGCGAGTTCTCCACGCTTCTGGTGCTTGCATCGCCTTCTACTGCATAGACATCACCCCAGCTCCTCTACTGCAATTGGTGCATAGCATGAAACAGAAGCTGGGGCAATTTTTCGGAGGTTGGAGTTCAGGTGAGGGCGTTCTACCAGTTTCCCAAGCAACATCCACCGTCGGGGTCCAGAGGCTCTGCGGTTGGTGCAGCCACCTCACGAGCTGCTGTCGGTCCGTATTCAGCTGGTCCGCTCAGCGGATTGCAGAAGCCCGGCGTTTCCGGGACTGGTCATATGAACAAGTTGGCATCAAAAGTGATCTGCAGGTAACATGATCAATTCAACTCAGCTCTCCTAGCATTGTAGCTATTTTCCTATAGCAGCAGTGCAAACACTATATGATCTTGCTGGTATTTATCCTCTCTCTTCTTCACATATGTTTTGCAAAATACGTCACTCTTATGTTCCTTTTCCATGTTACTATAGTATATAGGAATATTATTCAGAGCGTAGTTATTACCCATTATATTGACCGAGTCCTAACACACGCTTAGAAAAGGTTATGTAGCTTGTACACGTGTTGGTGGTGTTTCCGTCTTCAATTGTCTCGGAATATCACTCACTTTATCCCAAAATAAAACAACTTTCTAGAGTTGTCCTAAGTCAAATTATTTTAAGTTAAACTAAATTTACAGAAAAAATAACATAAATATTTATGACATTAAATTAATGTCACTAGATACATCAAGAAATATATTTTCATAGTCTACTTATTTGGTGTCATAAATTTTGCTATTCTTCGCTATATTAGTGGATAAAACTCAACATACTTATTTGTTGGATGAAGTTTAATTTATTTTTTCCTTTTTTGTTTCGATCTTATAGAAGTGATTATGCATCAAGTGATGCATATATACACCAGATTTATCCATGATACATACAAGTTGATGGAGAAGCATCTGTAAAGAATTGAACAAAAGATAACAAGGATACCACAAAGACAGGCCTGATAAAATACTCTGGATTAAAACTGCATTAATTAGGACAACCAATCTGCACTGGAAAGAAACTAATTAGGTGGTTGAGCTGATGCACATCTTTGGGTACAATCTTAATACTACTAAATGGAGGCCCCAGTGGAGGTTACACATTAATTTGCATGGTACAATCTAGGAAAAAATATAAATCCTAGAAATTCTCACTAAGAAAGGTTCCGCCATCAATTCAGTGGACACTACTCGTCGTTGATAATAAGAGTCATCGCATCTATTATGTTTTCTAAAATAAATAATGTATATCTCTTCTTGTTTGAAAAACAACATAAATTACACATAAACGTATCCAAATTACCTAGCTTTGCCATAACAAACTATACTATAAAATAACCATACCACCTAAACCCTAAACCCTATGTTATGTATCAAAATATGGCATTGTAGGTATACCCACCATGCCACATTATGATACATAATATAAGTAATCTCTTCAATTGCTTCAAAATTTACACTTTGCCACATTATAATAAAGTAAAACGAATACCCCATCGAATATACATCTAAATTACCAATGCCTATTGTGTGTGTGTGTTAGAGTTTCCAATACATGGTGTAGTAATACACAAGAGTTTCCACTTGACGTAGCAATTAATAAGAACAAAATTTAAAAGCCAAAATCATTATGTCGCAACTAGACGAACCATATAATTTAAAGTAAGGTTTTAACTCAATGGATATTGAAGAAACCTGAAGGTGCCAAGTAGAGGGAGAGAAAAAAAATATGGATATATAAATGGAGAAACATACAATACATAGTTGGTAGCTAATTATATTTATACCTCCATATAGATAATTGTATGAAGCTTCTAATGTTTATGTCTTATGACCGGTTAGAGATTGAAAAGAATATACATGCATATTGTGTTAGTAACAAACTTCTAATATTTGTATCTTTGATTGATGATCCTAGTGTGTAGTACAAGCGCACAGCTTGATGCACTAGTAATTAGTTAGGAGTAACACCTAATGTAGCTACATGAGTCATTTCAAGATTATTGGATAACTAGAATGATGCGTATCTTTTGTTCAAAATATACATACACATGGGACAGGAACAACTAATGTATCGTGATATATAGTTCCAGTCAAAAGCAGTCAATACACTCGAAGACTTACTTGCAATTGCAGATGCATGGTTGTTGGCCTAGTGCTATTAAATAAAAATTCCCATTATAATAAGATGAATCTGAATACTTGTTTTATTTATATATTAATTTGCATCCACTTTTACACTTTTATTTCGCACGTATAGAATGACGTGTTGAAAGTATTTATATGTCGCAAGAATATGTGGCTAAGATAATTGTTTGAAACTTCCTTCTTGCAGAAGGATGGCAATGTGCCTATTACTGGAAGAATCAGACTAAGGAAACAAATACAGGGCATAGCAGATATTCTCACTTCCTCGAAGAAATCAGATCTCTTGAATCAGAATAGAAGCAGCACCTCCAAAAACAGTGCCAAGGAAAGCAGCAGCAAGCAGAAAGAGATTGACGAATTGTACAGAGTCATTGAACAGAAAGTGTTCGGTCGAGACAAGGACCGTGCGGATATAATTAGGATGCTTCGTGAGGGACCAGATACCAACGCACCAAGCTCCAGCACCGTTAGTCCTTATTCTGTGATTGGCATATATGGCATTACAGGTTCTGGGAAGAGTACCCTGGCACAATATGTTTGTGACTATGAGAAGAAGGCAGGACATTTCGACCCTGTCATGTTCGTTCTTGTGGGGAAGACATTCAGCGTGGGTAATATATTTCGTGATATGCTTGAGCAGATCACGCAGAGCCGGCCCTCTAAAGACAATGATCTTGAAAGTCTAAAAGCAGAGTTGAAAAAAGAGCTGAAAGACAAATGCTTCTTGTTAGTACTGGATGATGTCTGGGTCAACAGTGACAATATGAAGGAACGTCGGATTCTACTTGATGTGCTTCTTGTTGGGCAGAGTGGAAGCCGAATCCTGGTCACAGCTCAAAAAACAGATGCCGCTGCAGCTTTAGGTGCTCAGGAGAAAATGCAAATCCCAATACCTGATTTAGAGGAGGAGCAGTACCTCTCAATGTTCATGCACTATGCCCTAGAAGACAGTCAAGTCACAGGGAATGATTATGAAAGATATACAGCCATCGGGAGAAAAATTACAAAAAGGCTTCGTAGATCACCCATTGCAGCAATAACAGTGGCAGCACGGCTTAAGAGCGAAAGCAGAATTGATTTCTGGGAAAGAACATCAAACCTTGATGTGTTGGATGAAACAATGGGAGCTCTTTGGTGGAGCTATCAGCAGCTTGGTGTTGACATCAGGCGATGCTTTACATACTGCAGCATTTTCCCCAAAGCATATATATTAGGACGGGATGAGATTGTTGACCTGTGGATAGCACAAGGGTTTGTAAACACCAGGAATAACGGAACAGAGGAACTGGAAGATATAGGACAGAGCTACTTTGATGAATTACAGACATTCTCATTTCTGCAAGTATGACGAAAAAGAACCTTTTTGGGCATGGAGTCAGTGGATTTCACAATTCATGACCTGCTACATGAGTTGGCAGAGAGGGTTTCTGGTAGTGAGTTCTTTAGAATTGGTTTGAATGGCTCACCGGTAGATATCCCACGAGGGGTCCACCATCTTTTCATTGAGACAAAAAATGTAGCAGAGATCAATGAGATAATTCTGGATCTGGGAAATTTGCGCACCTTGATCATTAATGATGATCCTTATGAGAAGTATCCAGAAAAAAAAATGAAAACATATCATGACTTAGAAAAATTCTTGGGGCGATTGTTCATGAGGCTGACGAAACTGTGGGTGCTGGTCATTGAACTAAATTTTTATACATCAGAGTTGTCAGTCCCAGCATCTATTGATCATATGAAGCATCTACGTTATCTTGGTTTCAATTTTCGTGATGGCTTGTCCGGTCTGATTTTGCCAAGCACATTTAGCAAGCTTTACCATACCCAGACCATAGATATTCCTTGCTTCAGAGCATCCTGTCCTGAAAATATGGCTAATCTAATCTATTTGCGGCACATCTCAGCTCCGCTTTCTTTCCCCAACATTGGAAGGCTGACGTCACTCCAGACGATGAGAAGCTTCTTAGTGAAGGAGGCACAAGGGTATGAGTTGAAGCAGCTGATGCATCTGAACAAACTTCGAGGCTCTCTAACTATATTGGGGCTTGAGGCTGTCGGAAGCAAAGAGGAAGCTCTTGAAGCCCACCTATGCAACAAGAAGCGACTCAGAGAACTGGAACTGATGTTCCTCTGGCGTAAGAGTTTTAGTCCAGACGTGGAAGCAGAGGTACTTGAGGGCCTTTGTCCCCCAAAGGATCTTCGAGAGCTCAAAATCTCGTTCTACAACGGTTCAAGGTATCCTAGCTGGGTGTTGAGTGGCCACCATCCAGATGCCCCAAAGCACCTGCACAAACTTGAACTCTACAGTTGCAGCCAGCTGGCAGCTATTCCTGAAGATAGTGAACTCTTCATTGGTCTGCGTGAGCTTAGCATTCACAATTGTGACTGGGACCGGTTGCCGGAAAATATGGAGTGCCTCGTGTCGCTCCATTCACTGTGGATTTGTAACTGCGATAAGATAGAGCTTCTTCCGACGCTGCCCCACCAGGCTCTTAAGACGATTGGTATCGAAGGGTGCCCCGTGCTCAGTAGAACCTGCAAAGAAGAGGGACACCCAAATTGGGATAAGATCCAGCACATTCCTGAGCAACGCTTTATTTGGTAAGGAAAGATGAAGCCACTGTTCAACATACCAGCGACAGCTCAGCTGAGAAGCATGGTAAGTCTATCCTTTATTTCGTGATATCCTTTATCTGCACAGTATGATCCTTGGGTCTTACAGTATGTTTGTCAATCGATCCATCTGTGGAACAGGCAGCGGGGGACAAGTCTACTTGCAGCCAGGAAAGGCGTTCACATCGCATGGTGTGGTGGGTGTTCTCATCCCTGATTGGTTGTGGGTTTGTGCTTTCCCCCCCCCTTTCCTTCACTCTATAGTCTATCCTTTATTTGCAAGAGGACAATTAATGGCGTGCAAATATAGTTTGTTTACTGTGATCCATGAGCGCGAGAGATAATGCTGTACTCATGTGTTCCCAATTGTTGAGTGAGTAAAGCTCATTGTAGACTGTAGAGCTTGTGAACTACATTGTGATTCAAAAGAACATATACATTCTGGTCAATTCTTGCAAGAGACAATTTGGTCTGTATATGAGATTTGTTCTTATGACCATAAATCTGGTATATTCTTGTTGATTTGGTTCGATACGCCCTGCTCTTTTCTGCCCTGTTTTTGAGCTTCGTCCAACTCTGCATACGTTTTTTTTCTGAACCTCGGTGCGTGCCTGCATGCTTGTACAGCTTTATTCAGCGTGGGTTACTTATAGGTCTGCCTAGCCAATATTTGGGGCTCTAAATGATTTTAGAAAAAAGTTGTTAACTATAAAGTTATAGATCTTAGTAAGAACTACAACTTTTCTATAGACTATATCAACATCCGAGGTCATTTAAAAATTTTAAAATTTGAATTTCAAAATCTGGTAACTTAAAATGAATATTTGAGCCTCTAAAATTTATTAAATAGAAAAGTTATCGACTACAACAACGATGTAGATTTTGTTGATCTTTACAAGTTTGACATAAAGTTTATATTCATATAACTTCATATGGAAAAGTTATGCTTTTTATATATAAGAGAAAGAAAGACCAAATGGCAGGTGGGTCCCACAGCCACATCAACAAAACCACCCAAGAAACCACTTTGAAATGATCAAGGGGGGTATTTTGCCTGGTTTTAAAAGTTAAGGAGGGTATTTTGCCCGGTATTGCATTTCGAGAGGGTCATTCAAAATCAGTGACTACTTAGGGTGGTGAATCAGACTACTCATTTTTACACGTGTCATTGATTTTTTTTTTCTAGACAAACATAGTTTCCTTACTATGAGCCCGGATATCCTCATCACAAGGCTAAATATCCAACCATAACAGAGTGGCCAAGCAAGCAACCATAACAGAGTAGGCGACCACAGCAGGTAAACTGTAACTTTGCTTGGTCCTACGTCCAAGGTGATATATAATGGTAGTGGCAGTCTTCAATTTTTCTCCTTCACAACAAAAGCAAACATTTAATTAATTATTAATCCTACTCTCCGATCTGGAGAAAATACCATTTCAAAGCAGGTATATATACTGTATCCATCATGTAGAGATATCTCAATAATCACTACGATCGAGGGCTAGGACTGCTGACAATATATCCGTGTTTCATGTCCTGGTTGTTGGGTCGCTCTGCTGAAAAGAAATAAAGCTAGGGACGGCGCGTGCTCTTTAGCAGTCATGGGTTCTAAATTAAATCTCATCACGTCTGGTTCCATTGCATGTTTAGTTTGAATAATCCATACATACACTTTCGCTTAGTTTAAGTTTTCTCATTTTAAATCCACGGCATGTTTAGTTTCTTGCTTACATCCATATCACTTGCATTTTTATTGAAAAATATAAAAAATTATTACTCACCATGATCATGCTCCCTTTCATCTCTATTTGAATAAATCTATATAATGCTTTCATACTACATTTGTCTGCTATAGTATGCTTTGGTTTGGAAGTACTCGACATACTTTCATAGGCTTTTAAATTAAGCATGGTGCTTAGGTTGAAACGCCTTCCTTGATCAAAATTAGACATGGAGTCTAGTTTGGTTATTGAACTAAAAATTGCTAGTGTAGACATTGGATATTTTGTTGAACTAATCTCAGCAGAAAACTCTCAAATTCAATCTGGGTAAGTCAAGAGATGAATTCACATCAAAGATGAATCAAGGCATGTGATGAACTCCAATAACTTTGCGCAAACAAGATCCAGCTCATTCTTCATGGAAGGAAGAACTGTGAGTATAAAGGTTGATTCACTTATCTTTTATTGCAAGTTATCTTTGCCTTAAACCATGCTATAATGCAGCAAACACATAGAAATTGCTATAAGAACATGATAAACAAAATATATGCTAAGATAATTCTAAAATAAACATATCTTTTCATTAGCACAGAGGAAAATCACAAAAATTATGGACAACAACCCGTATTTCAAATTCGTTATATTCCCTCGGTGTAACACCCTAAAAATTTCCATTGTTTTTAAATAGGGGAATATGATTTAATTATGTATTTTTGTGAGCATTTAAATTTAGAAAAGTAATAACTTTTGTTAACTTAAAATCAATTATAGGGTTTACCTACATGTTTATGCTTTTATGCTGCTGCATATTATTTTTGTATTGTGTAGTTTGAAATCAAACTTCAAATTGATTTGAATTTGGATTTGAAAATTGCTTTGGAAATTTAGAAAAGAAAAATAAAAAAATTCTTTCCCTCCCTTACTCTCCCTCTCTTTCGGCCTGCTCGGCCTTTCCTTTTCCACGGCCCAGATTCCCCATCCCCGTAGCCCATCTATCTCTCTTCCCCGTAGGCCCAGCTCTCCCGAGCTCCCGCTCTTGGGCCGACCCAGCAAGCTAGGCCGCAGCTAGCGCGCCACCACAGGCCACCTGGGCCTCGCACTCCACCGCGGGCCCGCCGACTGAGCCGCTGCCATTCCAAGCCCACGCATCGGTTGTCTCCTACCTGGAGTCGGCTTCGAGCCAGACTCTGCTCCACCAACGGCGAGTCCGCTTCCCCCCCGCTCTGCCCGACTTGCGTGCGCTGCAAGCCACCTTGCCCTTAAATAGCAGCCCCATGCCTGCGCCGCTCTCCTATCTCATCCAACACTAGCCCCGCCCTCGCTAGAACTGCAGTCGCCGTGGAACCCTAGCAGTTCGAGCCGCTGAAGTCGCCTCGCTGTTCCGTCGCTCCGCTGTTGTCCAGGACTGCTCGCCGAGCTTCTACGCGAGGTAAGCAAGCCCCGGTACCCGCTTTTCCTTCTCCTACGCTTTCTATCGCTTGTGCCGCGTCGCTGAAGTACCGCCCGCGAACCCAAGCCTGGATTGCCCGCTGCAAGGGGAGTTCCTTTGGGCGATGGATACATGTCACCCTCGCAGCTGTAATGAATAGCGCACAAAGCATGATCCAGCGGGGGCAGTTGGTGATTCAAGGGTGGTGGCAGTGTGCACAGAGTTGGTACCAGCAGCTGGGACAACTATTCAGGAGTGTCATACTACCCAAATCAGGTGTGCCGCTTCTTCCTGTTTCTATCAACCCAACCCGGCAACCCCCTTGTCTTGAGTCCAGAGGCTCTGAATTTGTTCCAGCGGACCCAGCACGTAGGGCAGCAGAGAAGATGGTGGATGAGGAAGAAATAGTGGAAGAGACACAAGTGGAGGAAGGAGAGGGGGACGAGATACAAGATGGAGAAGTGGGAGCACTGTTAGAGGAGATAGAAGAAGAAAGTTGTGAAGGAGAAGTGGAGGAGACGTCAGAGGAAGAGACAGAAGAAGAAACTTGGGAAGGAGAAGGGCGAGAGACGTCAGAGGAAGAGATACAAGAAGATGATGAGGAAGGAAAAGAGGGGGCGCCAACTTCTTTGTCAATATTGGGGTACAGTGCTCGATCAGAGGAAGAGATAGAAGATGAAGAAGAGGGAGAGACATCAGAGGAAGAGATAGAAAAAGAAAGTTGTGAA
Organism: Miscanthus floridulus; assembly: GCF_019320115.1. NCBI lineage: Eukaryota > Viridiplantae > Streptophyta > Magnoliopsida > Poales > Poaceae > Miscanthus > Miscanthus floridulus. Next base: position 138,467,981 of record NC_089589.1, on the reverse strand, counting down.
GGAGAAGTGGGAGAGACGTCAGAGCAAGAGAGAGAAGAAGATAATGAGGAAGGAAAAGAGGGGGAGTCAACTTCTTTGTTATTACTGTGGTACTGTGCTCGATCTATGCTCACATGGTTTGCAACTGTCCGTTTTTGTCGAGATTGGTCATATGGAATTTTTGGAATCAAAAGTGACAAGGTACCATCTAACTATCATTTCAGATTGAGATACTGAAATATCATTATACCAAAATATTTGCCTTTTGATCTTTGTGAAATATTTGTCTTGTTATTTCTAGCTATGCAACATAACTAGTATACCAAAACAAAGAGTCTATATCGATTTTTACTGCCTCAGGAAAGCTACTGTGAGCTAAAATTACGATTTGAAATTTGGTAGGTAGATACCAAATTATGATTTGAAATTTGGTACACCATGTATGTTATTCAAAATTAGCTTTTAATACATTAATAGTGATAGAAGTGGGTAATTCAGAAACATACATGTGTAATTTATAGTAATTTCAAACTTTTTATGTAGCAAGGTATTGGCAATTTAGATGTAAATTCGGGGTATATTTTATTTTATTCACAATAATGATAGAACTAGGTAATCTTGACGTAGGCTTGATTGATATTTTAGTTTTTCTTATGAATGAGAGAAGTGAGTAATGTAGAAATGTGGGTAATTTAGATGTTAAGTGGTTATCTTATCTTTTTTTATAATGAAAGTGGTGGGTAATATTTCAAAAAATCCAATTCCTATTATTATCAATACTGATTGAATTCTAACTATTCGATGGCAAGATCTTTCTATTGTACTGAGATCAATTGGGAGCCTCCAATTAATAATACTAAGATACTCCATATACGATATAAAGTTTTCAGGTATTTCCATAGTGAAGTTTAGTCATTTAAGACAATCTAATCTATATTGTTGATAGAGATAGACTAGTGGTATTAAATTAACTCTTTCCATTTTCATATGATCAATATTAATACTATTTTTGTACAACAATTAGGAGCCAGTATTAACGTTTCATTTTGCACGCTATAGAATGAAGTGTGCTTTTAAGGGGTTATGAGTCGCCAGAGTGCATCGCTGTCCTCATAATAATTATTTGAACCATGCTTCTTGCAGAAGGATACCAGTGCAGTAGAATCTTTAGTGCCAATAACCGAAAGAATCAGTCTGAAGAATCGAATAAAGCGCATAGAAGAAATTCTCGATACCTCCGAGAAATCAGATCTGTTGAATGATAAGAATAGTAGCAGTGGCACCACCAAGGACACTGACAAGGAAAGCAGCAGCTCCACTGTCAAGAACAGTGCCAACGAAAGCAGCAGCAAGCAGAAAGAAATTGACGAATTGTCCCGAGACAGTGCACAAAAAGTGTTCGGTCGAGAGAAGGACCGTGCGGATATAAGTAGGATGCTTCGTGAGGCACCAGATACCTATGCAGCAAGCTCCAGCACCAGCAAACCTTATTCTGTGATTGGCATATATGGCATTACGGGTTCTGGGAAGAGTACCCTGGCACAATATGTTTGTGATCATGAGAAGTATGCAGGACATTTCAACCCTGTCATGTTCATTCATGTGGGGGAGACATTCAGCGTGGGTGATGTATTTCGTGATATGATGGAGCAGACCACACAGAGCCGTCCACCTAATAATGAAGGTCCTAAAAGTCTGAAAACAAAATTGAAGGAAACATTGAAAGACAAACGCTTCTTCTTGGTACTGGATGATCTTTGGGTCAACGATGACAATCAGAAGGAACTGGATATTCTACTTGATATGCTCACACTCAGTGCAGCACGGAGTGGAAGCAGAGTCCTTGTGACAGCTCAAAAAGGTCTACTTGATATGCTCACACTCAGTGCAGCACGGAGCTGGAGCTCTTGGTGCTCATCTGCAGCTCTTTCCAATGCCTGATTTGAAAGAAAAGGTCTACTTATCATTGCTCATGCATCATGCAGGACCATTTGCAACTGATGATGAATATAGAAAATATGAGAACATTGGAAGAAAGATTGCAAACAGGCTACGCAGGTCACCTATTGCAGCAGTAACAGTAGGAAAGCAGCTTCAGAACGAAAGTACCCGTTCCTGGGAGACAACAGCGAACCTTGATGTGCTCAAAAAGACCATGGGAGCTCTGTGGTGGAGCTATAAGCAGCTTGGTGTTGACATCAGGCGATGCTTTGCATACTGCAGCACTTTTCCCAAAGGATATCGATTTAAACGGGATGAGTTGGTTCGCATCTGGATAGCACAAGGGTTCGTAAACACCGGATGTAACCGAACAGAGGATCTGGAAGATATAGGCCAGCACTACTTTGATCAATTATTGAAATTCTCATTTCTGCAAGTACAAATATCAAAATTTGTCATTAAGACTGAAGCATTCACTATTCATGACCTGCTACACAAGTTGGCAGTGAGGGTTTCTGGAAGTGAGTTCTTTAGAATTCGTTTGAATGACTCACCAAAAGATATGCCACGAGGGGTTCTCCATCTCTTCATTGAGACGAACAATGTAGCAAAGGTCATTGAGAAAATTCTGGACATTGGAAATTTGCGCACCCTGATCATTAAGGAGGCTTATGCGGAGCCCGTGGAAACGATGAAAAGAAATCATGACCTAGAAAAGATCTTGGATCGTTTGTTCATGAGGCTGAGGAAACTGCGGCTGCTGATCATTAAGCGCTTGTTTAGTTCGCGAAAAGTTTTCCCAAAAAGTGCTACAGTACCCATCACATCGAATCTGGCGATACGTGCATAGAGCATTAAATGTAGACGAAAAAAAAATTAATTGCACAGTTTGGTTGGAAATTGCGAGACGAACGTTTTGAGCCTAATTAGTCCATGATTGAACACTAATTGCCAAATAAAAACGAAAGTGCTACAGTAGCCAAATTTTCCAACTTTTCGCGAACTAAACAAGGGCTAAACAAAATTGTCATACAAAAGACTTATCAGTCCCAGCATCCATTGATCGTATGAAGCATCTACGTTATCTTGCTTTCCATTTTTTGGGTCACTCATTGAATGTAATTTTGCCAAGCACGTTTAGCAAGCTTTACCATATGCAGATCATAGATATTCCTTATCATGAAGCATCCTTTCCTGATGATATGGCTAATCTAATTCATTTGCGTCATCTCGACGAGGCGGCTTTCCCCAACATTGGTAGCATGAGGTCACTCCAAACACTGGGAACCTTTGGAGTGAAGGAGGAACAAGGGTACGAGTTGAAGCAGCTGATGCATCTGAACAAACTTCGAGGCACTCTGAGAATAGAGGGTCTTGGGTTTGTTGGAAGCAAAGAGGAAGCTCTTGAAGCCCAGCTAAGCTACAAGAAGCGACTCAGAGGACTGGAACTGCTATTCGACGGGTATATTGATCCAGACAGGTACTTGAGGGCCTTTGTCCCCCAAACAATCTTGAAGAGCTCGGTATTCACCATGCAGACACACCAAAGCAACTGCACAAACTCGTACTGTTTTGTTGCAGCCAGCTGGCATCTATTCCTGAAGATAGTGAATTCTTCATTGGTCTGCGTGAGCTTCGCATTTTTGGTTGTGAGTGGGACAGGTTGCCAGAAAAGATGGAGCGCCTGGTGTCGCTCCAGACATTGGAAATTTGGTCCTGCAACAAGATGATGAAGCCTCGTCCGAAGCTGCCCAAGTCTCTTAAGAAGATTATTATCAGCGGGTGCCACAAGCTCAGTGAAACCTTTAAAGATAAGAAACACAAAAATTGAGGTGAGATTCAGCACATTCTTGAGAAAGACATTTCCTAAGGAAACATGAAGCCACTTTTCCTGGTACCCGGTGCGATAGCTGAGCTGAGATGCACGGTAAGTCTCGTGGCCACCATCCTTTTTCTAAATCATAACTGGTCCTTCCTTCTTATGTTTGTGAATCGATCCATCTGTGAAACAGACATCCGTTGACCTGTCAATGGAGGGAACATGCAGCCAAGGAGGGCGTTCAGATCGTAACCCAAACGGCAGTTCGCGCGCATGGTGTGCTGTGTGTTCTCGTGCCTAACAGATTATTGTGGGTCTGTGCTTTTGATTTCTTGCTTGCTTCGTTCCATTCCATCCTTTCTTCGAAAAAAGGCAGCGGCTAGTATTTGTAGTTTTGTTTGCTGCAATCCATGAGCGAGACAGATAATTCATGATCTAGTCCCAACTGTTGGGTGAATAATGCCGATTACCAAGCATAGGAACTCTGTATTGGTGCCAGCAAGAGAATTGCTGGTGTGTATATGATACTCACTGACAATCGCTGACTGCTTTGATACTGCCGGCACAACAATCGCTGAGATGCTTTAACTAAGCTTTGCTGCAGGTAGTGTGCATCATCGATCTTTGTTTTTTTTAAAAAAAATATTCATCGATCTTCGTTAAGCATATCTGCTCCGTGCTCCTTGAGCTTCTGTCCTTTCGGCTTTGGTCCAACTCTGCACTCATCTCTGTGAACCTTGGTGCATGCAGTGTTCGTCATCAGCCTCTGTAGCTTACAGGCCGCAATAAGCCCATCAAACGCTAGGCCATTTTCGATTGCCAAGCGTGTTTACTGTGAGGCCAGCCAGCCATAAGCCATTGAACCCGAAAAGGCCCGTAATCTTGGCCCCGGCCGTGTCTTCGACATCGTTTATGTGGGGGAATGAATGATGGGCCACTCCATCAAACAGGAGCAGCGCCGGCGCGACGCATCAGTCATGTGCGGGCCCACAAGAATTTGGATCTCTTTGCATTTAGGCCCATCTTAGTTGGCCCACGAGCTCAGTTTCGCACCTGCCGACGAACCCGTCCATGCCGCAAGCACACTCGCACAGGACGGCGGCGGCGCGCGCAGGTGTCCGGGAGGAGGGGGAGCCACCGTGGTGGGCACTCCCCTGAACAGGTGAACTGCGGCGCCGGCGGCGCACTGAGCAGCGCGTTGCCAAATGGCATGCACCTCGTTGGGGGGGAAGGGCGGAATCCTCGAGGCTCGCCGGTGGGTCCTACCGTCCACAACGCACCGCCGACTCTGGCGGCGTTGGAATGATTTCCAGTATGCTACCGCTACCACTCCCAGTCCCGAACAAGGTTTGCTACCAAGTCTGATTTTCTGCTCCCATGTTTCGCTCTCCAAAATTCCTCAGATATCTTGCTCCGTCATTTTCCTTTTTATTTATCTTCTGCAAAACTTTGGCAATTTGACTGAGAATTTCTCAAATTTTTACTCCAGCTACTTCGGTGATGTTTCAGTGTGTGTGATGGTGATGCTTGATTGCTTAGCAAGGTCTCAACCAGTTGTGTGTGCCAGTTACTCCGTATGTGTCTCCTATGCACAGAGAATAATTAGTTCATTTGTTTCCTTAATTAACGTGATTTTGGAATAAATGGGTCACCTGATTACCTGACTCACTGACTGCTTTGGGTTCCAGACTGTGCTGTTTCCTATACAACTTATTTCCCCTGTTCGTGTGATGCAACATCCCCTCTTATGCTGCCACTGTCAGGCTGAACAGAGAATTAAGGCCTTATTTAGTTCCAAAAAGTTTTCCCAAAAAATGCTACAGTAGCTATCACATCGAATCTTGCGATACATGCATGGAGCATTAAATGTAGACGAAAAAAAAAACTAATTGCACAGTTTGGTTGGAAATCGCGAGACGAACGTTTTGAGCCTAATTAGTTAATTGCCAAATAAAAACGAAAGTGCTACAGTAGCCAAATTCCCAAATTTTACTCAACTAAACGCAACATTAAAGAAGATGGAATCTACTGATCAGATAATCAAACTTTAATTGTCACTCTATTTTCGAATACAACTATTGTGGACCACTAGTACATAGTAAAGAAGTCCTCCTTAGAGCTCACAAGCAAAACGGAGGACATGTGGAGCAAAGCGGCAAAGTCTAGAAGAGGAAGAAGAAAAGAAAATTCTTTGCTTCTTTGCTAAAGCTGAATCCAATTCTTCCCTTTTCTTTTCCAGATATCTGTAGAATAGGATTACTGCAAAGAATGAGCATTCGAATAAAGCTGTATGAAGGGCACTTTTGCCCTGTTAGAATCTCTATATGGCATAAGCCCATAAGCAACCAACAAAAAACAAATACTTCGCTTCTCTTTGTGAAGTCCTCTATCATTTCACCTAACTCTTGCAATCCTGCTGTGGCAAGTCCTCTCTTCCCTGAACTCATCTCCCCCTTTGGTACCCGACTTCTGTACTAGTTGTCACTGCAGAATCGAAGGGTTGGTCTGTCCATCTCCACCACAACTGTTGGAACCCAGCTGGTGCAGCCACTAAATACTTGAAGCAATTCATAAACATATTGGTAGGTCCATCAGCTTCTCTTTTTTGATTCATTTTTTACGAGATTGACTACATACAGAACCTTAATATGCTTGCTCGTTGCATGTAGGCTGGAGGAGGACACTGCTAGGATTAATCGTCCTGCCACTCCTCTGCCCTTGCAAAGCAAATTTGCATCTGCTGTGTTTCTGTGTGTTGTGAGAGCAACAATGGCCGAGTTAGTGATTGGGCCACTAGTCTCAATGGTGAAGGAGAAGGCATCAAGCTACCTGCTGGACCAGTACAAGGTTTGGAAGGCATGGAGGAGCAGCGCAGGGTCCTGGAGCGCAAGCTGCCAGCAATCCTGGACATCATCCACGATGCAGAGGAGAAAGGAGCCTTCCGACCTGGAGTAGGAGCTTGGCTCAAAGACCTCAAGGCAGCAGCCTATGAGGCCAATGACGTCTTTGATGAGTTCAAGTATGAGGCACTTCGGTGAGAAGCCAAGAAGAAGGGACAAAACAGCATGCTCGGCATGGATGCCCTGCAGCACCTATTTCGAGCTCGCCCCATTGTATTACAGGATGGGAAAGAAGCTACGCAGGATTGTGCAGACCATTGAAATACTGGTCACCGAGATGAATGCATTTGGTTTCAGACACCTGCAGCAAGCACCACCATCAAGGCAGTGGCGAGAGACAGATCATGTAATTGATGACTCCGACAAGGATATTGTTAGCAGATCTAGAGACCAGGAGAGGAAGGAAATCATGAGGAAACTACTTGATGACGCTAGCAACATGGTTCTCGTGGTTCTTCCTAATGTCGGGCCAGGCGGGATGGGCAAAACCACCTTTGTCCAACTCATTTATAATGAGCTGGCAATCGAAAAGCATTTTGAGCTTCGGAGGTGGTGCTGTGTATCAGATGATTTTTATGTCAGTACCATTGCAAGCAACATCAGCCAGACCAATGAGAAAAATCGTGAAAAAAGCATTGAAGGATCTCCAGAGTGTAATAAGTGGAAAGAGGTACCTCATTGTGTTAGATGATGTATGGAATCGTGATGCTGATAAGTGGGGAAAACTAAAGACCTGCCTTAAGCAGGGTGGCAAGGGCAGTGCAGTACTGACTACAACTCGTGATTCAAAAGTGGCCGAAATTATGACCATGGGTGTGGTTGAAGCCCATAATATTGAAAAGCTGACTGATGAGTATTTGAGGGAAATTATCCAGAGTAGAGCATTCAGCTTGCAAAATCCAAATAGTGATGAGCCGGAAGGCATTGTTGGTAGTATTGTTGGCCGTTGTGCTGGTTTTCCTTTGGCTGCCAAAGCCTTTGGCTCTATGATGGGCACTAAGACTAGTACGAACGAATAGAAGGATATATTGGCCAAAAGTAACATTTCTAATGAGAGGACTGGAATTTTACCGATACTCAAGCTCAGTTTTGATGAACTACCATCACATATGAAGCAGTGCTTTGCATTTTGTGCTATATTTCCTAAAGATTACGAGATCAATGTAGATCTCTTGATTCAGCTGTGGATATCACATGACTTTATACCTGTGCAAGATGACGCCCAACCAGAAACTGTAGCAGCACAAATTTTCAAGGAGCTTACTTGGAGGTCATTCTTTCAAGATGTCAAGCAAACTCTTCCAATTAATCGCATCGTCGGGACAAGGTTGTCTCTTCGTAAGCGAACCATATGCAAGATACATGATCTTATGCACGACATTGCTCTATCTGTTATGGGGAAAGAATGTGTCACTATAGTAGATAAGCCAAGCATTAAGAAGTTGTTACCAAATCCTGCTCGCCATGTCTTCTTGTCAGAATATGCCACAGAGGTACTTGGGTCGAATAGACATCATGATGTATCTCTATTGGATGAATTTTTGAAGAAACAATCTCCAATGCTCCAGACTTTGTTTTTTGAAGATTATGATTACTTGGATATATCATACTACACTTCACTGCGAGCACTACACCTTCCTGCAAATGTATACCTTCCAGGGCAGATACACCTTCCAGGAAAGATACAGCATCTAAGGTATCTTAATCTGTCAGGAAATTGGGAGCTGAAGAAACTCCCTGAAGATTTAAGCATTATGTATAATCTACAGACATTGAACGTTTCTCATTGCCAAAACTTTGTCAGCTTCCAAAGAGTATGAAGTATATGTCAAGCCTCCGGCACCTCTTTACTAATGGATGCAATTTATTGACGTGGATGCCTCCAGGACTTGGACAGGTCACTTCTCTACAGACTCTATCATATTTTGGTGTCAGTGCTAGGCCAGGCTGCAGTACTATTGGAGAACTTCGAAATTTAAACCTTGGTGGAGAGTTAGAGTTAAGTGGTTTGGAAAATGTAACAGAAGCACTTGCAAAAGAAGCCAGTCTTGGAAATAAAGAGAAACTCACACACTTATCTTTCAAGTGGAATGATGATGCCCCTGAAAAACCAGATTGTCATAAGGTGTTAGATGCCCTTAAACCTCATGTCGGTCTACAGATGCTAATGATAGTTAACTATAAGGGCACTGGTTTACCATCATGGATAACCAATCATAGTCTGTTGCAACACTTGACTGAGCTTCAGCTGCTTGGTTTTATGTTGTGTGAGGAATTTCCTGAATTTTGTCATTTCAAATCTCTTCAAGTTCTTTACTTGGAGAAGTTATACAAATTGCAAAGCTTGGCATCCACAGCATTTCCAAAACTGAAGGAACTCCAGTTACATGACACGAAGAGCTTGGAGAGATGGGTGGCAACAGAAGGAAAGGAAGATGAACTAACCTTTCCTGTACTTGAGGAGGTTGATATTAAGAACTGTCCGAAGTTGACTAGTTTCCCTGAAGCACCAAAGCTAAAGGTCTTAAAGTTGGATGAAGACAAGGCGCTGCTCTCCTTAGCAATAATGAAACCGAGGCATGTGTCCTCACTGTCCAAGCTACAACTGTCTATCCAGGACACAGAAGCAAAACCACCTCAGATAGATCAGAACCATGTGTCATCTCTGTCAGCACTCGGGTTGCAGGGCTGCAACCTTTTCTTTTCAAGTCCATCACAGCCAACATTTGGGGTTTGGAAATGGTTTGTACAACTTGTGGATCTGGTGATTCAAAACTGCGATGTGCTAATGTACTGGCCAGAAAAAGTGTTTGAATGCTTGGTATCCTTGAAGAAGTTGGAGATTTGTGACTGTAACAAATTAATAGGGTCCACACAGGTGAAAGGTGGTGCACATACAGAAACAGTGGGTCAAGTCCTGCCACAGCTAAACAGCATAACCATATGGGATTGTGAAAGCTTGACAGAGCTCTTCATTCTTCCTCCACCTCTCAGAATGATTTTTATTCTCCGATGCCCGTGATTTGAGTTCCTATGGGGAAAAGAGGAACAACTTGAGACGTCCACAACCCTGGAATACTGTCACGACCTTGCATCTACCAGTATGATGGAGGAATCACGATCTCCAATGGATCGTCGTCCTCGTCCATGCCTAGAAAATCTAGATATATATGATTGTGGTGACCTGGTAACGCTTCCGAATTTGCCATCGTCCCTAAAGCATTTAAGCATCAGCCATTGTAGAAAGCTCTGTTCCGTGTCAGGACAACTGGATGGACTCCAGACATTATACATTTATGGGTGCAATAAGTTGCAGTCGCTCAATTCCATGGGGGACCTGCCGTCAGTAGAAACATTGTCACTTTACTGCTGCCCATGCCTTGCGTCCTTACCTGGTGTTCTAGGGACTTACTCTGCTCTTCAGAACCTTACGATCAGTCATTGCCCTGCCATAGATCTGAAGCCACTTTATAAACGCCACCAGCAGCGGCTTGACAGCCTTGATTATAAACACCTATCACATGCTCATTCAAGCATCCCAGGTGACGGTACCACCTTTCAACGTCCGTTTTCCATCCCTTTTTCAAATCACTTTGCTTGCCCTCTATGCTGCTAATCTACACCATGTAAATTTGAATCAGCATTTAACCTGCGAGATTCTTACACCATTTTCCATTTCCAGGGCCAAATCTGAGGGATCCAAAATCTTGGAAGTATGCTATCCCTTGGTGTTGAGATCAGCTGATCCGGCGTCACCGGAAGTACTGCTGAAATGGGATCCTGAATGCTTTATTTTGGAGCGCAAGTTGTGGTGAATGGAAGCAGTAACCAGATTTCAGCCATTCATGGAGCCGTGTAGTAATAAGTAATCTATTTCCCATTTCGTGGGCCTACATTACGATCAAGGAAGCCAGACTGCCTTTGTCAACAACATGCTTATTTGTGGGAGTATACGTTGGATGGTCCAAAAAGATGCCCGAGTGTTATAATGAAGTCCGGTTTGAGAACGTATTAATGTTTACCCCCCTGTTATCAATTTATTGTACTGCGATATGACACATAATGCACTGGACGTGTGCTATTCATGTACTCCTAGTATGAATAAATAAAAGGAAATAAGTACTGTATTTGTTTTCTGCTAGTTAAACATTGCTGTTTCGCTTCTGTACTTGTCCTTGATAACAAGTTTCATGTTAGGCTCAACCATATCCTTCTATGACATATATGCAAGTTATCAGTCTGCAACTGTGCATATAATTAAGATGAAATCATTGTGCGCTCCATGATATTCCATCCCTTCTATTTCATCTCTAATTGGAGGGACAAAAAATAGAAAAACATGCATTTCGTGCCCTGCGGGTCACCCACGGATGAAATATCACTACTACAGAATAAGCTATCACTGCCGACCCTATCACTACCGGAATTTTAAAACCGACACTGATAGATGCATCACTGCCGGTTCATAAGAAAAAAAACTATCACTGCCGAATTTTCTAACAAACCGACAGTAACATATATTATCACTGCCGGTTGGTAATAAAAGCCGGCAGTGATGTTTATCACTGTCGGTTGCATTTCATAGACCGGCAGTGATCCATAGGCTCCGGACCCGAAATTTTTATTCATCCTGGTTAACTTGTCCGTGCGGCCGCCGAATCCACCTCGCTCTCTCTCCTCTCTCTCATATCTCTCCCCGCTCTCTCTCCTCTCTCTCATATTTCTCCGCTCCTTAGACCTCCTCCAGATTTCCCCAAATCCACTTCCTCTCTCCATGAACTTCCTGTGCGTGCGTGCAGTAGCCATGGAGGAGCTGCTGCTGCCATGCTTGCGCGCAAGGGAGAAGGAGATCGACCGGGTTGTCGGGCAGCGGCTGTGCCAGGCCGTGTGGGGTCCACGGCGGGGCCAGGCTTGGCCCCCTCGCCTACGCCGGTCTGCTGCCATGGGCGGCGGCCACCTGCTACACGCAGGGCTGCGTGCACAGCAGGGGTATGCCGAACGGGGCGCGGGATGCGACCAGCGGCGCGGGGCAGGCGGCGCACGGGCCAGGGCGCGCAAGGGGCGGCCGAGAGATGCACTGCAGCGGTACGGCTAGAGAACAGTTCACGAGGACTCGCAAGTGGCTCATGGTACTCTTTCTCATCCCCGGCAATTTTTCCTTCCCGGTGCTCTTTCTCCTCTCTCACACTCTTTCTCCTCAGATCTGTCTTGGGGGCGGCAAATGGGGGCGCGGCCTCAGATCTGTGATGTATGAATCAATTTGTGGATGAGTTGATTTTGTGATGTGTTCAACCCTTCTGTGAGATGTATGAATCTATTCGATTTGTGGATGAGTTGATTTATGTTGTGTTGAATCCCTCCTCCTTTGTCTGTGATGTATGAGTTGTTTCTTGTATGAACTGCTTGATGGACCGGCAGTGGGGGGAGCCTGCGAGCATGGCGGTGGTGGCGGGAGCTAGCGAGCATGGCGGTGGTGGCGGTAGGCAACGAGCTTTCTTGCTGTACTTTTTTTTTTGTTTTTTTAAAGCTTATCACTGCTGGGTGAAGTGTCGGCATTGATAGCCAAAGGCATCACTGCCGATTCGTAGGAACCGACAGTGATAGCTTACCCTCATCACTACCGGTATGGTTGTGCCTGTTCAAAATCCGACAGTGATGGAGTATTTTGAACCGGCAGTGAAGTGCTATTCTGACGTAGTGTATGACACCTACACCCAACCCGAAACCATCACAGGCATTGACCCGAAGACACCTACGGGTCCGATGTTGCACCTGCACCCACGGGTGTGATTGCCATCACTACCTTGGAGATGCCAGGAATACCTCCATAAATTGGAATCGACATGACATCATCCTTACGACGACCGCATAACCCTTACCACTACCTATGCATCATGAGAACGACAATGATTCTTTGGCAAATTATGATACGTAGTAAAAGAAATTAATGGTTAAAATCTAACTTGTTTGAGTTGTCCATGATCTAAATATAATTATCATTCCATAATGGAGAGTTTATAATTCTTTGATATAACAAATTCAATTTAATAAAATGTAAATGCAAATTTTGAATAGAAGATACGATAAGCACTAGATTAAAAGTCGAGCCAATTCCCTCAGTGCCATTAGAAATTTTGTGACTTCTCTATGTGCCATTAAAATTGCTGAATTTCCTTGTCAGCCATTGCAAAAAAAAAAAAAATCCCTTTATGCCACTTTTGACATGTTTCGTTAGTTTTTTTATGCAAAGAGGTACTGAACGAACACTGGAACTATATGAAATGACCTCGGGGCACTTCTTGCGAGCCAGAAAAGGAAGAGGAAGTGGCGGTCGCCTAGAAGTCACGCTGATTTTGGAGAAGAACGGACCAGGAAGACGAATGCTAGAGCCGTGACCATACGGCTATTTTGGTGCCCTAGTGAAACGACAAAGTTTGGTGGGTCCCACTCGTCAGTGTAATTAGGGGCAGCAATATATGTCATTTCAACCAGTTCCAATGCTCATTTAATTTAGTGCCTCTATCCATGAAAAGACTAGCAGAGAATTGGCTCTTAAAAGTTTGAAGCTAAAATATATATTCATGATGTCACATAAAGGGATCCAAGAAGAGCTGATGTAACTTTAGCTTATGTGTTAACTAAATACATATCATGCTAAAAATAGAGAAATTATAGAAATTCTAACCAGAGGTCCCAAAGGGGCTTCCCATTTAACCCTCCCTAGACTTGCTTGAAAAAAACACATCTTTAAATTCTCACAAAAATAAAAATAGACATTTGGCCTTTAATTCGGTAGATTCGTCCAATCACCATTGATCTTAATCGATGTGGCGCAAGATCTAAATGATTGTTTGTGCCATTGTAATAAATTAAGAGTGTAGATCTACAATCTAAAATCCTTATTTGTAAAAGGTATCAAAGAAAGTTAGTAAAAGATACTGTAAGCACAATAGGTTCAATTTACTTGAGGATAAAAAATGTAGCATTTAATAAGGTCAAAATCTGAAAGTAAAAATTTAGGTTCATGACATCATATCGTCATATAAGATATGCGTTGCCACAAGAGCTATCATAGTTTAAGCTAAAGCTTTAACTAAATACATATGTAACATACACAGAGAGGTGCATGCAAAGGAAAAAAGACCATGAATATGCAAGAAAAAACAGGAATTTAGAAAATAAACAAACATAAAATATAAATTTGAATACAAAATTAAGAATTTTTTTGTTAGTTAGTTGTATTAAATAGTAATAACTATGCTTATGTCTCATAAGGTTCTAGACCTGCCGTACAAAGCATTGGTTGACAGACTAGTGTTTATAATAATGATATTTTGTTTCTTGGATCACTACTGGAAAACCGAGATTTGCCTAGTGTTTAATGGTTTGCCTAGTACCAATCGTCGGACACTAGGCAAAGAGCTTGTTTGCCGAGTGTTAGACCCCGGAGCACTCGGCAAAACAAAGGCACTAGGCAAAATAACGATTTGCCGAGTGTCGACACTAGGCAAAGAAATCCACTCGGTAAATGACCATTTTGCCTAGTGTCAATGCTAGGCATACCATCACACTCGGCAAAGGCTGCCGGAGGGCAACCGCCGTTACCATTTTGCCGAGTATCTTCCGTTAACACTCGGCAAAATTAGAACTTTGCCTAGTGTCTCCGGACGACACTAGGCAAACCGGCCAGTTTGCCTAGTGTCTTACAGAGACACTAGGCAAAATATTTTTTCTTTTTTTGATTTTAGCTTCCAATTTTTTCTGTAGCTTTCCTACTATACCTTGACCAACATGTTGAAAGTTGGCATAATTTTATGAAATTTTGCTATATTTCTTTAGTTTATTTAATTTCTTTGATTTTTTTCGACAAATGCAAATTTGAACTGCAAGTGTGTCGAATAATGCCAATTCATGAATGCAAAAATGATATTCATGTTAGTAAGTGTTAGTTGAGGCCGTATCCAGAAACAGACCAAAAATTTCACACATCTTCACGTCGAGACATGACCACGAACTTGCGAGCAAATAGTTTTTAAATTCTATTAAATGAAAACGGAGTCTGAATACGTGACGATGTGCTCGAAATCTTTTTAAATTTTTATCATGACACCCGCATGCGATATCTTGACTTGTCGACAAGTTTCATGAATTTCAGACTCCGTTTTCATTTAATAGAATTTAAAGCATCATACGTGACGATGTGCTCGAAATCTTTTTAAATTTTTATCATGGCGCCCACATGCGATATCTTGACTTGTCGACAAGTTTCATGAATTTCAGACTCCGTTTTCATTTAATAGAATTTAAAAACTATTTGCTCGCAAGTTCGTGGTCATGTCTCGACGTGAAGATGTGTGAAATTTTTGGTCTGTTTCTGGATACGGCCTCAACTAACACTTACTAACATGAATATCATTTTTGCATTCATGAATTGCCATTATTCGACACACTTGCAGTTCAAATTTGCATTTGTCGAAAAAATTCAAAGAAATTAAATAAACTAAAGAAATATAGCAAAATTTCATAAAATTGTGCCAACTTTCAACATGTAGTCTCATTTTATGTAGGGAGGCTCGATAAAAAGTTTGAAGACCAAAATTGAAAAAAAATAAATAAGTTTGCCTAGTGTGCCAGCTAGACACTAGGCAAACTGGCCTCTTTGCCTAGTGTCTCATGGAAGACACTAGGCAAACTTATTTTTTATAGTGTTTGCCTAGTGTTGGGTTATCGACACTCGGCAAAGTTAATCAAATTTGATGTTTTTCAAATTTTCATTTGAGATCATTTGGTGTCTCAAAATTATTTTAGTAGTTTTGATTTTAATTTTTTAAAATTTAAAATTTTCCCATTTTTAAAGGTTCAAATTTTGCAATTTTATTTTGAAATTGATTTTGTTTGGTGTGGATTAATTGTCTTTCAGAGAAAAAACTGCAAAGAATCCTTATTTGAAAAGAAAGTCTCACAAACGCGCCTTAACCGGGCCAGCCAAAATGCAAGGGCAGTAAATTTTATAAGAGCAACAGACAAGTGAGAAAACCGGCCGCTCGTGCTCCACTTGTCTCTACTCTAGTCCACACGCGCGAGCGAACCCCGCACCAACGGCGTGACACCCTTCTCCCTCCACACTCTTCCCCTCCAAAATCCGACATCAAATTGTGCGAGAGAAACGTAGCAAAATCGAAAGGGGAAAAAGGAGCTAAACCCAAATCGACCAAACCCAGCCCCGGAACACCCGCCTCCGCCGCCGCCGCCATCGCCGGCGGCCACTGCAAGCGCGGCGCGGTGTCCGAAACCTTCTCCTGTGCTGGGAACCCCATCCACCGCCATTCCCCAGGCCGCGACGGCGGCTAGGGTTTGGGAGCGCTCGCCCGCGGCCGACTGCCCCGTCTCGGACCTCGACCTCGACCTCCGTCCTTGCCGGGCCGGCTAGGGTTTGGGAGCGCTCCTCGGCGCGGCCCGTCCGTCTGCTCCCACGGCGCCGCCCCATCCTCACCATCCTCTCCGACCTCGGTGCCCCCTCCACCAGATCCGGCGCTCGGCCCCCCTCCACCTGGACGACGATAAGGAGCAGCAGGCGGCGGCTGGTGGGTCATTCGACGCGGTGGTGGAGGAGCTGCCGCCGCCGCCGGCGGCATCTACGGCGAGGACGGTGAAGGATGTCAACCCTCACGAGTTCGTCAAGGCCTACTCCGCCCTCCTCAAGCGCTCCGGCAAGGTAACAGTGCCCGACTCACCCCATTTCCCATCTGATTCGACGCTGCAACAAATGGTCGCGCATCGCTGCAGTCAGCGGAGACGAGCTTGTGCGATTGCATGGGATTGCCGTTGCCCGAGCAGTTAGTAGCTGTACTATGATTACATGGATCCATCGCGCGTGCTACTGCTTTGGTTATACCAGTGAACTGCTCACATTTGATTGGTAGGTTGGAGCGTGATTTGCTCACATAACTACTAATCGTGATCTGTTGGGCATAAGCAATGCCGTTCTTCCGGTTCTTAGGCCTCCGTGGTAGCTTTTCTTATTCGAGTCTAGATCACCTGTTCAGAAAAGCCTGTTTGTAAAGTGTTTTTTAATGTATATATATGCATGGGTTTTAGGCAAATTTTAACTGTATATGCTGAAAATTCCCTGAGCACTCATCTATTTTAACTGTATATTTTGTTTTCTATTGATATCCGTCAAGACAGTTTGTGGTTAGCCTTAGGTGTGGCTCTGTTCAGAATGGAATGGCTGTTTCAGGATGATCTGTTCAGAATGGAATGGCTATTAGCCTTGGGTTTTACTCTGCTCTGTATTTTCTACTTGCTTCTAGCCTCTCGTCCTCCACCGCGCGCTTGATGGTCGACAGAATGCTGGAACAGTTCATCCTGTAGTAACCTAATTGATCAACTGACGAAATCCATTTACTAATCTTCTTGTTCAACAGAAGTCTATGGCTACAGCCTCTTCCTTGTGCATGCTTATTACTAGATGAAAAGCTCGTGTTACGTTATGCCACACTCCTCTCTTCTAAATTGGACATGCCTTCACATTCCAATCCTGCATATCCTTCTAGAGACCAGCTGTGAGCTTGGCACCGAACCTTTCTTTCATGTTCAATTCGAGTAGCATGACTGCTTTGATTAGCTGTTCTGTTTTTTCACAGTTTACTGACTAATTTGCCTTATTGGTTCTATGTTGCAGGCTAGAAAGGATCTTGTCCACTACTGGTGTATTTTGTTGAGACAGAAGGTCATGTTGATCTTTTGGATTTCCTTCCTGTTTGGTAAGGCCTATTTCCAAGTTATGAATTGGAATGGAACAATCAATTGGAGCATACAGATTTGTTTCTTGGTGGGAATGCAATTGCAGAAATATATAGATATATATTTGATTGCTTCCTGTAGATATTTGTTTTTACTACTTATACTCGCATGCTTGTATTATTTTGTGTGTTTGTTTATGAAATGCACCTGTAGTATATGCGATAACTTCCTGTGTTGCATATTTATGAATTATGACTTGTGATGATGTTCTAAATAATGGTCTTGTGTTTGTGGATGTATATATGTATATTTGTGACGGTCAGATTCGAATTTGAATTATATATATATGTGATCATATTTGAATTTGAATTATTTATTTTTTTTTGCTGAAAAATCCACTGTAGGGGCGGTTCTTGATATGTTCAAAAATCACACTAGAAGCTAACTATTATTCTTAATAACTTATGCAGGGGCTGGACGGTTGTAGAGTCTACAGGATGTCACACACGCAAGGTCAGTGGCATCCTTGGCCTTCTGGTCAAGGAACACTTCCCTGGCTTGGTCCAGTTCGCCGGGAGAGAGGAGCCGCCCTACACGTTTGCCCACTACGCCAACGCCCCCGATGCTATAGATCTGCTTGGCAGGACATTCCCCAACAAGGCGGAGCGGGTGAAGGCTGAGCTGTGGGTAAGTCTTCCTCGCACTACATTGTTCAATACATCGCATTCATTGGACATTTTTTGAAATAATGAATGAATACTTCGTGTGTATATGCAGGATTTCTTCAGACTTCAGGAAGGCTTTGAGGACACGGCGGATGTGGTGCTAACCAAAGCATGTAAAAGACTCGTGAAGCAGCTGCATTACGAGGCACGCGTCCAGGCCATCATAACATACCACGGATCCTACCTTGCAACGAAGGTCACGAAGAAAGAAGCAAGAGATATGGCACTGACCAAGGAAGAGTTCATGAAGGTAAATGTATTCGAACATTAATAATGTAGTGCTGATAGCTTTAATTTAACTTCTTATATGTCATATACTTCATGGCTTGTAGGTGGTTCCGTGCTGGTGCTCCGGGGATCCCCGATGCTGGGAGATGATGGTGGACAAGTGGTTGGACCCCGAATGGATTGCCCAGCACAAAGCTTGTCGGGAGCGCCGTTTGCAGATGATAGGTGTACCACACCATCAAGGCAACCGCAGCCTCAATGGATACGCGCAAACTTGGGTACGAGAATCCATTTTTTTATTATAACGTTGTATGTTGCATGATTTCTAATCATCTTGCTGTTTTTCTCGCAGTCATCGTCGCATGGTGGGCAGCCGGTTACCCAGTTCATGGCATATGCCATGGCCCACAAGGGCAAGGCAAAATCCGACGTCTCCTACAACCCGGATGACCCTCCTTCGGCATACAGCAACGCGACCATCCATAACCGTCTCAGTCAGTATACTGAGATGGCAAGGGCGGTCCATGGGCCAGAGTACGATCCGAGCGCCCATGACTTTGACGGAGAGATCGTCATGAGGGTGGGAGGTGGCAAGAAGCATGGGCGATATTGGATGGGTGATGGTGTCATCGACACGTCCTCTACTCCCACCCTCTCCCAGATCCGAGCACGGAGCACGAGCGCAAGCCCGGCCATACGTCCATGGCCAACCACTGCTTCGCACCTTGTCAACGAACTCCAGGTAATTTCTGTTTTATTCGTTGCTTATTGATTTTTACATACCTTTGCCTTACTTTAATATTGGGGGTCAAATGTTGTAGGCCCAACTGCTAGAAGAAAGGAGGCTTCGCGAGGAGATGGAAGCGAGGGCGGTGGAAGAGCGGGAGGCCCAACGACAGAGGATAGAGGAGCTGGTGGGGTTCGTGTCCACTCTTGGCGCCGCTATGGGGCGGACCATGCCAGCTAGCCTAGTCTTGCCACTTCCTCAAGCAGCTACTCCTGTGAGTACCAATATATTACTTATTATGTTCCAACCTGACATAGGGCACACTAGAAAAAATATGCAATCTCAAACATACAATATGGTGTTGGTGGTGACGGCAGTTGTTGTTGTGGTGTGGTGGTGGCAGTTGTGGTGTTCGGGTGGCGGTGGTGTTGGTGGCGGTGTATTGATATGTATGTTCTTGACGGTCATCGTGCCGTTTGTTTTCTTGCAGGGTTTGGAAACCTCTCCGTGCAGGGGAGGTTCTGCCGAAATTTTTTATTGACGGTATCCTTTTCATTTTTTTCAGCATCAATCGGGCGTGGCATCGAATCAAATTGGAGGGTCGCCGGCTTCACAGATTGGAGCGTCGCCGGCACCACAGCTTGAGCCGAATCAAGTGGAAGGGTCGCCGGCTTCACAGATTGGAGCGTCGCCGGCACCACAGCTTGAGCCGAATCAAGTGGAAGGGTCGCCTGGAGCATCAAACCACGGGCCTCTTCACCCTTGACAATCGTCGTGATCAGCTTGTTGTGAACTTTGTTAAGAAATTTGGTTGTGCACTTATGAACTTGTGAACTTGTGGCACATTTGGACTTTTGGTATGAACATGTGATATATGTGAACATGTGGTTCTTATTTATGATTCATGTGATATATTTGTGGTGTTTGAATATGATTTATATTTGTGTCGCAAATGGAATAATAAAAAAAAATTCAGCTTCTGGTTACTTTGCCTAGTGTCAGGGGTCTGACACTAGGCAAAGGGGCTACACGTGGCACACCTGGGAACAGGCTTTGCCTAGTGTCAGGAAACTGACACTAGGCAAAGTAGACAGTTTGCCTAGTGTCGGAGGCCTGACACTAGGCAAAGCTTGGCATATTTGCCTAGTGTAGGCGGCCTGACACATATTTGCCTAGTGTCGGACGCTTGGCACTAGGCAAACCTTGCATACTTTACCGAGTGTCAGACCTCCGACACTAGGCAAAACGTCCGTTACGATTTCCACCGTCAGTGGAATACTTTTGCCGAGTGGTGTCCTTGACACTAGGCAAACACTTTACCGAGTGTCCGAGGTTTGACACTCGGCAAAATGCTCTTTGCCTAGTCCGCCTCTGCCGACCCTTGTTTGCCTAGTGTGACACTAGGCAAACTGTTTGCCTAGTGTTTCTGGGCCTTTGCCTAGTGCCTGCGGCACTAGGCAAATCGCGCGATTCCAGTAGTGGATTGTTTTTTTTTGGAGATACTTGGAATATACAAACCTTAACTTGAAGATGTTTAATAATTCTTTTCTTTTGGGAACAAGATGTATAATAATTCAGTAAATAATAAATCTCACCGAGTGACACAAAGACTGAAAGAGACACTGCATGCATGCATGCATTCACCTCAATTAAGAAAGAACGTCCAGTACCCAAATACATCCATCCATATATAGGCAGACGGAACGGCCGTTGTGTATATATAGACACACGATTTGCTGCCGTTAGACCTCGATCTCCATGGACGTGAACTCATGCACGTCGTGCACCGCCTGCTTACAGTTGCGTGTCTTCATGTCGTGGTGGTCGTCGTCCTCGTCTGCAGCTTCCGCTTCCGTATCCGGCAGCCGCCCGTATACCTCCCCAGACCCAGCTGGATACTTTCTGCACACGTACACGTAAAGCCCGAGGACGAACACCGTCATGAGGACCACGCACCATCCGAACTCCAGGTTTACAACAGCCACAGCATGTCGCAGACTGTCCTCGCCGTGGCAACGCAGGTTGACGCCACCGTCGTCGAGGGAGCAACCCTTGGGAGCCATCCCGGGGATCCACGCGACGCCGATCACGACGCCCCACAGCCCCTGGAACGCGAGGGACGCGGACCGGACGAGGCTCACCGCGAACTGAAGCTCCGCGGGAAGGCCGCCGGCGCCGGCGCCGAGGAGCGCGGTCGCGAGGCAGGCCGCGGCGGCGGCCTGCAGGAACCAGTGGAGCCGGCCCTCGACGCCCGCGTGGTCCGTGGAGTGGACGTGGAACACGAACAGCTCCTGCGCGAAGAGCGCCGCCAGGAGGAGCATACAGAGCGTCGTGTGGCGGCGACGGTGGGGGAGCGGTTGCGGTCGAGGTCGAGGTAGATGGCGGAGCCGGCGTAGACGAGGAGCGAGGCGTACATGATGGCGTGCTCGTGGTTGGGCAGGCGCTCCGGCGGGATGGAGCCGTTGGCGCGGAACGGCATCGGCGAGTAGGCCAGCATCTGGGTGGCGAACCCGTAGATGCCGCCGGCGAGCATGACGATGAGCTCGAGGTGGCGGACCCGTGGCGCCGGGAACCACGCCGGTGCGACGTACGATGAGGAGTAGGATGTCGGGGCAAGGAAGACGAAGAGCCGGATGTGGTTGAAGAGATGCCACAGGCCGAGGCCTGAGAACAACACCCCGCCAAGGATGTGGTTGATGCTTTTATCAATGGCGCCACGGGGCAGCATCGTGGATCAGTCTCAGCAGCTTAATTGTGCACGTTGAAGGAGGCGATTTTTGTTTTGTTGGTGCTAATAGTAGTTTCTTTGTTGGCATACTAGGGATTTCGCATGTATGCATGTAATGGTCATTGGTTAGGGTGATGAACTGATGATCGATCATATATATGGATGGCAGAAGAGCACACATGCATGTAGGAGTTGCTTGCAAGGCTTGTTGTTTGATCCCCTTACAAAGTCAAATGTGAAGATACGGTTAGCTGATGATTGTCACATCAAAGAAGTCGTTGCTAGCTGGGTAACTATTATATTACTAGATAAGGCAAGGATTATATTACTGTTTTGGGCTAAAAAATACAATTCTAGATGTATTTTTATTGAAGTGTTTAAAGGTCGTTGATCAAATGTATAGGATAAAACCATTAATGTTTATGTTTCAAATAAGTATATTATGAAAATATATCTTATGAGAAATTCAATGATACTGATTTTATATCGTAACTATTTATATTCTTTCTATATAGTTAGTTATAAATTTGAGATATTTTAACTTAGTATTTTACTAGAATTGTATTCTTTGATTGGTGGAATGAGTAACACCACAAGAAAAGCTCAATTAAGTAGCTGAGGTTCTTTTACACGCAACGAACACAATTATATATAGCACATGCTCCATACACGTGTTACAAGCTCAATTAAGTAGCTTACGTTCGTTTACACGCAATGAACTCAACTATAGCACACAGCCACACACACGTGTAATTGTTATCGAACTCAAAAACGATCTCGATCGTCCTTTGAATTGATGCTAAGTAGTCTATATCGCTCTATGTTTGCCAGCTGCCTGACGAATGAGTCTCGATTTTATTTGTGATGGTGAACTTCACTGTTCATCACATCGTAATTTCACTCTCCATCCATGCACTAGATCTCTTGCAGTGTAATAACAACACTACAAGTACCGTGCCTGTGAAGGTCGTGAAGAGTGATGGACTGATATCTGATGGGCAGAGGATATATGGTGATAAGCCTACGCTGAGCCTGTACGACGGCAGTGCCGGCGCGCGGCTGGACGAGTGATGAGTGGTGCGATGTGGCCCTCACTGGCGCCGGTATATTAGGCTACTACTAGAACACCCCTAACTCAAAAACTATGATGATTTTATAGTCATTAATTAACGTACTATCTTTTTTTTTTCCGAGACCCAGTTACAGACGCAGACAACGCACACACTCACCCTCGCACACATGCACACCCTACCCTATGTACACCTCCGAAGAACTAAGTAGGACCGGCAAATTTCGAGATTGACGAAGTTACCACAGGCATCGATAGACATGTCGCGTACCACTGAAAGACTGGCACCGTTAAATCCTGTAATAAATCCAGAAAAATTCAAGCACCCGTGTCAAGTCGGGGACCCGTTAAATCCTGAATCTTGAAATAAATAAAACTAGAAAAATGCAAACACCCGTGTCAAGTCGGGGACTTGAACCCAAGTGGACAACAAGGAACACAACTAGCTGAGCTACGCTCAGTTCACAATTAAGGTGCTAACCTAAACAAACAAGAATCCTGATAGGTTAAAGGAAAAAGAGAAAGGAATGATTTCTTATAATGAAACAATTGTCTATGCCGAAACTAAAATTTGAACGTATATGATTGGTAGATGATATCAGAGAGAGACGGTATTATTGGGGGTAAGCATATGATTGGGACCCTATTGAAATGTTTAGTGTCCAATTACAAAGCTTATAGATTTGATTCAAAAAGTTTTGGGCCTATGTAACCCCTATAGACTCTTTGTAGATATATATAAGCCCACCCGTGAAAAGAATAAAAAACTTCCCTCCCACTTTCTATTGGAAGTGAGGAGACGGAAGGTGGAGAGAACCTTTGGCGCTTACATCGTTTGGCTCTCCCTCTGTCTCTCTCTTTTTGAGGAAAACAGGAGGGGTTTTCCCTACTAGGATTTATTAAACAAATAAAAAGGTACAAATACAGTTTCACAAAACAAAGAAGGAAACAAAAAAATAAGAAAAATTACACATAATTGTCTAGCCATGAACTATAAGTGAAGGTCGGAGTACTTGCTTTGCCCGGAGGATAACCCCTGCAAACTCATATCCTTGAAAATTTGCTTGCATCATCGAAGGGAGACAGGTCTATTTTTGAAGATATGGTCATTGCTGCGCACAGACCAAGTTGCCCAAGACATGCAGATTAGGATTTCCAGGAAAAAGGAACTGCAAGCTGCATTTTGAAGCTGTCTAGAATATCGAAGGGATCTATCAAGCCCCAGTTTGTAAGTGGAGCGTGTTCCAGCATTGGACAGCGAAGGGGCAGGCTAGGAACAAGTGAAGGAGGCTTTCCTCGAGGCCATGACTGCATAGGACACAATTGTAATCATCAAGGGCCATATACTTCCTTCGCAAAAGACCTCAGGTGCTTAGTCGATCCATGAGAAATCTATATCTATATCTATAACTAATAATAAAGACGCAAAATTTCCGGCCATTTTTTCCTTCCATCCATTTTTTTTGCCCGTCTTCCTCTAACTATCGGACAATAGAGAGTTTCTTCTGTCCAGACTTATATATATACAACCCGTGTTCATACGAGTTAGAATAGCTCTTGTCTAGCGCGATACAAAGTCCGATTCCAAAACATATTGGGTTGTGTATGGTCTATGTTTTACCAAAGAGTCCATACTCCTACGCAAAAAAATCCATACCCAATACGATTACCATATATAGTAAATTCGGTTTATTTCCTTTTCCTATTCCGTCATCTGTTGGGCCTTTTCCTGTTTTTTAGACTATCTCCGATCAGTTACTATATCCGATCCATTTTCTATTTTCGTATTCATTCACTTCTTTTCCTGATTTTCTCTTTTTTGTTTTCTTTTTCTTTTCCCTTTTTTTTGTTTTCTGGACTATCAAGTCTGTTCATACCCTTTCCCTTATTATTTTGCATGTCATCTTTGTTTTCCCGATTCTCTCATGATTTTTCTTATAAACATAAAAAAATAATAAACACAATATTATGGGTCTTTGGATCATTCATCCTTCCCTAATCCTTAATAATCAAATATTCCCACTACTAAATTATTGATGTAATTTGATTAAGAATAAAAATTATTCTTATTACAACCGTGATCAGAGAACGGTCTAATTAATTAAATCACGAACAAAAATCTTGGGTAGTTTATTGTCCAATCTAACCGAGAGAAGCGGCAACAGGAGTTGCGCCTCCAGCAGATGTGGCGCCGCGGGAGGCGGTGGCGGCCGGGCGGCAAGGCGGCCACGACAACCTGTTGGGGTGGGGAGGCAAGCGGAGAAGGTGCAGGGGGTGGGGAGGAGGTTGCAGATGCCGACGAGGTAGTTGCCGCCGACAACAGCGACAGCGAAGCGGACGCGGCTGCTAGGGCGGAGCCCTAGCGAGCGAGGCGGGCTGCCTGTAGGGATTCCTCTTTTCCAGTGAACTTTTCCACTCTTTTCACTGATATAATTATGTTTATATATTTCTACTAATTTTGCACAACATAAGGAATTTGCTAATTTGGCTAGCATTATTCAAAATTGCACTTTATAGACCGTCAATGTCCTAATGTAATTAGTGCTTCATTGCTGATGGATTAAATGCAAAATATACATATTAGTAACTAAGTAGAGATACAAGTTTTGATTTCGTCCCGTTGCAACGCATGGACATTTTTGCTAGTAACTAAAAAAAACTTTTCCCTTATCGATGTCTGCTCCCACCTCTTGGTTGCTTGGTCGTGGTCTCGTGGACCAAGTATGGTTGTCGTCGACTCGTAGAGCCCATGGCTCATGTTCTAGTGCTCATCATATGGATTTGATAATGCATCTCAATTGTATTATACGTTCACCTGCAAACGTGATTGATGGGGCAAACGACATTATTGCCGTAGTATGTTTGCAAACTCAGCGACTTGAGATATGCAGCAGCTAACTTGAACTTGGAGGAACTCGATGACTTCGGTGTTGTACGGACATTTGAGGCATCGGCGGCTATGTTGGGACATAGTCCTTCGCGCGTACCTTCACCCGGATGGATGAAGGTACCTAGCGAAGGTACCTTCACCAGGGTGAAGGGAAAGCTTGGGAGCCAGTCCCACACAGGAGAATTGAGTGGGAAGAGAGAGAGCCCTTTCCCCTTTGTCCTTGTGTTCTATTTATAGGGGAGGTGGGGAGATGTATCTTCCTCCCCACCTCTTTTAGTTCATGAATTTACCTAAATGTCCTCAGACCTACTAGGCACTAGGCCTTTTTACATGGAGGGGGGTAGTCACAGCCGCCCCTACCCCCACAGTAGCCCCTTGGCCACTAGGTTTTGGTGGTACAACAAAGCCTAGTTGCTACAATAATAGGAAAAAGGCCCAAGAGTAAAATTCCCTAGTCAATCATGGGCTTCGGTGGGTGGCGTCATAGCAGGAAGCGCTTCGGCGGTGAGGGTCGGAGGCCATGACATGACGATGATGACTTGTTGCGGAGGTCGATGATTTATTAGCTCCTTGACTCAGTTGTCGTGCGTGTCTCCATCTTACCGGGAGTAGCTCTCCATAGCTGAAGTAGTCGGAGTAGCACAAGCAGTCATTCTATTGGTTGCGGTTGCAGGACGTAGTTGGACACGGGAGTTACCACCGAAGGTCGATGATGATGCATTTGTCGAGGTGGACATGGATGGAGTAGTTGTTGTAGCCAGCAGGGCTTGCCTCCTCTATCTCATGAGCAGCAGGCAAGACATGTCCTCCAGGTTGAATTGGTCCCCTAATGCACTCCCTTAGCCCCTCTTGGCTGGTGCTTATGAGAAGGCAGGGGCTTCGTGTCAACGGTGTTGATGATGAACTTTGGGGGAGGTTCTTCACTTTAGCCGAGGGTGACGACGGGGCGAAGTTGAAGTCGTCATTGAAAGTAGTTGATGCTGATGATAATGGTGGGCCCTTGTTCCAAAGGTAGATTAGCGGAGCCAAAGTTGACGTCGAAGCAGACAAGTGAGGTGATGGTGATGTAGATGGTGCCGATGGTGCCAAAGGCGTGTGTGGATCTTAAACCCGAATGAGAGGTCGAGGCGCTGGTGAAGTGTTGGTGAGGGTGAGGTCGATATCACCGAGGTCGATGGAGAGCCCTTGCCAAAGTGTTGGTACCGCTGAGGTCAGATGGCGAGCCTCGAAGTGTTGACAAGGGTGCGGTTGATGCCGCCAAGGTCGACAGCGAGCCCCTTAGCGAAGTGTGGCGAAGGTGCAGTCGATGTTGGCGAGGTCGGTGGTGAGCCCCTTGCCAAAGTGTTGACACTATCAGGGTCGATGATGAGCCCCTTGCTGAAGTGTTGGCGAGGGTGCAGTCAAAGTTGCCGAGGTTGAAGGCGAGCCCCTTCGTGAAGTGTGGCGAAGGTGCGGTCGATGTCACCGAGGTCGATGGTGAGCCCCTTGCCGAAGTGTTGGCACCGCCGGGGTCGATGGCGAGCCCCTTGCCAAAGTGTTGGCGAGGGTGGGGTCGAAGTCACTGAGGTTGAAGGCGAGCCACTGAAAGCTCTAGTTTAGTTTTGGTGAATTGATGAAACCCTAAGTGCTAACTTAATTTATTAAAGTGATCATGAGATTGGTAGCACTATTCCAAGTGATGGAGCAACGGTGAAGATCATGATGATGGTATGGTGACCATGATGATCAAGTGCTTGGACTTGGAAAAGAAGAAAGAGAAAAACAAAAAGCTCAAGGCAAAGGTGAACCTCGGTAAAAAAATCATTGTGTCATCATTTGATTCCAAGGTGATTGGTCTTCATTGGTATTCATTCTTATGGTTGATTGGCTCATTCCTCTACATGGCAGTACAACACTCCATCCTTCCCGCGCATTTACATTTCTTAGTGTAGCTTGGTGCTTTAGTGTAGCTCATTTTGAGGACAAGCAAGAGTCATGTCATGTGGTTAGTGAGGATCTTTAGTTAGTCTTTGAGAGCTCAATAATTTAGTGTAGTAACATAGCCTTTGAGTGCTTATAGACAATAGCAACTAGAATTGTGGTAGGTGGCTTGGATTCTTAGTAGGCTAGCGCAACATTCTCTTCGCCTCATATTTGTTTAACCGCTTTGTGTAGTGTTGTTGTAGAAATTTTTATAGGCTATTCACTCTCCTCTAGCCATTAGGACCTTTTAAGTGGTATCAGAGCCATGGTCACCGTGATTTGAGGCTTAACAACCTTCGGTGTCAAAATGGCTCAAATTGACAACACCAAGAAGCCGCCCCAATTTGATGGCACAAATTATCCATATTGGAAGTCAAAGATGACCACTCATATCAAAGTCAATCAATAGAAGAATGTGGAAGGTGGTGGAGACCAAAATTGAGATAGCCGATCCGAAGAATCCCACTGCGGCCGAAGAAGTGCTTCTCCAAAAACAATGACATTGCTCTTAGTGCTATTCATAATGATATTGATGAGAGAACATTTGAGCAAATCAAGAACATTGAGATGGCTCATGAAGCTTGGAAGAAGTTGGAAGAATCATTTGAGGGCACCAAGGCAATAAAGGGTGCAAAGGCATACATTCTCAAGGAGAAATTTGCTAGCTTCAATATGAAGAAAGATGAGAGTGTGCCAGACATGTTTCATCGGATAGAAGTGCTTGTCAATGATCTCAAAGCACTTGGTGAGAAGGTGGAGGACAAGGACTTCTCCCATAAGTTTTTGAGATGCTTACCCGCAAGATTTGGCATATTGGTCACCTTGCTAGTGAGGACCGGTGTGGACACAATGACACCAAACCACATCTTGGGAGATATCATGACCGATGATGCATATAGAGATCATGATGAGAAGGAAGAAAATAACAAAGAGAAGAAGAGTGTGGCATTCAAAGCCGATTCATCATCCAAGGGCAAGGCCAAGCAAGATACATCAAGTGAAGATGATGGTTCATGGGATGATGATGAGAAGATGGCTCTCTTTGTCAAGAGATTTAGTAAGTTCATGGTGAAGAAGGGCTACCATGCTAGAAGGAAGAAATCTTCATCCAAGAACAAGGAAGAATCAAGAAGGTGCTTCAAGTGTAGAAACAAGGATCATCTTGTTGCTCAATGCCCATACAATAGCGACAATGATGATGATGACAAGAAGAGCAAGAAGAAGGACAAGGAAAAGAAAGAAAAGAAGAACAAGATGACCTTCAAGACAAAGAAGAAGGGTGGTTCATATATGGTCACTTGGGATAGTGATGCTTCCTCAAGTGATGATGGCAAGACCACCAAGAAGGCTCTTGCAAGCATTGCCATAAATGAGAAGCCTTCTCTCTTCGACACTCCATCATGGTTCATGACTAAGTCCACTAAGGTACAAACTTGTGATGGTAGATGTGATAAGGAACATGATAATGAGAGTGAAAGTGAAAGTGACAATGATGATGAACCCACTAAAAATGAACTAATTGACATGTTAGAAGATGGTAAAGAACATTTTGACATTAAGAGAAGTGAATGCAAAGACTTGCGAAAGCAACTAAAAGACTTTAAGCAAGCCTTTGATCAGCTCAATGCATCTCATGAGAGGCTAGAGGAAGCCCATGAGAAGCTTGGCAAGGCTCACAAGAAGCTTGAAAAAGCTCATTCCTCTCTACTTAATGAGCAAAATGAGAAGGTGCATGTTGTAACATGTGACAAAGGCTTAACTTGTGATATAATTGATAAATCATTCAATAAGCCTATCATTGTTGCTCCCACAAACCCTTCTTGTAGCACATCCACTTCTAGCTTATCTAGTAGTGATGGTTTCACTTGTGATGCCTCACTAATGGTTGAGAATGAGACACTCAAGGAGGTAAAAGAGCTCAATCACACCTTGGCTAAGGCCTATGGTAGTGAGAACCGCTTGCTTATTTGCTTAGGTAGCCAAAGAGCTTCTCTCTACAAAGAGGGATTGGGCTATACTCCCAAGAAAGGTAAGGCGCCCTTTGCTCCTCACAAGACTAGTTTTGTGAAGAACATTGATCAGTTTTGCATTAGTTATAAGCAAGTTGGTCATATAGAGCAAAAGTGCATGAAAAAGAAGTCTTAAGCCAATGTATCCTCAGTTAAGCTTGATTCTTTCTATGTGCTTACTAAGGGTACTAATGGTGTGAAGGCTAAGTTCATTGGTGCACCATGGATGGGCTCAAAAAAGAAAGCCATTTGAGTGCAAAGAGCTTAGTAATTAACCTTCAAGGACCCAAGCAAGTTTGGGTACCTAAAAAGAATTGATCTTTTTTTATTGGTAAATTACAAAGCTAGAGGAAGGCATTAGGTTTTTGATAGTGGGTGCACTCAACACATGACCGGTGATGCAAGAATGTTCAACTCAATCAATACCAATAGCAATGATGGTTATGATAGTATCACATTTGGTGACAATGGCAAAGGCAGGGTCAAAGGGCTTGGTAAGATTGCAATATCCAATGACATGAGCATTTCCAATGTGTTGCTAGTTGAGAGCTTGAACTTTAATTTGCCATCCATGGCTCAATTGTGTGATATTGGATTCAAACGCATATTTGGTGTAGATGATGTAGAGATCATAAGTGTAGATGGCTCTAACTTGATCTTCAAAGGCTTTAGATATGAGAATCTATACTTGGTTGATTTCAATGTTAGTGAAGCTCAATTGTCAACATGCTTGTTCACTAAGTCTAGTATGGGTTGGTTATGGCATAGAAGGCTTGGTCATATTGGAATAAAACAATTGAATAGATTGGTTAAGCATGACTTGGTTAGAGGCTTGAAAGATGTTGTGTTTGAGAAAGATAAGCTTTGTAGCTCTTGTCAAGCTGGCAAACAAGTTGGAAACACCCATCCTAAGAAAAGCATGATGAACACTAGTAAAACATTTGAGTTATTACACATGGATTTGTTTGGGCCAACACAATACACTAGCATCAGTGGAAACAAATATGGCTTTGTGATACTGGATGACTATACTAGATATACTTGGGCAATCTTTCTAGTGGACAAGAGTGATGTGTTTGCAACATAGAGTTTGAAACAACCATCAAAAGAGTTAGAAGTGACAATGGTAGTGAGTTAAAAAATATTAGAATTGATGAGTTATGTGATGAATTTGGAATTAGGCATCAATTCTCGACCAAGTACACTCCACAATCAAATAGCCTTGTTGAGAGGAAGAATAGAACACTCATTGATATGGCAAGGTCTATGCTTAGTGAGTACAATGTGAGTCAATCCTTTTGGGCTGAAGCTATCAACATGGCTTGCTATTGTAGCAACCACTTATATTATCACCCATTGAAAGAGAAGACACCCCATGAGCTTTTGAATGGTAGAAAACTCAACATTGCATATTTTTGGGTCTTTGGTTGCAAATGCTATATCTTGAAGAAAGGCACTAGATTGGGCAAGTTTAAAAAGAAGTGTGATGAAGGATTCTTACTTGGATACTCTACTATAAGCAAAGCATATAGAGTTTGGAATTTGGCAAGTGGTACTCTTGAGGAGGTACATGATGTTGAATTTGATGAAACTAAGGGTTCACAAGATGAGAATGAGAACTTGGATGATGTTAGAGGCATTCAACTCTCAAATGCCATGAAGAACATGGATGCTGGTGAATTGAGGCCTAGGCAAGTGAATGATGAAGAAGATGATCAAGTGCAAGTGTTGTCTAACTCAAATGTGCAAATTGATACTAATCAAGCAAGTACAAGTGGCTCCCATGACAATGAACAAGATCGAGTGGCTATTACACCATCTCAACCCAATGATCAAGCAAGTGAAAGCAATCAAGTTCCAATACTCCAACCAACCAATATTGCAAGAGATCATCCATTGGACACTATAATTGGTGATATTTCTAGAGGTGTGCAAACCAGATCAAGATTAGCTTCATTTTGTGAGCATTTCTCATTTGTGTCATCCATTGAACCAAATAAGATAGATGAAGTATTGAAGGATATTTATTAGGTGAATGCTATGCATGAAGAATTGAACAACTTCATAAGAAATTAAGTATGAGAATTAGTGAAAAGACCAAAGGGACACAATGTGATTCGAGCCAAATGGGTTTATATAAACAAGCAAGATCAAGATGTGACAGTAGTAAGGAACAAAGCAAGATTAGTAGCAGAAGGATACACTCAAGTGGAAGGTCTTGAATTTGGACAAACATATGTCCTAGTTGCTAGATTGGAAGCAATTAGAATGTTGCTAGCCTATGCTTGTGCCCATAACATCAAGCTCTATCAAATGGATGTCAAGAGTGCATTTATCAATGGCTACATCAATGAAGAAGTTTATGTTGAGCAACCTCCCAGTTTTGAAGATGACAAGAAGCCCGACCATGTGTACAAGTTGAAGAAGGCATTGTATGGATTGAAATAAGCACCTAGAGCATGGTATAAGAGGTTGAGGGACTTTCTCCTCTCTAAAGGATTCATGATGGGCAAGGTTGACACCACTCTTTTCACCAAGAAGATTGGAAAGGTGTTGTTTGTATTGCAAATCTATGTTGATGACATCATATTTGGATCAACCAATCAAGATTTTTGTGAAGAGTTTGGCAAGATGATGGCTAATGAGTTTTAGATGTCCATGATTGGAGAGTTGAGTTACTTCCTTGGACTTCAAATCAAGCAATTAAAGAATGGTACATTTATGAGTCAAGGCAAGTACATCAAAGACATGCTTAAGAAGTTTGGCATGAATGAGAGCAAAGCCATAAGTACACCAATGGGAACAAATGACAATTTGGATAGTGATGCAAGTGGCAACATGGTGGATCAAAAGTTGTATCGGTCTATGATTGGAAGCCTAGACTATGTGACCGCATCAAGGCCGGATGTCATGTTTAGTGTGTGCATGTGTGCAAGATTTCAAGCCTCAACAAGAAAAAGTCATTTGAAGGCTACAAAGAGAATATTGAGGTACTTGAAGCATACTGTCACACCCCAAAATTTCTAATTTTGGGTTGTGCATAGAAAACACTAATTAAAATAAATATTTTGATATTTGGATAAAATTTACCAATCTTAGTTTGAACTAGCATTAATTGAGTTATAGGAAAATGTGAATTTTCAAGCTTTTCCAAATTAATTTGATGAGCTATTGCTTGATGTGATGCTTGGTTGTTGATTTATTTCATATTGTGAGAAAAGATTTTTAAAATGCGTTTAGTAAGTCGATCTTCTTTCTCCAGCAATTCTTAGTCTTTCTCACGGATCAAATTCCTTGTTTTCTAACTTAATATTTGCTTGAGAAGTATCCTAAAATCTTTTCCATGAAATCCAAATCACTCCTTCCTGCTCACTATTCATCAACCTATCTCCATGGATACCTCGGGAATTTCTTTAGCTTTTTCCGAAACTTGTTCCCACTTGTTTGTGAGCATAATCTAATTTTTAAATGCTCCAAAATATCTTTTCATGAGCTCCAAATACTTTATTTGGGTTCGTCTTGTTCTAAAATATCTCTGAGAATTTTCCCTGAATTTTCGGAGCCTTCGGAGTATTTTTCGTGGCTTAAAATTCAATTCTAGACTTTTCTAGAATTATTTTATCCATGAAATTAATTAATTCTGAAAATAATAAAATATCTCAGATTTTCTCATGCCCAAAGGCCCATGTCTTTATTTACTAATGGGCTTTAATAATTAATTAGGCCTATCAGTAAAGGTGGAGGGTGCAACATCAATTAGTACCATATTGCTAGTCGATGTTGATGTGGGGAGTTCTCCGCCCTATATATATATGTACCAACCCCTTGGGCTAAGCACACCAAAACTATCGTATGAAGAGCCCCTAGTTTGGGAAATCCTTCGTGTAGTAAATTGATATTTCAACTCTCCTTGTCATGCCATCATCGGCCAACTCCGGCGAGCTTTTCTGGCCATCTTCGTCCTCGTCTCCGGATCCAGGAAAAAGATGAGGTGAGTTACAAGTTCGCATGAGTTAATTATAGTTCTGCCATCGATCTTTTAATCCCCGCCATTTCTTCGTTTTAAGTCCAATTCGAGTCGTTCCGGTTGCGTTAGTTTTGTAGTGTCGAGCTCTACGCAGTAGTGTTGATGTTTTCATGTCGCATTATTTTCCATATATAGCTAAATATTAAATTGATTAACATGCTTGTAATTAGTTTTATAATTAAAAGTAATTTAGGTTTATACATCGTGCTTTCATAAATAAATGTTAATATGATTAATATCAACAATAATGTCTTCTCGATTATAATTTGTTTAGATCAACCTCAAAACCTTTAGTTGTTCGTTTAGTGTCTCACATGTTTCATGTTATCTAATCTATAAATGTTTAAATGGCTTAAATAATAATTGAAGATATGTTTATAAAATAAAATATGACTAGTTTAACATGGTTTTTAAAATAAAATGTGAATTTGTGTAAACATTCTTCTTATGGTTTTGTTGAACTAAAATATAACAAGCATGTAGGTTTTTCTTTTCTTTTAATAATATAAAGCTCTCGATAGTCGTTTCTTTTTAACGATAGTTGGTTTATCGGTGTTTCTTGCGTTCTCTCGATCGTAGTAACGAGTTCTCGTTTAGTACGATGTTTTCTCTTGTGTGGTGTGTTGTCTTAGTCTACTTTGTTTCTTGTATGTTTGCCTATGTGTGGTGCTTGTTTTGAGTAGACAAGAACCGTTTGAGAGCGTTGAAGATCAGAAGCTGAGCGCCCGAAGCTGTAGAATGGAAGATGAAGTTGATGCTTCTTAAAGCAAGATGCTTTGGGTGTAAAGCAAGTTAAAGGCAAGTATAGCTAGGGACCTTCCTTGTTGTCCTATTCATAATGCTCACTAAAATACATATGCATGTGTCTTTCTTGCTACCTATGGTAGGATTTCCTAGATTTTGAATACTCAATTACCTTGTTACCCTGAGAGGTTTGCATTGAGTAGTTCTATTGCTAGTGCAACAATCATGATCTTGAAACTTGATTAATGAATATGCTATAAACATAAACAAGATGACTTTTTAGCAACAGAAGGACTTGTCTTATAACTGATTATCCGGGATTAATGTACAGCTGTGAGGGCTATATGGCTCTGGCTCTAGTTGCTTGAGAAACCCTTTTCTAGCTGGTTAGAGGTCTCGAGTTAGGTATAGGACAACCTCTGTCCTGTTGAGCCTAGCTATGGAAGTGGCCTTTTATATTATTGGAAGGGGGGTTCCTATATTATTGGAAGTGGCCGGTTAGACGAGCTCTTGGGTGGCTTTATATGGTTTCCGGTGTTTTGGGATTGATCCACCCACTCATTTGGGAAACATGACTCATAGTGAAAGTGTACACCTCTACGCAGAGTTAACAAACTGGTATACTAGCCGTGCTCACGGATATGAGCGACCTTGGAACACTTACATTAAGGGATAAGGACTTTTACTTGTTAAGATGATCATTTACGTTAATTGTTTAAGATATTGATTATTCATGTTCATTGATCATGTGTTATGGGATTATTGCTACCTTGATGTTAATGAATGCTAAACTTGAAGATTATTTAAATGCTAACCGCAGTAAACCAGCGTCAGCTTTTTGAGCCTCATAAACTCCTGGCTATATTTGTTGAGTTTGACATGGACTCACTCTTGCAATTTCCCCCACACCTCAGGACGAAGTTCAGATTGCTAGTTTTCAAAGGAGTTAGGCTTGTGATCAACCAGTCAGTTTGGATCCAGTGGAGTGGAGTCTACACCCGGAGATCGGAGTTGTTTATCCGTTGATTGTTCCTAAGGTTATATCTTTTATACTATGTACATTATGTTATTATGCATTGTTATTTGATAACACCCCTCATTTGTAGCTATATGTGAGATTTGTTTCAAAAGACTCATATACGGTGCGCATCAGGTTTTGTCCTTAAAACCGGGTGTTACACATACACAAAATGTTGGTTTATGGTATCCCAAAGGAGCAAAGTTTGAGCGAGTTGGTTACTCTGATTTGGATTATGCGGGATGCAAGGTTCAAGGGAAGAGCACCTCGGGCATATATCAATTATTGGGAAGATCACTTATTTCATGGTCATCAAAGAAGTAAAATAGTGTTGCATTATCAACCGCCCAAGCCGAATACATATCCGCTAGTAGTTGTTGTGCACAAATACTTTAGATGAAGGTCACCTTGAATGACTTTGGAATCAAGTTCAAAAAAGTGACATTGCTTTGTGATAATGAGAGTGCAATCGAGCTCACCAACAATCCGGTTCAACATGCAAGAACAAAGCACATTGATGTCCACCATCATTTTATTAGAGATCACCAACAAAAGTGGACATTTGCACTAAGAGTGTGGGCACCGAAGATCAACTTGCCGATATATTCACCAAGCCATTGGATGAGAAATGGTTTTGCAAGCTAAGGAATGAGTTGAACATATTGGATTTCTCACATATGTGTTGATGCACCCCTCACTTATATAACATGACTCTCCTTCGAGGAACCAAGGTAAAAGCTGATTGGCATGGCATACATCATTGCTAAGGACATGTTTAGTGCATATAGTCATTCCTCATGTCTTTAAGGCTCATTCATTGTAACACCCCAAAATTTGCCACTTTTGAAAATAGAGTTAAAATGATTTATTTTTCAATTTTTGTGCACATGAAAACATAGGAAAATAAAAAATTTCATTAATTTAAAATTTATCATAAGGTAGAAACGTGTTTGTTGCATTCATGCCGGTCGCACCTCGTGTTTCTATGTGCAAAATGTGTGTTTTATACGTTTAGGAGACGAATATCTATCTCTAGGAATTTTCCAGCTTCTTTCTGGAATTTAATTCCTACCTCCTTCACCTTAATCTTTATGTTCTAAGTTCCCAACAATATTTTTATGAGCTCCAAATATTTTATTTGGGTTCATCATGTTCCAGTTTGTCTCTGAGAATTTTTCCCAAATTTTATGAACTCCCCACATAAATATTAATTCTGGACTTTTCTAGAATTATTTTATCCATAAAATTAATTAATTCCGAAAATAATAAATCTCTCATTTGTCCCAACACTCAAAGCCCATGTGCAATAATCCTAGTAAATCCTAAATGCCCATACATTTATTTACTAATGGGCTTTAATGATTATTTAGGCCCATTAGTTAATGTGGAGGATGTAACATCAATTAGTACCATATTGCTAGTTGATATAGATGTGGGGAGTTTTTCTCCCTATATATATCTACCAACCCCTTGGGCAAAGCACACCAAGACTACCTTATGGGGAGCCACTAGTTTGGGAAATCCCTCGTGTAGTAAATTATATTTTTCCCTCCTTCCCTCGCCGTCGCCGTCGCCGTCGCACGCCACTGCCATCACAAGGTATCTCTCTTCGTTCTCTACATCTTAGCATCATTGTTTGTATCAATCAGCCACCGTATGACTGTTTCCCCTTAGTTTTCTTTTTTCGGGCCGTGTGCCACGAAAGGCCCTTCTACTAGCCATATATATATCATGCTGAGCCGTCCAATCTAAGATCTATGGTCCAGATTAAAACATGCCCCTTCGCTGTTCTTTTTGCTAAAGAGCCCGTGTATATTTTGGCAAATTAACCCGCAGTCCATGACGTATTCCCGCAATACGTTTTCTTCTTTCGGAAAACGTAGTTTTTTCGGTTTAGATCCAAAATATGTTTTCACTTATTTATAGATTTGCCACTGATTTTGTTTTGGCCATAACTTCTTCGTTTTAACTCCGATTTGACCCGTTCAAATTGCGTTAGGTTCGTAATTTCATAATCTACATGTTAATACTACTGTTAAGTAGGTTTTCAACTTTTAAAATTCATGATTAGATTTAATCTATTATTTTAATAAAGAAAATCTTGTTTATTTCATATCTTCTACGTTTCAACTCTGTTTTGAGTCATTCAAGTTGCATTAGATTCATAGCAACAAGATCTACGCGTTAGTAACAGTGTTTATTATGTTACTATTTCTGAAATTTCATGGTTTAAATCATATCTTGCTTAATAATCATGCAACTGTATTTTATAAATAAAATATGATTTGTTTTACTTTAGTTTTATAATTCAAATCCAAATTTGATTTAATTCAATTCATATAAGCTTTTATATAGTTAAAATAAATGGAGCATATAGTTTTCTTTTTCCACGTATTAAGCAGATCTATCGGTAGATGTATCTTTTTCACCGTAGCTCCGATTAGAGTGCTTTTCGCGTCTGTGTGTTCGTTGCGAGATGTATATTCGTTTTACAAACTTTTCATCTTGATTTTATGTTTGGTGTACTGTTCTAATTTAGATTTATTGTTTGCTTTGTGTATGATTGTATGGATGCTTGTGTGGTGCTTTATGATTTCGTCCAGTCGATGAGATGTACGTGGTGATCAAGAAAAAAAGGAGAAGAACGTTGAAGATTAAAGCTTACCGAAGGATCGGTGTTTAAGGCAAGTATAGCATGGGATCATCCTTGTTGTCCTATACACCTTTAATCATTTAATTCATATTGCATGTGTCTACATTGACTACCACTAAGGATATCCTAGTCTTTTGTACTTGTGCCTTGTTACCTTTGAGTATTACATTGGGTAATATGATGCTAGTGCTCAACTAAAGCCATGATCTTGTAACTTGACTAATGGTATATGCAATAATCATTAAAAGATGTTTTTTAGCAACATGGAACAAGGGGGCTAGAACATTGGGTTATTTTATGGTGCTCTAGATTCCTCTACTTAAGGACTTATCTATAAGTGATCATCTGGGACTTACAGTACAACTGTGAGGGCTACATGGCTCTGGCTTTAGCTCAGTATGAGGACCTTTTCTAGCTTGTTAGTGGTTACCTTTATTGACATAAGAATGGCTTGACGAATCGGGTATAGTGCGGCCTCTGTCCCCAAGTGTATAGGCTGCGTGTCAATATGCCATCGAGAAGGGGGGCTCTACATCTGTTTGCCGAGTGAATCTAATAGCCCTAACTTGTTAGACAAACCTTTGAAAGGCTTCATAGTGAACCCTACCGACCTTCCTAGGTAGTGGGTCAAGAGGCTGATCACCTCGGGCGAAAGGGTAAATCATGACTCACAGTGAAAGTGTACAACCTCTGCAGAGTGTAAAACTGGTATATCAGCCATGCTCACGGTCATGAGCGGCCTTGGAACCCTTACGGAATAGATGATGAACACAAATGATACTGATGATGAAGATGCTCACTAATGGATAATTGTTTATGCTATTCATTATTCATGTTTACCTGATCATGTGTTTATGGGCTTGTGATAAACTTGTTGCCACCCAATTGCTAAAAGATGACTCATTAAAAGCTAATCGCAGTTAAACCAGTGTCAGCCTTTTGAGCCTCAAGAACCCCATGTTATATTTGTTGAGTACGATATGTACTTACGCTTGCTTTATTTTCAATTATTTGGATAAAAATCCCGGATGGGTACCATATTGCTAGAGTTTGGAGGAATTAGGCTTGGGATCAACCAATCAGTTGTCCCTGTGGATTTGGAGTCTTCGCCTGAAGATCGGAGTTGTCTTTCCGCGGTTTGCCATCTAAGGTTATATTCCTTATACTAAATACGTTATATATTGAGCATTGTCTTTCAATATTACCTTTATTTGTAGCTATATGTGAGATTTGACTTCCTGGGCTCACATATGGTGTGTATCTGGTTTTGTTCTTAAAACCGGGTGCGACAAAGTGGTATCAGAGCAACGCTAACTATAGGACGCAAGCCTAGTTAGAAATTGACCGTCTTAAGGTTTTGAAATTTCTATAAAATCCTTGTTCTATAAATCTTGATATTTTCTTCTCTACTATATATCTATTCTTGATATTTATCCCCTCCTTGATGCTTATTTTGAAGTGTTTGTTCTCATCTTTACCCCTTGATTGGATATGTTTTAGAACTATCTCTCACCACCTTCTTGCGTAATCTAAAGATGAGTCTTAGGATTATTACCCTTAGTATAATGAGGACGATAGTATCGCAAGTTGAGTCAATGATTGAGTGTGCACCTTTATTGCTTTGTTGAACTGTCATTATGCTTATGATTGTTTTGGATTTTTGTAATGATTGCAATGATCTTGTTGGGTGTCCCCACAATTTCATTTAGTTTATATGCCTAAGGTATAAGGATCATTCGAATAAATAGTTGGGCTATGGTTTTCTTCTGTTCTCCCTATCCTGTCTTTTCAGAGCAGTCTGCATTCTTCGGCTTATATCTCTAATCTTGGATGACCAAAAATCATGAGAAAATTTTGGATAATAGTAGACTTCAATATCTTTCTCTGAGCACAAGAATCATCCTGATAGCTTTTTGGTTATGGAGATACGAAAATCACAAGCCGGTGCATCTGTGCTATTTGGAACCCAGAATAGTTTCTGTTGTGCACTGTTTTCAACCACCTAAACTGCAGAATTTGGAAAAGGGTTCTATAAATAAATTGTGGATAATTTTATAAGCTTTCCAACGGTATAAGCTACAACTTCATAGGATTAACAGAATTAGAGTTATAGCCATTTTATGACGCTACTATTTTTCTGCTCACGAGGAATTCTAGATTTCTTGTTCTTACCCATACACAGGAGTATCATTGGGATGACAGAATGTCTTGATATTAGTTAACTCATCTAAAAGGAGGTGCAAGCTATCCTTTGGTGTCCCCTAGTTTATCTTTTCTTAAGGGGGGTAGCCAAGTTGAAGAACTTACAAGATGAAGTATCTTACGTTTTAGTTTGTGCAGCAGAAGCATGGTGGTACCCAAAGATGTGAGAGAAACTCAGAGTCTCAAAGAAGTTTGATTAAAGGTTCAAGGGAGGTTTAACCAAGATCATCAAGATTTTGGTAGAGCTATCGGAGAAGTTTTCAAGTTAGCTTGGATCGAGAGACCTCAAGCAAATGTTTGAAGGAGTCCAAGAAGAGGTTGAAGTAAAACCTATGTATTAGCTTTGCTAGATCCAGACAAGAGTTTCATATCTACAATGATGCACCTTGTCAAGGTGTGGGATGTGTCCTTATGCAAGAAAGAAAAGTAGTGGCTTATTTATTAAGTCAATAAAGGAAGCGTGAGTTGAACTACCTAACATGTTATCTGGAGTTATCCCTTATGGAGCATGGTAGTAATATCTTCTTGGAAGTAAAAGTGACATCTAGAAGGATCACAAGAATCTACAGGACATCTTCACTAAGTTGGTTTTGAGCTTGTGATATCTTCATTGGAATGAAATTGCTTAAGACTTGGAAAAGCGTTATCACTTCAAGAGGCAAAGTCATGTCCGACGCCCTTAGCAAAGGAGAGTTGTGTTAAGAAGGTTTGGGTGACACCAAGGACTAAGAATTGTATTCTAAGTTTGAGCAACTTGACCGGAATCATTAATGTTTTAAAGAATGGTAGTAGAATTTCCTTCTGACTAGGAGATTCGTCAGGCTTCGTTAGAAGGTGAATATTTTAAAAAAGAGAATTGATATTACGAACTAAAAAGAAGAAGTGGCCTAGTGATTGGAGTTACCTAAGTATTATTTGGAGTACCTGTCAAAATCTAGGAATTAGGTTGGTAAGTTATTTGGAGTAAGGTCAACCGATATGCAAAGTAAAGTGGGATCTTTTATCAAGACGATGGAACTACATGAGGAAGTGAAAA
Source organism: Miscanthus floridulus (assembly GCF_019320115.1). Lineage (NCBI taxonomy): Eukaryota > Viridiplantae > Streptophyta > Magnoliopsida > Poales > Poaceae > Miscanthus > Miscanthus floridulus. Next base: position 138,426,578 of record NC_089589.1, on the reverse strand, counting down.
AGAATCCAAAGATGGAGTATCTCTATCTCCAAGTCGACATCTTTCGAATCTCGGGGATGAGATTCATCTTAAGGGGGGTAGAATTGTAACACCCCAAAATTTGCCACTTTTGAAAAGAGTTAAAATGATTTATTTTTGAATTTTTGTGCACATGAAAACATAGGAAAATAAAAATTTCATTAATTTAAAATTTATCATAAGGTAGAAACGTGTTTGTTGCATTCATGCCGGTCGCACCTCGTGTTTCTATGTGCAAAATGTGCGTTTTTATACGTTTAGGAGACGAATATCTATCTCTAGAAATTTTCCAGCTTCTTTCTGGAATTTAATTCCTACCTCCTTCACCTTAATCTTTATGTTCCAAGTTCCCAACAATATTTTTATGAGCTCCAAATATTTTATTTGGGTTCATCATGTTCCAGTTTGTCTCTGAGAATTTTCCCCAAATTTTCGGAGGTCTCGGAGTATTTTTCGTGGCTTAAATATTAATTCTTGACTTTTCTAGAATTATTTTATCATTGAAATTAATTAATTCCGAAAATAATAAATCTCTCATTTGTCCCAACACTCAAAGTTCATGTGCAATAATCCTAGTAAATCCTAAAGGCCCATACATTTATTTACTAATGGGCTTTAATGATTATTTAGGCCCATTAGTTAATGTGGAGGGTGTAACATTAATTAGTACCATATTGCTGGTTGATGTAGATGTGGAGAGTTTTTCTCCCTATATATATCTACCAACCTCTTGGGCAAAGCACACCAAGACTACCGTATTGGGAGCCCCTAGTTTGGGAAATCCCTCGTGTAGTAAATTATATTTTTCCCTCCTTCCCTCGCCGTCGCCGCTGCACGCCACTGCCATCACAAGGTACCTCTCTCCGTTCTCTACATCTTAGCATCATTGTTTGTATCAATCAGCCACCATATGACTGTTTCCCCTTCATTTTCTTTTTTCCGGCCGTGTGCCACGTAAGCCCCTTCTGCTAGCCATATATATATATATCATGCTGAGCCGTCCAACCTAAGATCTATGGCCCAGATTAAAACATGCACCTTCACTGTTTTTTTTGCTAAAGAGTCCGTGTATATTTTGGCAAATTAACCCGCAGTCCATGACGTATTCCCGCAATACGTTTTCTTCTTTCGGAAAGTGTAGTTTTTTCGGTTTAGATCCAAAATACGTTTTCACTTATTTACAGATTTGCCACTGATTTTGTTTTAGCCATAACTTTTCCGTTTTAACTCCGATTTGACCCGTTCAAATTGTGTTAGGTTCGTAATTTCATAATCTACATGTTAATACTACTGTTAAGTAGGTTTTCAACTTTTAAAATTCGTGATTAGATTTAATCTATTATTTTAATAAAGGAAATCTTGTTTATTTCATATGTTCTACATTTCAACTCCGTTTTGAGCCATTCAAGTTGCGTTAGATTCATAGCAACGAGATCTACGCGTTAGTAACAATGTTTATCATGTTACTATTTCTAAAATTTCATGGTTTAAATCATATCTTGCTTAATAATCATGTAACTGGATTTTATAAATAAAATGTGATTTGTTTTAGTTTAGTTTTATAATTTAAATCTAAATTTGATTTAATTCAATTCATATAAGCTTTTATGTAGTTAAAATAAATGGAGAATATAGTTTCCTTTTTCCACGTATTAAGCAGATCTATCGGTAGATGCATCTTTTTCACCGTAGCTCCGATTAGAGTGCTTTTTCGCGTCTGTGTGTTCGTAGCGAGACGAAGATTCATTTTATAAACTTTTCATCTTGATTTTATGTTTGGTGTACTGTTCTAGTTTAGATTTATTGTTTGCTTCGTGTATGATTATATGGATGCTTGTGTGGTGCTTTATGATTTCGTCCAGTCGATGAGATATACGTGGTGATCAAGAAGAAAAAGAAGAAGAACGTTGAAGATTAAAGCTTACCGAAGGATCGGTGTTTAAGACAAGTATAGCATGGGATCATCCTTGTTGTCCTATACACCTTTAATCATTTAATTCATATTGCATGTGTCTACCTTGACTACCACTAAGGATATCCTAGTCTTTTGTACTTGTGCCTTGTTACCTTTGGGGTATTGCATTGGGTAGTATGATGCTAGTGCTCAACTAAAGCCATGATCTTGTAACTTGACTAATGGTATATGCAATAATCATTAAAAGATGCTTTTTAGCAACATGGAACAAGGGGGCTAGAGCATTGGGTTATTTTATGGTGCTCTAGATTCCTCTCCTTAAGGACTTATCTATAAGTGATCATCCAGAACTTATAGTACAACTGTGAGGGCTACATGGCTCTGGCTTTAGCTCAATATGAGGACCTTTTCTAGCTTGTTAGTGGTTACCTTTATTGGCATAAGAATGGCTTGACGAATTGGGTATATTGCGACCTCTATCCCCATGTGTATAGGCTGTGTGTCAATGTGCCATCGAGAAGGGGGGCTCTACATCTGTTTGTCGAGTGAATCTAATGGCCCTAACTTGTTAGATGAACCTTTGAAAGGCTTCATAGTGAACCTTACCGACCTTCCTTGGTAGTGGGTCAAGAGGCTGATCACCTCGGACGAAAGGGTAAATCACGACTCACAGTGAAAGTGTACAACCTTTGAAGAGTGTAAAACTGGTATATCAGCCGTGCTCACGGTCATGAGCGGCCTTGGAACCCTTACAGAATAGATGATGAACACAAATGATACTGATGATGAAGATGCTCACTAATGGATAATTGTTTATGCTATTCATTATTCATGTTTACCTGATCATGTGTTTATGGGCTTATGATAAACTTGTTGCCACCCAATTGCTAAAAGATGACTCATTAGAAGCTAATCACAGTTAAACCAGTGTCAGCCTTTTGAGCCTCATGAACCCCATGTTATATTTATTGAGTACGATATGTACTTACGCTTGCTTTATTTTTAATTATTTGGATAAAAATCCCGGATGGGTACCAGATTGCTAGAGTTTGGAGGAATTAGGCTTGTGATCAACCAGTCAGTTGTCCCTGTGGATTTGGAGTCTTCGCCTGAAGATCGGAGTTGTCTTTCCGCTGTTTGCCATCTAAGGTTATATTCCTTATACTAAATACATTATATATTGAGCATTGTCTTTCGATATTACCTTTATTTGTAGCTATATGTGAGATTTGACTTCCTAGGCTCACATATGGTGTGTATCTGGTTTTGTTCTTAAAACTGGGTGCGACATTCATGAAAATCAAATAAATTTGATGCTTGTATGGTACCACTATTGCTTCTATGCTTGACTTGATCTAGTGGTAGCATATGACATGTTTGTGGGCTTGTGAACCTAGTGTTTGATTTAGAAAATGAGCTACAAGTGTTTAACTCAACATGGTACAAGATAACCCTTATTTGGAGGTGTGAAGAAACTTGTCCTTGGATCAAACCGAGTTAAATATCTTTGGCAAGTGTTCTCGATTAGACCAATTTTGGGAAAATTATCCTTACCCCATTGATTGACATTGATAATCTTAACCTATCTAAAATTGAACCTTTATGGTCATTGATGACAAAGGGGAAAAATTGCACAAAGATAAGGTTAAATGACAAAGGGGAAGAACTTTGACATAGGGGGAGAGATATGAGAAAGTAAGGGGATCAAAATTTTGAGCACACAAGTAGGGGGAGCAAGCTCATAAACTTGATTGGTGCATTTGGATGTGCATTTCATATGTTTGTTTGCATGGCACAAGTTTTAAATTTAAAATTCCATGCTTGTGTGGTGTATGCTAGTTGTAGGTTTGAATGATGAAATGAAAAACTAGCATGCATAGGTTGAGTAACTAGACTTGTGTTTATATTATGAAAACTAGACCCTTGCTTCTAATGTTGATCTCACGGGGTATTCTAGTTTTTGTGTGTATGTCTAGTTACTAATGGTGCTAAGGATGGTATAATTGGTGCACTCCGATTGGTATCACGCTTCAAAGGTCCATCTCTTATACCTTAGCATCATTTGGTAGACATTACTCTCGCACAACTCAATTCCATGCATATATGCAAGCTTTCAATCCAAATTCTTAGCACATATGTAGGGGGAGCTAATGCTACCATTTGGGGTTCATGAAACTTGTCCATATCCTTTTACACATGGTAAATATGCTTGGGCAAGAAACATGAATTCAATTGAATTTCAATTCATATCTTTGTGAAAAGGTTGTCATCAATTACCAAAAAGGAGGAGATTAAAAGCTCTAGATTAGTTTTGGTGAATTGACGAAACCCTAAATGCTAACCTAGTTTATCAAAGTGATCATGGGATAGGTAGCACTATTCCAAGTGATGTAGCAATGGTGAAGATCATGATGATGGTATGGTGACCATGATGATCAAGTGTTTGGACTTGGAAAAGAAGAAAGAGAAAAACAAAAAGCTCAAGGCAAAGGTGAAGCTCGGTAAAAAATCATTGTTTCATCATTTGAATCCAAGGTGATTGGTCTTTATTGGTATTCATTCTTGTGATTGATTGGCTCCTTTGGTGATTGGCTGATTCCTCTACACAGCGGTATAACACTCCATCCTTCTCGCGCATTTACATTTCTTAGTGTAGCTTGGCCCTTTAGTGTAGCTCGTTTTGAGGACAAGCAAGAGTCATGTCTAGTGGTCAGTGAGGCTCTTTAGTTAGTCTTTGAGAGCTCACTAATTTAGTGTAGTGACATAGCCTTTGAGTGCTTATAGACAATAGCAACTAGAATTGTGGTAGGTGGCTTGCATTCTTAGTAGGCTAGCGCAACATTCTCTTCCCCTCATATTTGTCTAACTGCTTTGCGTAGTGTTGTTGTAGAAATTTTTATAGGCTATTCACCCCCCTCTAGCCATTAGGACCTTTCAGCTGCTTGCCGATGTGTTGGCGAGGCTGCAGTTGATGTCGTCGATGTTGACAGCGAGCCCCTTGCCGAAGTGTTGGCACCGCTGGGGTCGATGGTGTGGGCTCCGTCTCTAGACTTCTCTAGAATGTCAGAGAAGGTTCGTTGATCTCGCCTCTCTAGATTGTTTGAGATGGTATCCTTGATGTCGAAGTCGCTGAGGTACCTTCTCTAGAATTTTGGAGAGGGTATCGTTGATGTCGATGATGAAGGTTTCTTCTCCAGATTGTTGGAGAAGGTATCGTTGAAGTCAAAGATGAAGGTACCTTCTCTAGAATATTGGAGAAGGTTATGTTGATGTCGCTATGACGAAGGTACGTCGAGGTTGATGACGAGGGTATCTTCTTCAAAATATTTGGAGACGGTATTGTTGGTATTGTCTTGGTTGACGATGAAGGTACACCGAGATTGATGATGAAGGTACCTTTGGAGAAGGTATTGTTGGTGTTGTCTTAGTTGATGACGAAGGTTCCTTCTCCATAATGTTGGAGAGAGTTCACTGAAGTCGCCTAAGTCATTGACGAGGGTTCCTTCTCCAGAATGTTGGAGAAGGTTCATTGAAGTCGCCTAAGTCATTGATGAGGGTTCCTTCTCTAGAATGTTAGAGAAGGTTCGTTGAAGTTGCCGGAGTTGATGACGAAGGTTCATTCTCAAGAAAGTTGGAGAAGGTTCGTAGAAGTCTCCTGAGTCATTGACGAAGGTTCCTTCTCCAGAATGCTGGAGAAGGTTCGTTGAAGTCACCAGAGTCGATGACGAAGGTTCCTTCTCCAAAATGCTGGAGAAGGTTCGTTGAAGTCGCCGGAGTCGATGACGAAGGTTCCTTCTCCAACATGTTGGAGAAGGTTCGTTGAAGTCGCCGGAGTTGATGACGAAGGTTCCTTCTCCAAAATGCTGGAGAAGGTTCATTGAAGTCGTCGGAGTCGATGATGAAGGTTCCTTCTCTAGAATGTTGGAGAAGGTTCATTGAACTCGCCTGAGTCATTAACGAGGGTTCCTTCTCCAGAATGTTGGAGAAGGTTTGAAGTCGCTAGAGTCGATTATGAAGGTTCCTTCTCCAAATTGCTAGAGAAGGTTCGTTGAAGTCACTAGAGTCATTGATGAAGGTTTCTTCTCTAGAAAGTTTGGAGAGTGTTCATTGAAGTCGCCTAAGCTGATGACGAAGGTTCCTTCTCAATAATGATGGAGAAGGTTCGTTGAAGTCGCCGGAGTCGATGATGAAGGTTCCTTCTCCAAACTATTTGGAGAAGGTATTGTTGATGTCGATGAAGCTCATGTTTTTCTTTTATTTTTGCTGGTCGAGGAGTTTCCCTTGTAGGCATAGCAAAGGCGTACAAGGGAATCTCATAAGTATTGTGAAGTCAATAAGATTTCGAGAGAAACATTCAACTTGCTTTGCAAAAGTTCCGTGCAAACACATAACTCAGTAAAACAAAGTTATTTTCATATATCGATTTCATCAAAGAATCTTGTTGTGACCTCCCTCTCCGTCCTCCTTTGTATTTTGGAGGGCGAAGTGAGGTTTGGTTGTGGTGAGCCCCTCGCATTATCGTTAGCGAGGGTGCTTTTTGTGACCTCCCTCTTCATCCTCCTTTGTCTTTCGGAGTGCGAAGTGAGGTTTGGTATGCAACATGATCATACAATGCGATGGTATGATGAATGCGTTTGATGCATTTTATGCAAAATGCTCGATAAGTGCGAAGGTAAGCCAAGCATTCAAGAAATGTGATATTTAGGGCATGACTATATGTCTGTCAGAACTGGTGATTCGGTCCCTGCAAAATAAGATGAAACTGAAAGGATATTCGATAATTTATGGATTAGTCTATGTAGGTATTTCAATAACTTGTAACCACATAAAACTTGTGGAGTGTTGCCGAAGGGGAATCCTGCAAAGCAGCATATAGTATAATTTTTTTCACATATGGGACGTAAGAAGTTTGAAGCACGAGATAAGCGAAGGTATGATCACTGTGACAAAGATGATATATTGTCTGATTAAGTGTGGTAAGTTTTGGGTGTTAAAAGTTCATTACCTTGAATGAAGTGTAGAGACCTGCAATAATATAGAGGTATTGCCTTGCAAGATGAAGGTTAGCACAATTGTTAGTTTTTTTTTTAAACTTTCGTACGAAGGTATTGAGTGGTAGTCGCTCGTGAAGGTGATTGAGATAGGTGCAAATGTTTTGATATGTATGTGGGAGAATGTTGCCTCGCGAGGAAATGGAAACCAGAGAGGGTAAGAGCAATAAGTTTTTTGAGCTGCAAAACCACAAAAGCTTATTAGAAAGTTGTCAGCCTACAATTCCGAGCGAGAATGTCCCTCATGTGAACTCATCTGTTGTCTATTCACCATCTTTTCAATGGAAGTTTGTCGACCTGCACTTCGCCCTTGGTGGAAATTTACAAAGTAACTTGACAAATAGATGTGCAACAGAATGCTTGGCAAAGCTTTAAAGTTGGAGTACTATAGGGCAGGTTCGACGCTCGCCCATGACACTGATTTTTATACTGAGAAAGTGAGAATTCACGATGGGTGGATGGTTCTTCGCTTGGCTGCCACAGGGGCAAGAAGCGCCGACTAAGACCTTCGACCGCTGGGGGTGCTAGGCTTCATAGTGTAGCGGGCGCGGGAAGGCCGAGGTTGGCTCGGGCCGGGACGGAGGTATTGGACCGGTGTACGTGGGTGTACATGGACGGACGCAGGCGTTCGGGGGAACACGCTGCCCGTTTGCCGGAAGGCGCTGACGGACTCATGAACTCCACGGGTCCAGACTACAGCGAAGGTTTTTTTTTTATCAGTTAATTTAGAGGAGCCATCGGAGTGTTTATCTCACACATACAACATTTGCGGGTCAGCAGGGGCCAACCCGAGCTTCGCATGTGTTTGTTGAGACTGGCCGGTCTAGCTACTACGCCAAAACAGCCAGCGGAGCTACGGGCGGAGACTGAAACTGGGTGCTGGAACTCGCGTGGTGGAGTGTATGTATATGTGTATTTGGAGTGTATTTCTTGTTTTTTTTTCTATAGGAAAACGGCCATATTTAGATGTGACGTCATAACGATGAATTGACGATCATGCTAGAAGGAGCGAAGCAGAGAATGCACGGCGCACCGCCGGCGGCTTGCTCCGCTCGCGCGGTGGAGGACGCATGGGAAGATGAGGGTCTTTCTTTCTCATGGACGCTTGACAACTTCGTGGCAAGACGAAGGACTAAGACGGGCAGATCCCTGGGCCTAAGCTTGACCTCGTAAAGGCGGAGGTAACAATTCCATGGCCCAGTTGCGAGGGGCCGGTCTGCTGTTTAGGATATCTTCTAGCCTCACCCTCGTTTTGTCGAGCATAGATGGAAGTCGACTTACGACGAAGGTGACGATCGGCCGAGGACGAAGGATGGCCTAAGGTGATTTGCAGGCAGCGGACGAGGGTGGCCCAACGCGCAGAGAGGAAGTGGAGGGTGGACCTCCGCCTGGAGATCCAGCGTGCAGGATTTTTTTTCCTCTCTCCTTTTTTTCTTTTTCTTTTGATCATCATGCTTGTGGACCAACTGGCTGTTGCATCCGCGTCTGAACCGTAGTCATCAGTGGGGATTAGCTCTAACAGCTAGTCCGTTGCTTGAGCGGCGGGGCTTCGAGCGCGCTCATGCGTGCACCTTCGCGATGCTTGGTGGGCTGTTGCCCCGGCCAGGTGCGGAGCTCCTGCACCCGTCGGCTGAGCTCATTGAAGGAAAGCTGTTGAGGATGGAGAACCTTTGTGAAGTTGTGGCCGACGCGTGAGGGTCGATTCTGACGGTGTCCTGTTGGACACTTGGATGAATAAGGTGCGACAACGACCTGAGCTGGTGCTGCGCGGACTGCCGATGGTGGTTCGAGCCCGGACGACGTTGCTGCTCGGGCCGGAGGCTGCCCCAGGCCAATGGTTATCGAGGTCGACGGGGGTATTTTGGCCAGGAGGAGCGTGAGTTTTTCAGCGAAGGTGGTTGTGCATTTGGTTTTTGAGGATACGGTGCTAGTCACGAGATGACAGTCACGAATAAGTATGAGATACTCTCAGTGAGGGTTTTAATCCTGCAAAGATGGTTGAACGGGTTGATCCTTTGAACAAACACGAAGGTTTAGCCTGAAGAGCATACTTGATAAGAGCATGCACAGAGCAGAGCCGCAGGTAACATGCTCCAGTCCAAAAGTGGTGCATGTGCACCAAAGGTTAGTGTTGTAATTAGTTTAGAAGTCTTTGTTTTTGTTCGTGGGTACTACCCTATGGAACGAAACATGTATATGGTTTGGAATTTATATGTCATGCGGAGGTGCAAACGACACGCACGACTAGGCTCACTCATGCAACCATTAGTAAGAGCTCTCTAAATTAATTCAGTTTATTTCAAAAATACCATGGCCACTCGCGAATCACGAGTATAGGCTGTAAGTAACAATGGTGTGATATACAGGTAAACTTTGTTTGTTTATTTATTTATTTTTTGCACAAGTTTGAAGGAGTAGCCGGGTTTCTTATCTAGGCAGAAAAGTGGAGGCCCGCGCATCTCCATAGGCGGCAGATCCTCAGGAGCCAGCTTAACGCGGATCACAGCACCTTTGTAAACCGGCTCGGGCACCTGATGGACGTTCGTGCCTAGCACCTGGCAGACCTTTGCTAGAAATGATTATGAGCACGAGCCATAGAAACCGGTCTGCATAAACAAATATAGGTGCTTGGAGCACTTACCTAGTTCTTCATGTCGAAGGTAGCCATGGGCCAGGGTGGCTCTGTCCTCCGGCAGTGACGAGGGTAGCTCTGTCTGTCCACGATGAGGGTAGCTCCGCCCGGCCGCGACGAGGGTTGCTCCATCCGGCTGCGATGAGGATTGTTTTGTCCGGCCACGACGAGGGTTGCTCTGTCCGTCCGCGACGAGGGTTGCTCTGTCTGTCCGCGACGAGGGTAGCTCTGCCCGGCCGCGACGAGGGTTGCTCAGCCTGGCCGCGACGAGGGTTGCTCCGCGCGGCCGCTGTAGCGTGACGAGGGTAGCCTTTTTTGTCTTTTTTTGGTGCAATGGGGTCCCACGGACGGTGCCACTGTTGGGAGATAGTCCTTCGCGCGTACCTTCACCCAGACGGACGAAGGTACCTTCGCCGGGGTGTAGGAAAAGCTTGAGGGCCAGTCCCACACAGGAGAATCAAGTGGGAAACGAGAGAGCCCTTTCCCCTTTGTCCTTGGGTTCTATTTATAGGGGAGGTGGGGAGATATGTATCTTCCTTCCCACCCTTTTAGTTCATAAATTTACATAAAGGTCCTTAGACCTACTAGGCACTGGGCCTTTTTACATGGAGAGGGTAGGCACAGCCGCCTCTACCCCCACAAGCTATGCGTATGAGCCTATAGCAGGATGCCTGCAGGATAGGATTGGGAGGCAGACAATTGCACCCTGGCCATGTAAACAGGTTTGGATCATGTTAGATTAAAGAAGATCAGATTGTTGTTATATTATTATAACTAGCAAACATGCCCGTGCATTACAACGGGACAAAAAAATATCAAACGTTTATAGTAAATTATGACTATAGTATCTAATTAAAGTCAGTAGAGTGTTTGTTGCCTACATGTCAAGGACTGATCTCTTTCTTTTTTAAAATATATCGGGAGCACTGTCATATCATATAAGAACTTAAGTGGGCACCCATGGTGACCACACATTAAACACGGATGAGACTGGCTGAGCATACTCGGAACACGCCTATCAAGCACACACTACCGGAAACAGAGACTTTGCCGAGTGCAAAATTCTGTGTCGAGTGTCAAAAATCGGGCACTCGGCAAAGATCTTCTTTGCTGAGTGCTGCACTCGGCAAAGAGTTCTTTGCCGAGTTCCGGGCACTCGGCAAACACGGGCACTCGGCAAAGGACTTCTTTGCCGAGTGCCAGACTCTCGGCAAAATCTCTACACTCGGCATAGGCTGCCCGCGAAATGGCGTTCGGTCACGGCCTTCTTTGCCGAGCGCCTACTGTTAGGCACTCGGCAAAGATTTGATTTTTTTTAAAAAAAATTCTTTACCGAGTGCCCCCAGATCTGGCACTCGACAAAGATTTAATTTTTTTTAAATTCTTTGCCGAGCGTCTCAGATCTGGCGCTCGGCAAAGAATTTTTTTTAAAATACTTTGTCGAGTGCCCCTGGCACGGCACTCGGCAAAGATTTAATTTTTTTTATAATTTCTTTGCCAAGTGCTCCTGTGGATGCACTCGGCAAAGAGGAAATATTTTTAAAAATTTTTTAAAACACTCTTTGCAGAGTGCCTTATGCCTGGCACTCGGCAAAGACACCCTTTGCCGAGTGCCATGCCCCGGCACTCGGTAAAGTTTTTTTTGTTTTTTTGTTTTTGGCCTCCAATTTTTTTGTGCAGCCCTTTTAAAGCACCAGAAACTCCTAGTTACAATTTGGGGATTTTTTGTGGCTTTTTGATATATTTAGTTACTTTATTTCGTTTACTTGAATTTTTCCGGAAATTAGAAATTTGAACTGCACGTGGTACGAATAATGGAGTTTAATGATTCGAAAATTGATAGTCATGTTAGTGAGTGTTGTGAGAGGCCGTATCCAGTAACGGACCCAAAATTTTGGACATCTTGTTCACGAAACATGTCCGCGAAATTGCGTGTGAAGTGTTTTTAAATTCTATAAAAAAGCAAACGAAGTCCGAAAATCATGAAACTTGTTGAGATGTCGTGATATCATATGTGGAGGCTATGATAAAAATTTCAGAAGATTTCGTGCACGTTGTCACGTACGATGCTTACAAACCAGGGCTGCACAAAAAAATTGGAGGCCAAAAACAAAAAAACAAAAAAAACTTTGCCGAGTGCCGGGCCATGGCACTCGGCAAAGGGTGTCTTTGCCGAGTGCCAGGAATAAGGCACTCGGCAAAGAGTGTTTTATTTTTTTAAAAAAAATTCCTCTTTGCCGAGTGCATCCACAGGAGCACTCGGCAAAGAAATTATAAAAAAAATTAAATCTTTGCCGAGTGCCGTGACAGGGGCACTCGGCAAAGTATTTTTTTTTAAAAAAAATTTCTTTGCCGAGCGCCAGATCTGAGACGCTCGGCAAAGAATTAAAAAAATTAAATCTTTGTCGGGTGCCAGATCTGGGGCACTCGGCAAAGAAATTTTAAAAAAAACAAATCTTTGTCGAGTGCCTCCCTGATCCGGCACTCGGCAAAGCCGCGGGCGCAGGGACTTAGTCGTTTTTGGCCGGCCGGGCAGTCAGAGCCAGCCAGCCCCGCACCCACGCCTACCCGCCCCCGCCTCCGCGCCGCGCGCCGCGCCCACACCGGCCTGCTCGCCCGCCCAGCCAACCGCTCGCACCGCGCGCCCGCGCTCCCACGCGGCCGCGCGCCTGCGCAGCCCGTTCGTCGCGCTGCCCGCGCCGCCCTGCCGCCGCTGCCCGCACGCCCGCGCTGCCGTGCCCTCACTGCCCAGTAGCTGCCCGCGCCGCCCGGCCGCCGCTGCCCGCACGCTCGCCGCCCCGTGCCCTCGCTGCCCGCGGCGCCTGCCGCCCGCGCACCGTGCCCTCGGCCGGCCCTTGCCCCCGGCTGGCCCTTCCCGCCGGCCCGCACCGTCCCGCCTGCCCGCGTGCCTGCCCTGCCGCCGGTCGCGCCCGTTGCCCCTGGCCGGCCCTTTCCCCCAGCCGCGCCGCCCGCCTGCCCGCGCGCCCGGCCGTCGGCCGCGCCGTGCCCCCGGCCGACGTCCGCCCTGACCCCGGGCCGGCCCTGCGCCCCGGCCGCGCCCTTTTCCCGCCGCGCCCCGTGGGACCGCCCGCCCAACGCCGTCGTGCCCGACCCCGCCGATCCCGACGCCGCCCGCCCCTACCCGGCTCCCATCAGGTATGCCTTCTCACTTATTATTGTCGAGGTAGTGGTAGTTGTAGTAGTATTAGTTGTACTAGTGGTAGTAGTAGTACAACTAGTGGTAGTATTAGTAGTAGAATTAGTGATAGTAGTAGTAGAAGTAGTGGTAGTAGTAGTAGTACAACTAATGGTAGTAGTTGTAGCAATAGTGGTAGTAGTAGTGGAACCAATGGTAGTAGTAGTAGTAGTGAAAGTAGTAGTAGTAGCAATAGTGAAAGTAGTAGTACAAGTAGTGGTACTACTTGGATATATTCTTCTGCATGGATTGATATCCAAACTACGTGGCTTCTGTTGAGACATATGTGCTTGTCGGCCATCGTGCCATTGTTTTTTGCAAGTTTTCGAAACCTCACCGTGCAGGGGAGGTTCTGCCGAAATTTTTTGTAAATGACAGTATTTTGTTCCATTTTTGTAGAGAAGAGCCCGTCGGAGTTGAGTCGGAGTTCTCGCCACCGTGCCGGTCTGCCTGCACCGCGTCGTCTCGTCACTGCACCGACCCGCCACGGCCCCGCTAGGCTGACTCTGCTGCCACCCTAGGTATAACCCCTCTTTTCGTATCATTATCGTAGATCGCGTAACCCAGTTAGGCGTCTTCCGTTCGAAAGAGATACGGTTGGAGGTATGCAGATCTTTGCATATCTATGACCGTATCTATTTCGGATTGTCCACGCTTTTTGGACAGCCCGCGGATGCGTAGATGGGTTAGTTCCCATGTTCTGCTCTAGTCCGAGACAGAGTTTCGGCATCACCTCCCTGTTGTTCTCCGGATACACACTCTTCTTTGGCAGGATGTGTATCTGGAGAACAGCGGGGAGGTGCTGCTGAAATTCTATCTCGGATAGGAGTAGAGCATGGAAACTAACCTCATCTACGCATCTACGAGTGGGATTAGGACCTATCCTCACCTATTAGACAGTAGGAACACCACGTAGATGCAATTAATGGTTACATTACTCGCTGATACATATGTTAGAGGATGGATGACCGTCAGTGGATGTACACGGGCTGGAGAAGTTAGAGTGATTACACCACAGAATGGATGAACAAGACCGATGCTTTCTTGAACAGTGCATTTGGCAACGCTGCTAAAGGACATTGCCTAGTTTTGTGTCCCTGCAGCAAATGTGGAAACAGGAGAAGGGTAAACAAGGTGGAAATGGGTAAACATCTTGTGAAGAATGGATTTACGTTAGACTACACCCTGTGGGTCCACCATGGTGAAGCCCATCGTATGAGAGAGGAGGTGGTGAGACCACGGGTGGAGGCTTTTGATGCTGATGCCGGGGTAGCAGACATGTTAGATGACTTTCACCAAGGACAGTTCGATGAGGGACGTGAGAAGGAGGAGATGGAGGCAGCCGCACAGGCGTTCTATGATATGATGGACTCGGCATAGAAACCCCTTCACGATCGGTCAACGGTGTCTCAACTAGATGCCATTGGACGCTTAATGGGGTTGAAGTCCGAGTTAAACTTGAGTCGACCTGGCTTCGATAAGATGTTGGCCGTGATTGGCACCCTGCTTTCGGAGGGCCACATTCTGCCAAAGAGCATGTACGAGTCACAGAAACTCCTTCGAGCACTTAAGATGCCGTATGAGCAGATACATGCTTGTCCGAAAGGGTGCGTCCTATTTAGGAAAGAACACGAGCATGCAAAGTTCTGTCCAAAGTGTAAATCCTCCAGGTACCTGGAGGTAGACTCTGATGATGGTCAGAAGAGGCAACTTACGATCCCCATGAAAATCCTACGGTACCTTCCGTTCCTACCGAGGATCCAATGGCTATACATGACCGAGGAATCCGTGAAACAGATGACATGGCACAAAAATAGCAAACGGTACAATCCTGACAAGATGGTACATCCATCCGATGGTGAAGCTTGGATCCGCTTTAATGACAAACATCGTGACAAAGCAGATAAGGCTCGTAATGTACGTGTCACATTGGCAACAGATGGGTTCAATCCTTATAGAATGATGGCTGCCCCATACACATGTTGGCCCGTCTTTGTTATCCCCCATAATCTCCCCCCGGTGTCTCCTTTCAACGACATAACGTATTCTTGTCATTGATAATTCCTGGACACCCAGGGAGTAATATGGGTGTGTTCATGGAGCCCATGTTTGATGAATTGGTCTGTGCTTGGGACGAAGGGGTATGGACATATGATCGAGCTACAAAGACAACCTTCAAAATGCACGTTTGGTACCACTATTCCCTGCATGACTTCCTGGCGTATGGGATATTCTACGCCTGGTGTGTTCACGGGAAGTTCCCATGCCCAATATGCAAGGAAGGTGTGAGGTTTATTTGGTTGCAGAAGGGTGGCAAGTATTCGTCGTTCGACAGACATCGTCAATTCCTACCTCTTGACCATCCATTCAGACAAGACATCAAGAACTTTACGAAAGGTGTCAAAGTGACAAACCCTGCACCGCAGATGATGAATGGTGCCGAGGTTCATGCTCAGATAGGTGCTCTCGTGCCCAATGAAGAGGTGGTTTTGTGGGATATGGTGAGCACCATATGTGGACTCATATCTCGGGCATGACGAGGCTCCCCTATTTCGATGACCTTCTTCTACCACATAACATTGATGTAATGCACACTGAAAAGAATGTCGCCGAGGCACTTTGGGCAACACTCATGGACACTGAAAAGTCTAAGGACAACCCAAAGGCTAGAGTAGACCTGGCAACGTTGTGCGATAGACCAAATCAAGAGATGCAACCTCCTAGTTGTGGCAAGACCTGGAGAAGGCCTACGGCTGATTTCATCTTGAAAAAGGACCAAAGGAGGGAAGTACTTGAATGGATCAAGAAGCTAATGTTCCCTGATGGGTATGCAGCGAATCTAAAGAGGGGAGTTAACTTAGGCACTCTATGAGTCAACGGGATGAAGAGTCATGACTACCACATATGGATTGAGCGGCTTCTTCCGGCGATGGTTCGAGGCTATGTCCCGGAGCATGTTTGGCAAGTGCTGGCAGAGTTGAGCTACTTATTCCGCCAGCTTTGTGCCAAGGAGCTCTCTCGGACCGTCATTGATGACTTGGAAAAAGCGGCACCCATGTTGCTCTGTAAGTTGGAGAAGATCTTTCCACCCGCCTGCTTCTTGTCGATGCAGCATTTGATTGTGCACCTCCCGTATGAGGCACGGATGGGGGGGCATGCAGAACCATTGGTGCTATCCAATCGAGAGATGTCTGAAGACTCTTCACAAAAAATGTAGAAATAAAGCCAGAATTGAGGCTTCCATTGCAGAGGCATACATTCTAGAGGAGGTGTCAAACTTCACAGAGAAATACTACACTGAGAAACTTCCTAACGTTCATAATCCACCCCCTCGTTACAATGCTGGCAAAAATGAATCGAACCTCAGCCTTTTCCAAGGGCAACTTGGAAGCGCAAGTGCATCGACCACTAAGCAATTGAAAAATGAAGAGTGGCGCAGTATCATGCTATATGTGTTGACCAACCTTGTTGAGGTGCAACCATTCATTCGGTATGTTCTGAACGAACTTGTTTCATTTCGTCGTATGTCCTTGTTTCGTCGTCCAACCCCCTTGTTTCTCGTTGGTACAGGGAATTTCTTCGTCAATCCTGGCATGGATCAAGGCAACCTACCCCGCAAGAAAATGATACCCTTCTTTCACGGGGTGCGGGACCAGGGAGCCCCGATTTCATTTGTTGGTTCAAACAGAAAGCCCAAACTGATGCGCCTATAAGTGATGAGTTGAGACAGGTTACAAACGGCTGTGCCGTTAGGGTCAAGTCATTTACCGGTTATGACGTGAATGGATATCGTTTTCACACAGCAAGCTACGAGCAGAATCGGCCCAATCGACAAACCACAAACTTCGGAGTTGTTACACCCGGCACTGATGGACTCGACTATTATGGAAGAATTGAAGAAATCTACGAACTATCATTTTATGGTTCCAAACCTCTTACTCCTATCATATTCAAATGCCACTGGTTTCATCCTGGTGTAACGAGACGGACCCCTAAGCTTGGGCTAGTCGAGATTCGACAGGATTCCGTCTATCCAAGAAAAGATGTCTACATTGTGGCTCAACAGGCCGTCCAGGTTTATTAAACGTCATACGCGTGCAAAGACACCGAGCATCTTAAGGGTTGGTCTATTGTGCACAAGGTATCGCCACACGGTAAACTACCTGTCCCAAACGATGAAGATTACAACTTCAATCCAAACACATATGATGGAGAGTTCTATCAAGAAGAGGGGCTACAAGGGAGGTTTGACATAGACTTAACCGAAGAGATAGGAATGGAAGTAGACAATGAAAGTGATGATGACGAGGACGCTGGAGACGAGGTGCGAAATCTGAAGGACATACAAATGCTTGAGCGATTACATTTGGGCAATGACAATGAAGACAACATTCCTCCTTCGGATAGTGTTGATGAGTTGGACAATGTTGATAGTGATGACGAGACCTATGATCCAGCTAATTTCAATCATGAAGATTATTTCTAATACATGTAATACTATATTTTTGTAATTATGTTTTGTTCATTTCTGCATATATTTCTAATACATGTATTACTATGTTTTTTGTAATTATGTTTTGTTCATTTTTGCACCTATTTCTAATTACGTCTTGTTTTTCTTTTTATTGCAGGTGATTGAACAAAGATGGCGGGCGACCGTCATAGGTCTGTGAACTCGATTTACCAAAGACCACGCCGGCCGCAGGAGGGGGCGGAGGGGGCGGCAGAGGGATCGAACAGGAGGAGGAGGAGGACCGCTAGCCACAGGAGGGGGCCGTCTCCTCCCACGCCTTGTGAGGAGGACCGCCAGCCACAGGAGGAGGTGGCGCCCGTGGACGAGTCAGACGAGGAGCTGGTTCGGCAGACGGAGGAGGAGGAGGAGGAGGGGGGGGATGCGGCAGGCACGGGTTCCGCTTCCTCCAACTCCTCTTCGAGTGTCTACTTGCGAGGTCCCGCGAGCCTCCAACAGGTTCCGCTTCCTCACCAACGCCCAGTGGTTCGCCCCGAAGGACAAAAGTAAGTAATTATATATGTTATCACCACTACTTCATATGATATGATGAAAAAAACTAATAATTTTTCTTAATCACTTGTGCAGGAATTGGGTGGTTGTGTCGGGTGGTAGCGCACGGCTAGTCAACAGCATCCTGGGTCTTCTATGCAGGCAACATTTCCCCGGCATTGTCATGTACGCATCGAAGATGGAGCCGGCCTACTCGTTTGACCACTACGTCATCGCCTCCGATGCGGAGTACCCCAACAAGGCGGCGCGGTTGAAGGCAGAGTTTTGGGTAAGTCTTCCTCGCACAACATTGCTCAATACGCCGCATTCATTGGACTTTTCTTGAAATAATGAATAGATACATCGCTTTTGTATGCAGACTTGTTACAGATGCGAGGAGGGATTTAAGGCCAGGACGGAGCAGGCGACTACCAAAGCCTGTAAAAAACTCGTCACCGACATGCATCACGAGGTGCGCATCCAGGCCATCGTAACCTACTATGGGTCAAAGCTTGGAGAGAGGAAAACCAAGAAAGACGCAAGACAGATGCAGCTGACCCGGGAGCAGTACCTTGAGGTAAATGAAGAACATCAATATTGATTCATTTTGAGATTAAGTTGGTTTAATTTGATCTTCTTATATGTCCAATACTTGATGACGTGTAGATGATTCCCTGGTGGTGCCAAGCGTATCCCGAGTGCTGGGCGATGATGGTGGATAGGTGGTTCACGGAGGAGTACCTCAAGATGCACAGGGATGCCCGGGACCATCGTTTGCTGATGCAAGGTCCAGCACACCATCAAGGTAGCCGCAACCTCGCCGAATACAAACAAGCATGGGTACACGGATTGATTTATCTATTGTCACGCTCAGTTCTGCCTGATTTCTAATCATCGTGCTATCTTTCTCGCAGTCGGCGTCACATAGTGGCCAGGCTTGCTCGGACTTCTAGGCATGGTGTATGGCCCACAAGGGCAAGGCGACGTCCGACGTCTCCTTCAACCTGGAGGACCCGCCCGAGGCATACACAAACCCGAGCGTCCACTCCCGCATCAGTGAGTACACTACGGTGGTGAGGTCGCTCCATGGGTCAGACCACGATCCGAGCACCCAGGACTTCGATGGAGAGGCCATCATGAGGGCGGGGCAAGGCAAGAAGCATGGGCGGTTCTGGTTTGGCGACGGCATCATCGACACGGCCTCTACTCCCTCTCTCTCCCAGATCCGAGCACAGAGCACGAGCGAGAGCCCGGCCATTCGCCCACGGCCGACTGCTGCACAGCACCGGGTCGACGCACTCGAGGTTATTCCTATTTTACTCGTCATACATTGATCTTTACACGCCTTAATTAGCTTTGCATTACTGAAACATTGGCGTGAAATATTGCAGGCCCGGCTGGAACAAGAAATGAAGGAACGTCAGGAGCTGGGGGCCCAGCTGGAGGCCGAGCGGGCCGAGCAGGCCGAGCGGCAGGCCCAGGCGCAGAGGCTGATGGACATTACGGATTTCCTACAAGGGCTTGGGCAACGTATGGGCTTGTCTCTGCCACCTGGGCTGTTGGTTCCACCTCCGCCTCCGCGTCCTGCAGCTGCAGCTACTCCTGTGAGTATCAAAGTTTTTTACTTTCGCTTGTGCTTTGCTTGTATGGCCTCTATCGTCCTAGATTAGCTATCAAAATAATCTTGTCTCACATGCAATCTTTTCTCCTTTGTGCAGTCTCCATCTGACGGTGGTTCGAATAATCCACCTCATGCACCTACGAATGATGCATCTTGTTGTTCACTTGGTGATGGACTTGTGATATACTTGTGATGCACTTGTGGACTTTGATGGACTTGTGGACTTATTTGGATGGACTTGAGCACTTATTATTATATATTGTGATGGATGTGATATGGGCGGATGAATGTGTGGATGGATGAGATATATATGTGATGGATGAGATATATATTCGATGGATGAGATATATATGTGATGGATGAGATATATATGGTGATATATGTTTGTATGAATGTATTTGTCATGATGGAATGCAAAAAAAAATTGCCGTTTTGGGTCACTTTGCCGAGTGTTGCACTCGGCAAAGGACCCCTTTGCCGA
This sequence comes from Miscanthus floridulus, assembly GCF_019320115.1. NCBI lineage: Eukaryota > Viridiplantae > Streptophyta > Magnoliopsida > Poales > Poaceae > Miscanthus > Miscanthus floridulus. The sequence goes on along the minus strand of NC_089589.1, from coordinate 138,406,662 downwards.
GTGCAATGGCCATAACACTCGGCAAAGCTGGAAAAATGGGCGACCAAAAAACAGATTTTCCAGCTTTGCCGAGTGCTGTGACCATAACACTCGGTAAAGAAATTAAAAAAAAATTTAAACTTTGCCGAGTGCCGGCCATAGGGCACTCGGCAAAGAATTTTTTTAAAAAAAATCAAAACTTTGCCGAGTGCCACCCATAGGGCACTCGGCAAGAAATTAAAAAAAAATAAAAAATCTTTGCCGAGTGCCTTCCGGGTTGACACTCGGCAAAGAATTTTTTTTAAAAAAAATGAAAAACGTTTGCCGAGTGCCCGATGACTGGCACTCGGCAAAGAAATTTAAAAAAAAATAAAAACACTTTGCTGAGCGCCCGTATGGTTGGCACTCGGCAAAATTTTTTTTTAAA